>NW_008341872.1:2533272-2552659 GCF_000622305.1 Nannospalax galili | reverse complement strand
ATAAATAAATAGAGAACAAAAAAGAACAATACTCAAGATTGTCCTTTGACTTCTACATGCATGCACATACATGTGCACATTTATCCCCCCCATGCACCTACACAGACACAAACATGTACGTAGATGCATACATACATATACAATACATAAAAAACCCACAGATAAACAAAATCGACAAAACCCCATATAAATACCGAATAAAAAAAATCGAAGAAGACATAAAAAGACCCCCAACCATGCCACTCTCATGAATGGGCAGAATTAAGATTGTGAAAGCTGCCATTTTACCAGAAGTGATCTATAGATTTCAGTGCATTCTCCATCACAATTCTATGACATTTTTCCAAAAAGTAGAGAAATTATCCTAAAATTCATGTGCAAGTAGAAAAGACCCCAAATAGCCAAAGCAATATTCAGCAAAACAATGAAAGCTGGAAGTTTCCAGACTATTATAGAGTCATAGTGACGCCCACAAAAGCAGAAACATCAGCCAAGGAGAGGAAAAGAGGACCTGGAAATAAACACAGCTACAACCACCCGAATCCCACAAAATTGCTAAAAACATACATTAGAGAAAAAATGGCCTCTTTAACACACAGTGGTGGGGAAATCAGGCACCTACATACAGAAGAATGAAACCAGGTCCTTATCTCTCACACTATACAAAAACCCAGCTTTAAATGGACCAAAGACCTCATGTAAGACCTAAAACTTTGGAACTACCAGAGGAAAATGTAGAGAAAACATTACAAAAAATTAGGCATAAGCAACGACTGGCCTTCAATAGTTTAGGAAAAAATAACAAGAATTTACAAATGAGATACCATCAGATTTAAAACGCTCCATCAAACCAAACAATTTCTAAAAGGCAGAATAAACCATGAGAGAATTTTTTTTCAGAGATTTATATTTTACTATTTAAATATATGTTTGTATATCTGTATAAATGTAGAGGTATCAGATCACCTGGAGCTGGAGTTATAGGCAGTTGTGAGTCACCCAATGTAGATACTGGGAACTGAGCTCCGGTTCTCTGTAAGAGTAGCAATTGCTCTTAACCACTGAGCTAGCTCTCTAGCTCTGTAAGAAAATTTTTGTTAACTATATGCTTAAGAAGGGATTAATTTCAGGAATATGTAAAGAGTTAAAATATTAAATACCAACCAAAAGAATAAATAATACAGACAAAACATGGGCAACTGAACCGAACAGACACTTCAAAAGAAACAGAAAGGGACAAACACATGAAAACATATTTAGTATCTTTGACTACCAGGATAATGCAAAACTGCACGGAGATTCCATTTTGCTCCAGTTTGAACTAAACAGTTTCTGATTGGCTTTAAGGCCTGCTTCACAAGATGAGGTCTGTACCTGACACTGTAATGGGGACCAAAAACCTGTGGAGAGACAGGTTCACAGTAGTAGGGGAGAACCTATTACTATTATTCTGCTTCTTCTATTATTATTTAATACATTGCATTAAGCAGACCCCCTCATAACATGTTATACCCATAGATTAATGTAGCTCTCAACTCTTCCCAGAGAAGCTTCTTATGGTGGATGGCTATCAACACTGAAACCCACAACTGGTCAATGTACAGAGAAGAGACTGTAGAGTGCTCAGCCCTAAACGAGACACCTATATCACACCCTCTCCTTTCAGGTTCAGGGATCATTGTGGAAGAGGGGGCAGAAAGAATGTAAGAGTCAGAGGTTGTGGATGAACACAAGGAATCTGTGTTTTCCAAATACAACAGGGCAGTTGCACATATGAACCCACAGCACTTGTGACAGCATGCACAACACCTGTGCAAGCCCAAATCAGACAAAATCTAAGTTTGTAGAGGGGAGGTAGATAAGGAGTGATCGATAGATGCTGAGAAAGGCAGAATTAATTTTCATTAATGGTGTGATGCTGGTTAGGCTGACTATGCCTTAGGGGTTGGGCCCATATCTAAGAGCATCTGGGGAACACAAATTAGACTCCATAGACCTTAAAATACCTTAAAAAATAATAGAGAACATTAAGTGAATGGGGGGGTGTGTGATGGATCAGAGAGGAAATGGTAGAAATATGATCAAAATACATTGTGTAAAATTCTCAGAAGAATCAATAAAAATATAAGAAAGCAACAAATGCTGGTGAGGAAGTGGGAGGGGGAAGCAATGTTGGTGGGAATGTAAATTAGCCCAACTGCTGCCAAAATCAGCATGGCATTTCCCCAGGAACTAAAAACAACCACCATATGATCCTGCTATGTTGCTTCTAGCAATGTACTCAAAGGAATCAAGGCATCACTCGGTGGAAATACCTGCACACCCATGTTTACTGTGGCACTATGTATAATAATAGCCAAGTTATGCTAGTCTAGCTGCCATCAATGTGCTACAAGCGCACAACAGAGTATTTTCCAGTCACGAGGAGGAATGAAATCATACCATTTGCAAGAAAATGAAAGTGGAGATCATCACGTTCAGTGAGAAAAGCCAGATTCAGAATGACCATATCATGTACTCGCTCTCATATGCTGAATCTGCATAAGTAAAAAGTGCTTGAAAGTAGAAGGTAGACTGGAAAAAATGGGATAAGCAAGAGGGGGCAGGGGGGATGAAAGAGAATCATGGAGGGTAAATATGATGACAGCATGTTATAGACATGCAGGAACATGTCACAGTGAAACCCATTGTTTTATACAATCAATAGTTATTAATATAAAAGGAAAGAGTTGAGTATGTACTGATGCTTGATAGTCTGCTGCTTTTAATTCAATAGCATCATACGGGCACATTTCTGTATCAAAAACACTTCTGCTCTTATTTTTTCCTGACTTTATACATTCTTTTATACAACCACACCTTACTTTATTCAAAGCTTTTTTTTTGTCCTTATGTCATTACCAGTTTTCTCCTTATAAACAGTGCTGTAAAATATGTCCTAGGTGTGCCACAGTGCACATGTGGAGGTCAGAAGACAACTTTCTGGAGTCAGTTCTCACCATGGAGTCCAAGGATTAAATTCAGGTCATCAACCCTGTGTGGCAAATGCTTTTACCTACTGGCCTGATTATTGTTATTTTAAAAATAAGACTTAGAAAACCCTTTTTTCCCCAAATGTCATGCAACTATTAGCCAACATTTTTGCTAATATTTCTACCATTTGTATACTATCTCTGGAGTTCATTCGCATATAAAATGTGAGGTAGGGCTAACAACATTTTTCTATTACCATATACTGTATTAGCCTTGCCATGTTCTAAGTTTTTTATTTTCACTTTTTTTTGTAAATTTTTATTCTTTGTCTTTGTGGTTTTCATTTTTAGTAGCATACTTTACAAAACTCCTCTGTCTTAGAGTGTAAGAGTCTTATGTACACACACAGGTCCATCCATTTAGATATTTCTTATATATTTACAACTCTATTTTATTACCCAAATCATTAATTTGCATAAAATTTTTTTGATGTATTGTGTGAAATATTTAAAATTTTGCTAAATGTTGTTATATTTTATCACATGATTAACATTGTGCCTTTGGCTTTAAGTATTGCCTTCATTGAAATTTTTACAAGGGTTTGGGCTTTCCTAGACTTTCCATTCTATGTAATTTATCTTTGTTTATTCTTATACTAGCTCTACCCTTTTACAATTATGGTAGTTTAAAAAATATTTCAAAAATTTTATCTTTTTGTATGAGTGTTTTGTCCGAAGAGGCTCGAAGAAGGCATGGGATACTTTGAAATTAGAGTTAAAGACAGGTGTTAGCTGCCATGTGGGTGTTGGAAGCTGAACCTGGGTCCTCTGGAAGAGCAGTAAGTGCTCTTAACAGCTGAGCCATATCTCTAGCCCCCTTAAAAATACACTTTAAAAGCTTATAACTTTTCTTAAATTTCTTAATTTTGTGAGTCTGCATTGGAATTTCATTATCTTTTAGTTTACATTTCTTTGTATTACAGTGATTTGGAGGTTTTTTTTTTTTCATACTCGTTGACAATTTGACAATTTGAATTAGCTATTCTGGGATTATGTGTGTGTGTGTGTGTGTGTGTGTGTGTGTGTGTGTGTATTTACATGTTTAAATGTATAATATGCCCTTTATCCATTTCTTTGTTATTTTTGTAACAGAATATCTAACAGAAGCAACTTAAGAGGAGAAGAATTTATTGTGCCTCATGATCTCTGAAGGTTTCAGTCCATCATGGCAGTCAGGCATGGTGGAGCTGTTTGTCACTGATGATGGGAGTGTGAGGCAGTGACTGTTCACATAGACAGACTAGGAAGCAGAGAGAGCAGGACCAGAACCAGGGGCTGGGTATCTCCTTCAATGGCCCACCCAAGTGACTTACATCTGACAGCCAGCACTGCCTCCTAAAGGGTCCTCCACATGCAGTGCCACCAGCTGGGGAACGGGCACTCCTAACATCAGCCCATAGGAAACAGCAGATTCAAACAATAACATTATTTTCTCCCTCAAAAGTAGTGCTTCCATAGCATATGTTTATTTGTGATCTGCATTGCAAATAGTTTTATTATTTATGATATCTTTTGCTGTATATGCCTTCAGTTAAAATGTACTTATCAGGTCTTATAACTCCTAGGTTTTCTGTCTTAGTTAATAAGGTCCCTATACTAGCTATACTTATAGTTTCCTATATTTTTTGCATAATTTGTGTTATTTTAAGTTTTACATTTCAGACTTAGTTTATCTGAGTTGCTTTTTCAATGTGGTATGAAGTAAAGGACTAACCTGATGTTTTTCAGATGAGTAGCCTGTCAAGACAACACTATTAAGTAATCTCTTGTCCATGAAAAGAATGTTCCTTTTATCGAATATTGAACTTTTACATGTACTGAATGTACTTCTGGAGTCTCTAATTTTCCCACTGATCACTTTGTCTCTTTACAAGCCAATACTATACTATGCTTTATACAATGTAATATAACATGATCACTGTATTTTTTTGATATAGTGACAGAAAGGTATTGACTTTTGAGCCCTTGAAAAATATATTTGATAAAACTGAGGAAACGAAGAGATGAATACAAAAATGGGGGTGTCATATCATAAAAAGATTCATGGGGAACATAAAATTTATTAAAATAAAGACATGATCAAACAGCTGTGAGAACTATACTATAAAAGAGTATATATTTGTACATGCACATTATATATGTATATGTGTGTGTGTGTGTGTGTGTGTGTGTGTGTGTGTATAAGCACATAACCTTTGGCCCAGAAATTCTGCTCACTTTTTAGACGTGTGTATGTCTCGTATTTTGTAGTAACAGGAGACTGAAAACAATTCTTCACTGATGGAAACCTTGTTAAATAAATGCAGCTATATGGATCACCATCTAAGGAACTTGTGGGGACTCTTTGTCATTTATTTTTTCTTCATAAAGAACTCTGCAATCTAGCTAGATTTGGAGAATAAGGAAAATATAAAACCCAAAGAATTTCAGCAAGAGCACAAAGATCATAGACATTGTAAGTAGGTGGGATGGAGAGGTGCTCTCCTGAACTACAGAAGGGGTGGTCTGGTAATGAAGATAAAAACAAGTCAATGTACTGGTGTTGTCCACACCTGGCACAAGCTATTGGTTTTCTTGCAAATCTTGCCATCCTTGGACTCAAAGAACCCCTTGGCTCTCACAATGTACATTCCTTCCTTCACTTTTCCAAAGACTACATGCTTGCATGTAAAGAGTCTTGGCAGTGTAGATGAAAAACTGGAAGCCAGTTATGTTTGATCCAGCATTTGTCATAGGCAAGATGTCAGGACCTGCATGTTTCAGAATGAAGCTCTGACCAGCAAACTTGCCATCAGTGCCATCATGGCATGTGAAGTCACTACCCTGGCACACAAATCGTGGAAAAATATATGAAAGCAGGAACCTGTGCTCATAGCATTAAAGTTCTTTTGTTCTCAGAACTTCATCTTCAAACAGCCAGGGGCTTGCTTTCAAAGATAATACAGAGAACACAGCAGAGAAAACCATAAGTGGTAGTAGGTGACTTTACGCAACAGTGACATCTGCAAGGCTGAAAAAAGTCAAGTGTAAAAAGCAGGATACAAAATATTGTGTACAATGTGGTCCCACAAAGTTTTACACACACACACGCACACACACACACACACGTGCACACACACACTCATGCACACACACACATTTAGATTTGCCTAGGGTACATTAGCAGTAAAAAAATCTAGACACAATCATAACTCTTACAGAGTTTTAGGCTAGTAAGGAAGGATATACATAGAATAATTATAAGTTCGTTGACAGAACTGTACGGTTTTGTGGAAATAAAGTATATAATAGAGGTTAGAATGTCTTTTGGGGGAAATGACATTTTCATTGAAACATAAATTATATTTAGAAGTTATAGCAGTGAAGGATTGGGAGTGAGCTAGATACTTTATAAATGGGAAAGCTCTTGATATGAATGAAGGAATGAGAAGGGCATCCCCTGGTCTGGAAGGAGGGCTAGTGACTGCAACACTGGGAGCTGAGGAGAGTGTAGAAGAGGAAAAGAGCAGATGGAAAAGACAGGTACCTAGGATTCATTAAACACATTTACCAAGATAGGAAATACATAAGGAGAAGACAAGAGGGGAGATGATTCATTCAACTTTGGCCTGATGAGCTTGAGATGGTAGTGTCATCCACAGATGACAGACAGGCAGATAAATGCATGGGTCAGTCTGGAACTCAAATTAGATGGCTTGGCTTATAATAGAGGTTAAGCTTTGACCATGTACAGATGTATCAGAAGTCATGGAGTATAATGAACTACACTGTAAAAGAGTAAATAATGCCCAAAGAAGGGAGCTTGGAGAAAACCTGAGGAGTACTGACATGTGGTGGTCAGGAAGGACAGGAGGACCCATGAAAGAGAACTGGCAAGGGAAGCCAAGAATGTAGCAGAAAGCCCATCTTCCTGCTTTGGGACCATCTGCAGTCCCTTCCAGTGTTCCAGGGCCAGGATTCCTGCTGGTTAGTAGAGGCCTGGACTTCCTTGTCCCATAACCTCTCCTTGAGTGCAGACCTTTTAAGACTGCTGAGAGTGTCTGACTTGGCCTCTGGAGTGAGCTGCTCAAATGCACCACACATAGCCCCCTGCTTTGGGACCACCTGCAGTCCCTCCCACTGCTCCAAGGCTTAGGCTTCCCAGCTGACTAGCAGGAACCGGCCCATCTATTTTCTACCTCCTCTCCTTGCACTCTCCATCTGAGGCTACTGAAGTGCTCCTAATTAGCCAAGGTCACTTCACCCTCCTGGAGAGCTCCTGAGTAGCCTGACTTGAGTCATCTGGTCCCACCAATATAAAAATCAAATGAAAAAGAGAACCTGAAGCCTAGACCAACCAGCTTTTCATAGCCAATCAGAAAGCAACCAAGGTAAATCAATAATACCAATAGAATCAAACTTCAACTCAACAAAGGAAGGCTTGAGTTTCATACCAGAATCACAAGCAACAAAAGAAATCCACATGTCAAAACTACAACAAAGAAAATAATAATATGAAAACCAAAATAATATGCCCTCACCAAACACCACCAGTCCTATAGAAGAGTTCTACAATGAGAACCCCCTAGAGTTAACCTAGGACACAGAATTTGAAAGAACAATCATAAGCATGATCAAAGAATTCACCAAATTTAAAGAACACACAACTAAAAGAAGATAGGGATAAACTTCTGACAGAATTCACAAAAGAGACAGAAATATTGAAGAAAACTCAGGCTGAAATGAAGAAGAAAGTGAAAAAATGAGTCAATTTGAAGTGACAAGAGAAAACCTCCCCAATTGAATGAATGAAAGAAATGGAAAACAGAATATCAAGACTGGACAATAAAGTTGAAGAATTGGACCACTCAAGCAAAGATTATGAAACATAAAAAAAACCAGGAATGGGATATGCAGGAAATTTGGGCACCATGTAAAGACCCATTTATGCATCATGCACATAGAGGAAGGAGAAGAATTCCAGATAAATGGTATTGACCAGATTTTCAATAGAATAAAATTTTCCCAAATTAAAGAAAGACATACCCATACAAGAAGCACATAAAAAACCAAATAGACAGGACCAGAAAAGAAATTCCCCACAACATATCATAGTAAAAAACTAAATGTACAGAACAAAGAGAGAATACTGAAAGACGCAAAAGAAAAACAAGTCACGTATAAAGGAAAACCCATCAGAATTACAGCTGACTTTCAGTGCAAACTATGAAAGTCAGAAGAGCCTGGACCAAAGTATACCAAGTTCTAAATGATCATAGATGCCAACCCAGAATAGTTTGCCCATCAAAACTTTCGATTACAGTTGAAGAAGAGAGAAAAATCTTCTATAACATGAATAGGCTGAAATAATTTATAATAATTCCAAGGACCCTGCTACTCCCAAAGTGAGCATGCCTGCTGCTGTCCATGTGAGTTACACAAGTTCAACAAGCTCTTTAAACTAACCACTTTCAACCCCAGATCTCCTTTTTTTTTGGTCTTTTTGAGACAGGGTCTCCCTGTAGCCCCAGCTGACCTAGAATTCATTATGTAGAACAGGCTGACTGTGAACTCACAGAGATCCTCCTGCCTCTGCCTCCCAAGAACTGGGATTAAAGGCGTGCGCTACTACACCTGGCTAAAAGTGCTTTCTTGAGAGGAAAGGAAGAGTCTATTGTAAGGAGATAGTAGTAACCCGTGTCAACCCAGCTAAGAAGGCAAATTCCAAGGGCGTTTGTATTGTGTCTCTTGGATTTGGTTACAAGGAAGTGTTTTGTGATATGTACAGAAGCCAGGGGAGAGAATACAAAGGCAAAAAGTTCGTGAAATACAGGTTGAAGATAAATATGAGGTGAGGATACAGAGTTGATACTAATTCTTGTGGTAAATTTGGGTACAAAGGAAAGCACAGAAACTTGAAAACCTGTAGGTCCTAGGTTTTAAAGCTGGATTAAAGAACAGTGATGGGAAAGCACCAGTAAAGAAGGAGAGGCTGGAGATGTAGGAGAAAGGATCAGCCAGTAGGCATTTTTAAAAAAGAATTTCTGGAAAGGCAAAGGGAGGCTGTACAGTTGAGACCTAGACCACAGGGAGAGGTGTGCTTGTTCAGTAGCAAAAAAAGTAAGAAACAGGAGAGGGACAGGTAAAGATACTGGTAAGCATGTGCAAGCGACAGCAAGATGTTCAGGCAACATTCATCCTCTGAAGGTGGGAGGTGGGGTGAACTGCTAAGAGAGGGAATATAGGGCAGTGAGGCATCCTTATCTGAGGAGTAGAAGGTGGCTGGAAGTTATTTTAGGTAAAATACAGGTGTGGGGAATCTATTGACACTTATTTTATTTTTAAATTATTTATTTATTTATTTATATTTTATGTATACGGGTATTATGCCTACATGTATGTAAGTGCAATCATGTCGTTAAGTGCCCACAGATGACAGAAGAGGGCATCAGAGCCCCTGGAATTGAAGTTACGGATTGTTGTTAGCCGCCATGTGGGTAGTGGGATTTGAACCAGAGTCTTCTGCAAGAGCAGTCAGTTAAGAGCACTCTTAACCACTGAGCCATCTCTCAAGCCCCCTCAATACCTATTTTAATGTCCATCTCCAGTGTAAGTTTTTAATAGTCACACAAAGCACATAATTTGAAGAGTAGATTGGATATGCCATTTTGTGGCATGAACAAAAAAATTGATGTCCACAAAAAAAAAATCTAAAAAAGAAATCCCCAAGCAACTGTGAATACTCAAAATTCAGAGAGTTTTTGTGGAAAGCTTCTGGGCTGCAGGGAAGAGAATCCAGTTTGGAGTTAGACAGGGTTAGTGTAAATCTAGTTTTGCCGACTATGAATAGAAGCATGGGCAAATTGATTTGGTTGGGTTTCAGTTTTCTCATGTTTTAAATATCAAAATCTACCTGAACTGGTGTGATGATTAGTGTTAATTGTGAGCTTGACAAAATCTAGGATAGCTGGGAGACAGGCCTCTGGGCATGACTATGGGACATTGTCTTTATTTCTCTAATTGAGGTGGGAAAACCTAACCACTGTGGGTGGTACTGTTTCCTCAGCAGAGGATCCTGGATTGAATAAAATGGAGCAGGTGAGTTGGGCATAGGCATTCCTCTCTCTGCTTCTTGACTGTGGAGGCAATGTGACCAGCTCTTTTAAACTTCTGCTACCTTGACTTCTCTGCACAATGGACTATACTTTGAATTGTGTTGTAAAATAAACCCTTTCTTAAGTTGCTTTTGTCAGAGTATTTTATACAGAATCAGGAAAAGAACCCGTTAGATTGTTACTAGATTAAATAAGGTAATATGTAAAATATCTAGAACAGCCCTTGGCACTTATTAGTGGTCGGTTAGAAAGGATTCCCTTTACATTTCCTTTATTTTCAGGGTCCATAAGATTATGGACAAGTTTTCCATGAATGACATCATCTTGCCTGTTCAATCTAACCTTAACTATTCTGTGAACACCTACTAGTTACTCAGTACCTAGTCCTGAACTAGGGAGTGTAGGAACAAATAAGAATGAATTACGTTTGCTGCCCTTAGAGCCCTTCATGCTACACCTAAGGTATATTTTCACATAAGGGGCTTACATACACATATACATACTTTTAAGTTCTGTTAGTTGCAGAACTGAATTGACAATGTGATAATTTTGCGTAGGGGTCAGCATATTGGAGCCTTGTAATATGTTTCACTTTTCCTCCTCTCTTCTTCCAAAATGACACGAAAGCACTGCCAGCTTTATGACCAACTGATATAAAGAAGTCTGATGTACACATTCACAGACACAAATAGCTTGTGATGGGTGTGGAAAGAAACCATTGAAAGAGTAGCCATCTTAGGGAAGCTGACCATGGGCACAGACTTCCAGGACTGGTTGCCTGTTTTTTCCCTAAATAGCACCCCTGGCATGGTTTAAAAGTTCCACTTCTTTTTGTGACTCTGCCTGTGTTTCCTGTGGTTTTGCCTCTGGGATATCCATTTCATTTCTGAAAAATGAATTTCTGACACTCATATCTGGTTTAGATTTCTCAAGGATCTTTGAAATGGTTCACATTTGATGTCTAATCTTCATTTCAGCTCAAGAAGAGCAGCTGTACTCAATAGGGTCCATTCTAAGTCATCATGTTATACTAAGTTCCTATGCTGTTCATTTGTTCAGTGAATTCTGGTTTTTTTTTTGGTTTGTTTTAGGAGATTAAAGAAACTCATATGAGTGCAGATTCATTGTAAAAGTTAATACAGAAGCTAAATATTTTAGGGTTTTCTTAATCTTTCCTACTTATTATCATTAATATCATTACCATTTCCCCAATGTTAGTCTATCTGTTTTCATGAACATAACTTTTTATGTAAAACATGTATATTCACAAATATATTTTCACAAAAATGGAACTCTAGGACGATATTCCTCAACTGGCTCTTGTTACCTCATAGATGTTGAAACTATTTAACACGGAGCTATTATATCTAGCTCACTCCCATGAACAGCTTCATTGAATACTATATCATGAACGAAACATGATTTATACCAGTGCCCCCCCCCTCCCTGCCTGAGGCTTTCCCAAACCTTTTCCTCTCATATGCATTTTCATTTCAGGTAACAGCAACTATTGTAGTTGCTCAGGTGAAAAACCTCTTAGAAATTTTTCACTGCCCTCAGTTTTTCTTTTTAGAACTTATCGCTTATGTTTGTTTACTGGCTAATTTATCACCTTCTCATAGGTATTCAAGCTTCAAGTTGACTAAGAAAAATGGTGGTGATGGAAATGGCAACAGGTGAACCTCCTGAACAAGGGAAGTAATGTGTGGTGGGGGGGATAAGCTTGACATTGACAGTGAACTCTCTTCTCTCTGTTTCTGGCAGGAATTCAGGTCTTTGTTTCTTAGTCACCTAAGAAACCTCATTTCTTCACAAGTGTCTATTCTCCCAGAGTCTCTTATTGCTCACATCTGTTCAGCTTCTAAGTCATATCAATTTTTCCAAATACATCATGGCACACATCCTCTTCCCCATCATACAATTGCGATCACTCTATTCCACAGCATTATCAACACTGGCTAAGATGGTTGCTGGACCCTCCTACTAGCCTTGTGCCTCTGCTTTCTGGCCCCATAGTCTTTGCTCTGTGCTCAGAGTGATCTTCTCAGAGTGAACCACTTAAAGCCCTCTGCCCCTGCCCATGAGCCAAACTCATGATCCCTCATGTTGCCTACTAGTTCTGTCTAACTTTCTAGTCTCCTTTTGTAACTCACTCCCTTACTTCCTATACTTTACTCTTGCTTTTCTGTCAGTTCCTGTCTCAGGGCCTTTGCATAAGCAACTCTGGCAGGAATTCTTTTCCTCTCTACCCTTTATATTACCTCATTCAGCTCAGTTCTTTTATATATGCTTCATATGTCTTTAATGACATCACAGACACATGTGCTTAACCTCTTCAGTATAATATTTATCATACGTATACTTACTGTGTTATTAAATATCTTCCTTGAGAAATTTTATGTTCCCTGAAAACTGGGTCCATGTCTAGCTTCATCACTTCCAGACAGACATTGGATTCTCAAAAAATATTTGCTGGTGGATGAATGCAGTCTAAACCTTCAGAGAATGAAAGTTCTTTGAAATAATTGTCCTGGCCTGGATTCAAGAAGTGATGATCTGGCAAAAAACCCTGAACATGACACAGAACAAAGCACGAGAACAAGAAAACCTGCCAGGTTCAGAGCAGAACCTTTCTCCTGGATTATGGTCCAGGCCCTAGTAAGGTAGAGTAAAGATCAGAATGACATTGTGGTTAAGTAGGAGTTATTTTCCACTTCTTCTAAGTAATTAACTACTTAGTGCTTTGTTGTTGAGTAATGTACTGTTCAGAAAGTTGAATGTCTTTAGTTCCATAGCATGGATTTACTTCCCAGATGATGCATTTATCCCTTCCAGGCCCAGGCTAAAATAATTATGAGTTATTTTTAAGAATAGATACTTGACTTAGTCTCAATGGACTCCCCACCCCCTTTGTAATGGCCTCCCCTGGGACAATTTGAACTGCTCTGATGCTTCCTACAATCAAATCATCAAGTCAGCCAACTCCTGAGAAATAATGAAAGCAAACTGTTCTGCTCTTAATCCTAACTTAACATTTTCATCTGATAAATTGGATATAATTTAAACTAAAAAATACCCAGGGCTTTGTGCAAGTTTTGAGTGATAGAAGATAGAATATGATCTCAGCTATAATTACAACATTGTTAAATTGAGACTGTAATTTAAGGATTTAACCTTTATATTTAAAATTTAGGGGTTTGTGTAACTACAGGAATCCATAAACAATGATGACATTCTAAAGAGGAAAGAAATGGAAAATAACGACGCTGCTAACATTCCAATTATATTTAGGTGTACTGGTAGAAAAGGACAGTTTTAGCTGTAGGAGTCCTTATGACACAGAAACAAAAACACTGAGACCCTTATGACAGTACTTACTCTTTAATCTGCAGTGCTGGTTACAGCAGAATTTATAATCAGTTGAGGGTGTGATGGACTGACAACAACCTCTATGCTCCCATTTTTATCTTCATGATTGCTTATTTATTGCAAGAGCATGATACTTATTCTTAATTATATGCTAATCATAATTACTAAGGAAATTGCTGGTTAGCCTGTCTGGCATTAGGCAATCAAAAGGAAGCCTATGAGGGAAACAAAAATATTTCATTAGAAAACAAAAGGAATTGAAATGGCACACACTTTGATATCATTATGATTTAGTTCTGACAAATTATTATTAATAACTGGACTAAAATTTTTCACTCGGATGTCCAAAGACAGACTGTTATAACATGTAGGTTAGAATTTACTCTGGTCTATGAATAGCTAGGAAAGCTCCCACAGAGGAAAGTAATACACAGTCATTGCTCTAGCCCAAGACAGCCAATACTGATTTAGCACTGCATCTTGCGATCTGTTCATGCCTTTCTACTTCTGTCTTTCCTGCTTGCTTTGAGTCTCTGGCACTCTGTCTGTCTTTCTTCACTTTCATGGAACATTTTGGTGGGGACATAATTCCATGTACTGCTTCTCAGGGTATTTACACTCATGTTTACTTTATCCCTAATTGGAAAAGTAGGGGGTTTTGTTCCTGCTTAATTTTGAATATAATTTTTTTTTCTTTCAAGTAAAGCAGACTAGCCCAGTGTTAGTAAGAATAGATTCTTGGTTTCTTTGCCTTCTGGCAAAGTGAATTCAGGATCTGAAATAAAAGATGCTATGGAAGAAATAGGAAGACAACTGCCTATTGAATTCTAGAAGATAATGTAGAATCGTTTGGAGATTAGGAAGTATTTTTCCTTTTAAGAACCAGTAAGCTTAAATAGAATTTAAAATGTATCAATGGTAATATAGCTAGAGGTGTTCTTACAAAAATTAGGAAAATGCAAAGGTAACGTTTAAAAGGAAATGTTATGCAGTAATTTGCCCCTAATTTGGACAGACCTGTGCATAGAACCTAATGAAAATCACATTGATGGGAAAAATTTCCCCCACAAAATAAAATTGCACTTTTTCCCTCAGATAACTGACAAGAAGCAGCACAGGAAGCATTGTTACTGAAACAGATAAACGCCTACTGTTAAGACCAAAACGCTAGAGATGTTCTGCGTTTGATACAATGAAGAAATTGTTTGGATTATCGGGGATCTGTTTCTATAATGACCTTCAGAGAGTGGGTCTGAGTATTAATGTGACTTTCTCTAGAATTCTTGATTTTCAGTGCCACTGACCATTTATCTGGTAATCATTTGGCAGAGAAAGAGAATTTATTTGACATGAGGTGAGGAGATTTCTAGAAAAATAAAGTTCATCATAAGTAAAAGGACCCAGAAACTTGATGAAAAAGCCATATTACACATGCTTATAAAGGTCCTGAGCAAAATATTTTAAAGCCATAAAATTGAAGTTATCAGAAAGCAAATGCTCTTGGAGTAGTAAGTGATGAAATGATGTAGATTGAATACAAAAAATAAAAAGGCATTGAGAAATATTAGAATTTTGATACACTGTGTAATATCCTCCTAAGGGGTACAGTGTAGGCTCATTTAAAAAGTAATGCTGGGGCTATAGGGAGACCCTGTCTCAAAAAAAGACCCACAAAAAGTAATGCTAAGTACATATAGGGAACAAATCACATAGTTCCAATTTTTGTGTCAGTTTAATATCAAGTTAAGCAGAACAATGCATCAGACAGTGTCAAAAGATGACTCAGCACCTCGACTTTGTCATAATAACTGTATGATCTTTGGTAATTCATAAAGCTGTGTTCATAGAGGTGATGATGGCACCTACCTACTTCCTGGCCTGCTGTGGTGCTTAAGGAGTTAGCAAATGTAAAGGTGTTCAAATACCAAGAAAAACCTTTATCTCTATAGCTGAGCCAAACTACAATGCCATAAATTAGTATCTTATATCACCTTCTAAAATTTAATGGTTTTCAGGTAGATTAAACATCATATCAGAAATTTATTTCACCAAAGAACATACCATGTAGGAAGTTGGGTGTGCAGTCACAAGAACCATTTTATCAATAGTCTGACTTAATAGATATGCTCTTTGTCACATTAAAAAAAATCATGAGCTAGCTTTCTGGAAATTTGTATTGAATGCATTCTATTAACCTCTCTGAAATCCGCCCCCACCACCATGTGGTGACTTTAGTCTCTGTGAGTAATGTCCAAGGAACTGCTGAGATTACTAGATCTTCCTTTTGTGGATTTCTGTGTCATGATAGCTTAGAACTTTCTCATGAAAACCCTTCAAATTTTAGCTTCATGAAAAGAAAAATCAGTCAATTGCAATATGATTTGTTGACTCAAAACAAAAATCTGGAAAAGTAAGTAAAGAAATTAGTCTTTTTTTCAGTTTGTGTTAAGACAATGTCAAAATAGTTATGATTAGGTATTGTGAACGTTTAAGAAACATTCGGACAGCCTATAAGTGCTTCTTTCAGCTGGCACCTAGCATAGTCCCTTAAATTCACACTGATTCTGTGTTGTATGTTTACTTCATAAATCTGTATTTTATACACTGGGATGTATTTTCTTATTGTGACAAATTTCCAAATTCTTACCTTCATTCATTCTGTGAAATTTCTTGTGAAGATTTGTTTGCAAACACCTGTTCCGTTTGAATGCATGTGAAAATCCTAGTTTCCTGCTTCCCACAAAGCAGAGTTAGAGTCAAACTGTCTTTTAAATTATTAGACATGCCTGTATTATTTAGCATATATAGTTTGGATGTGAAGGGGAAAAAGATGTCCACTGATTTTCTAAAGTCCTAACCATAGTATATGGAAGGGTTTTTGTGACCAGACAGAAAATTTTTCTTGCTTCTGCGTGAATATATTATGTCTATCTATTAATAGTAAAGATCAAGAATGCTGTAGTATTAGTATTTTTGCATGAGAACCATGGGCTTGTGTGATGACAATGTCATAATAATATGGGCAAAACAATAAATAACAACTTAAATATAATTTTTATGTTACATTTGTTTTTGAAATAAAATGAGAGGAGTCAGGCTTTAGAAAAGCAAGTAATAAAATTGTCTTCAGTTCTTTTTTCCCAAATCAGTAAAAAAATTACATTACTTAATTTTAAACATTTATTTTATTTCTTTGTTTTTACTTCTACCTCTAGTACACCTCGTATGACCCAAACAGTCAATAATTATTCTAGAAGACAATACCTAGTTTTCCTTTTTTGTCCTGACATTGTTTTAAATAGTGCTGTTTTTTTTTTCTTGGCAAACCGACTACTTCCTTAAAGATTCTAGGTGCCAACGGTGTCTATTCATGATATTATACTTATCTGCAAGAGAATTCATATTTTTTTAAAAAATAAAAAGCCATAACATGGATAATGGAATATAAACTGAATGAACAGAAATAATGACAGGTAAAGGAAAAATATAATAAGAAAAAAAAGCAAGCTCTGGAGAGTTATTTAAGGATACAACAGATAGTATAATACAGTAAAAAAGAAAAATAGGGATGAAAGTTGAGATTAAATCAGGGGAAATGGGAAGAATGTATATTTTGGGAAAAGCAGAAATAAAAAAAAATCCAGAGACTAGAAGAAAATAGATTTACTTTAAGATTCAACATAAGAGTTGAAACATTTACAGCATTTTAAGGGTAGAAAAAGTCACAAAAGCAAAAATACATAGTTTTTGAGAAGGATTATATAGTTTATCATCTTTCCATTCAGATTATTTCTATTTTTTTAAAAGAAAAAGCTTGAATCGGATGGCTAATCATAACAAAGAAAAGTTCTAGTGTGTAATTTTATGTGCAAATGTCATCAAAGTGAAAAAGGAAACTGTTAAAGACAATATCTAGAAGTAAAGACCCAATCTTGAACTGTATGTGAAAGAAAACTTTCCTATTATAACCCCAGCTGTCCTAAAGGCTTCATAGAATATAATTGTGATTAAGCAGCTCTCCTGCCGCTGCTGTAGGAGTTACAGCCAATAATAACGCATTGACATTTATATGGTTGTGATGCTTTGACTTGAACCCGTTTCACTAGTGCCCTGGTAATCGCCGACTGCTTCATATTCACTGTTCTACCAAGATAAAAATAGCAAAGTTGATTAAATACAGTTAGATGTTAATATAAAATAATAAAGTTAGGTATTTCATATAATGTTGTTCCTGACAATTTGTTTTCCTCATTGAGTAAGTGAATGCAATTTATGGAAAAATAGCCCTTCATATTAGTTCCCTAAAGTTAGGCACAATGAATAATTAGTCTTTACTAAGCAGTTATTAAAGCTTCATGCGCACTGTAAATCAGTTAAAAATGAAGAGCAATTGGAGAAAGCAAGATTAGCTTTTGGAATGCTATTTCCATGCATTTAAAAACTACTAGGATACCAGGTTTTTGTGTTGTTATTAATGTATTAGATGATGAAATTTGATTTATTTAAACCATCTCAAACATTTTCACGCTCGTCCATGTTTGAGAGTCTGTAAAAAGTTGATGATTTACTTACGATTCTATTAAGTTGTCCTTCAAATGAGACATTTCTCTCACTCTTATTTTGTCATAATAAAGGTACTAATGGATGTTTTCATTGATGGGCCCCCTACTTAAGGAAAATGAAAACTAAAAATGATCCTGGTTCTTTAAAAGTTTATCCCTATGGCACCATCGTGTAAGCATACATATGGGACAGTAAAAATGGAAGACGACACATTAAATGACATTATTATAAAATGCAATACTCTTGGAATGATCCCTTATTAAATTAGGCTCTATGATCTGAGATGAATTTCCCCGATCCCTAATCCATCACTGGAGAAATATTAAAAGATAGGTCTCAACTGGTATTAGAATCGCACTCAGTCTCTACTTTCATTATTTTGAATTAGGGTGCTACTGGGGGAAAGCCTCTTAATGAGAATTAGAGTGATTCACTGGCCTTCTTTTGGATTTTGACAAGTAAAATATTAACTCTTCAGTCACAGCTGTCTGAATTAAAATACTTGGCAGCCGCAGATGCACAAATTAAATTGGCCTTTATGTTTTCATATTGCTGACCTCCTTAGAGGCAACAACATCAAACCCAACAATAACAAAAAAGTCACAGTGTGTCATTTCTTCGAAGAAAATATATTTATTGAAGTTTTTATATTTGTTTCAGTTTTAACATATAATTGAACAACTCTAGGACATTTTGAAGGGCAGTTTTATTTTAATTATAAATTAAATAAACTTCAGCCACGCACCAGGTATTCTAAGCCATTAACTAGGTGTTAAAATAGTCAGTAGAGTTTTAGGGTGTTTCTTACTTAGTGGAATATCATCAATCAAATTTTTGGGTTGAGTATCAGAATAAGTAAAGTGTGTCCAGTATCAGGACGTTTAGAACAAATGCTTTTTTGGAAATACACACAAAAACTCATCTCTTCCATCTAGATATAAGTTGGATTAAAGATGCAAAATCAGTATAATGTAATATGCACAGAAAGACTTATTTTGTTTTTTGTAAATATAATATTTAAAATTATAGCTTAAAAACAAGCAGAAATAATAAACAAAACCCAGTTTTTTTAAATGATGGTATGGATGTCTTACTTGTTGGTGTGAGTGATTTGAATAAATACTCAATAGAGTTAGTTTACAGAGTAATTCACATAATGATGAAAAAAATCTGGTCTGTCATCGTGTACTGATTTCTAATTCCTTCACCTTTCTGTGGTCACTGCAACATCATCTTCCACTCCTCTCTAATTACTACTCATTGATCTGATCTTGTGATTGGTTGGACAATGATTTGAGATAGACACTGACAAATGAATCTTACTCATTT
>NW_008341872.1:2525772-2528272 GCF_000622305.1 Nannospalax galili | reverse complement strand
ACTGTCTTTGTAGTAAATTTAGAAATGCTAAGCTGACTGTTTGGTATTAACTGTAACTGTGTATGTGTGCTTATAATTGAGTCTTTAAGTTGGAGAGTGATTATAGTTTTGTTGATAAGGGTAATAACTTTAGATTCCAAGTAGTTAGTGTTCATGCTAGTCACTTTTTTTCCTGGTTTAAATTGCTAATTCATCTTGCTTAATGTGCTCTCATGCAAATTAACATTCTCAGCCTCAGAACTGCTAAAGGTAAGGAGAGGAGAAAAGACAAACTACACATTTGAAACAATGAAAATGTCTGCAGAGTGTTTCTCACATATGTACAGAACACAAGATTCTGACAAGGCATTCATGAATACACTCACTCCAAAGCCCAGGCCCGTGAGTGAAGAGCTGAGGCTGTGCTGCCCATTGCTGTAATGCCAACAAAAAATCTATGGCTCTTCTCCTTGAAGCAGTGATGTAGCCACTTCCCTCCCACTAATGGAAGAAACATTGAGGAAGCCCTGATCCCAGAGGGAAGGCCCTGCCTGTGTACTGTGTGAAAGGCCCCTCTCAGGTCAGGATCCCAAACCACTTTGCTACTGTGGTTTCTGGAGAGTGACCATCATTACTTTAAATCTTTGAAACATATAATTGGAAAGGTAGACACATAGACTTGAGGCTTACACACCACAAAAATTACTTGTATCTTGTTCTGTTTAAGTTATTACTTTAGTTCATGGTTGAAAAAATCAATAAATTACTTTTGTTTTCAATTTGTGATAGTTTATAAAGCATGCATTAAAGAGCTAAAATGGGTTTTAGAGGCTCATCTTGCCCAAATTCTTTCACAAATATTGAATCCCATTGTTAATGTCATAATAGATGG
Organism: Nannospalax galili; assembly: GCF_000622305.1. Lineage (NCBI taxonomy): Eukaryota > Metazoa > Chordata > Mammalia > Rodentia > Spalacidae > Nannospalax > Nannospalax galili. Next base: position 2,527,401 of record NW_008341872.1, on the reverse strand, counting down.
TCATGTTCTTATTTTAGGGTAGACAGCTGCATTTAGGTCCAATGTGATTTTACTTTGCTATAGCAGTATCAGTGATAATATAATACCAAGGAAAGAGAACCATTTACCAGGGATTAAGTTGTCTCAATGTGATCCTTCCTTTGTCAGTGCTAAGTTTTAGCATATGCTGAGCATGATTTTGTAGTTCAAGTATATATATGTATCTGTTTAGGAAAAAATATGATTTTAATGGGAATAGATTTTAATTTCAATGGGACTGAAAGTTGGCCCTTTCAAATTAAGTTGAACAAAATCCCTTATACAATATTAAATTTAAAAGATTACTGATTGTATGTATAATTTGTCAGTAGGTTGTTGGCCTAATATGGTTCCCTCTGGTTTTCTAAAACTAGCTAGGCATTGTTTATCTCCCACATTGTCTAACCCTTCCACCATGGTTTCCCCATTTAAGGTGCCCCCGTTTTACCCATTTCTCCCTTAATAATACCCTTCTCCTATGGTACAACCTCTCTTGAGCTTCTGAATCTAATATATTTCTAGGCAAGGTGTATCTGAGAGTGTTTGGTCCTTTCTAAGCTCTATCTACATGGAATATGGTAATTAAAAGTACCAGACTGGTGAACTAACCTTCTTGGATGTTTAACAGCCATACTTTGAGGCTTATACTAATCTGGTCAAAAGGACAGTTTTTGTTCCTTGTCCTCCTAGGTTGACTAAGTTCCAGGAGACTATGAGCATCTCTCAAAATGTCCTGTAACTGTGGTGAGTCACCTGTCCTCTTGATCAAGGAGGCCATGGAGAACCCCATCAAATGAACTTGAACCAGTGTCCAGTCTACAAAGAGGAGGGTCAACACAGAAGAATCATTTCCTCCATGCTTCCAAGTGAAGCCAGCCATGGTCGAGCAGAACTTTGACTTATCTTCACATAGCCAGAACTGGTAAAAGAAAGGAGCCAGGGGCTCCTCCCAAGCCCATGTTACCCCTGAGGAACAGATCCTCAAACGACCTCAAGAGTAAAAATAAATTGGTTTATCTGGGCCAACTGTAGGGTCTTAAATACCCAAAAGAAAGTATAACCAAAAATTAATGGGGTCAATATAACTTTTTAAGAGTCCATATGTATAGCTAAAGGCTACATAACAAGAAGCAATACCAGACAGGAGATAGCTTCCTTTGAAGGTATTGGCCAGAGTGGCCCAAAAGACTCCCAGACAGTAATCCAGCATAGAACTGGAAAAATGAACAGCAGACCCCAATCTTATCTAAAGGAATATTAACAAGTGATTGCTGCTAGATGAGGAACAGCTGATCTTCCTAAAACAAGGATCCCTAGATAGGCTGACTAGATTCAGCTGACAGACAAGCACTGGGAAATGGCTGGTGGTGCAGACAACACAGTGGACAGCAACAGGGATGACAGAGTATATGGGCTTTTGTGGGAGGTGGGAGTCTACGGGAGGGTGCCATTTGGGAAGTGGGTATATAGATGAATAAGATTGTATGGGATGTTCTGTATGATATACATAGAAAAAAAACAACAATTTTTTAAAAAAGACATATTTGAGGAGGAAGCATAAAAATTTCCTTCATGTTAAATAGTAGAGGTGATAAACATTACCAGTGAAAT
>NW_008341872.1:2523753-2525279 GCF_000622305.1 Nannospalax galili | reverse complement strand
TGTCAATTGCATTAAAAATGAATTTTTCTGTATGAAACTGTGTATTTTAATAATGAAATGGAGATCTTTCTTAAAGGTTAAAACCTCATTTAATTTTATGTCTTATTGAGTTTATACTGAGTACAATATTGTATAACTGTAATAATTCAAATGTGAACCTAAACATTTACAGCCAATTTTGAAAAAGATGCATCTTAGCTGTGGAAATTGTTATTGAATATGTCAATGCTGTTTGAAATTCTTCTTCTAATTATGTGGTTATTAAATAAATAATTTTAAAAAATTAAAAAGATTACTTCTTAGCTGGGCATGGTGGCACATGCTTTTAATCATCCCAGCACTCAGGAGGGGAGGCAGAGGCAGGCGAGTTTCTGTGAGATCAAGGCCAGTCTGATCTCAATAGTGAGTTCCAGGCCAGTTGGGGCTACATGGAGAGCCTGTCTCCAAAAACCAAAATAAAAAATATAACTATTTTATAGACAGTCAACAGAGTGAGTAGAGAAAGGGAGAATAAGCACCTATGTAGGCAAAAATCTGGCCAGTTTATCTCCTGTGATGTTAGAGACGGCATCATGACTAAGTCCCATCTCTTGTGGGCAAGCTGGAGGTCTGCAGAGTAAGGGCTGTCATGAAGGACTCCATACCATACGAAAGCATGCTCTTCTACTTATAGCACCCATATAAGTGTGAAAACATGGATATCTACTTTGAACATGAAGATTTAGGTTCATTCTAGGATGAGAAATATTATGTGTTTTCACAAATGCCGCTTATGAGAAATACCCGTTTGAAAGACTTGATTCTCATCTAGAAGATGGGCCTCTGGGCACACCTGTGGGGGATTATCTTGATTGCCTTGATTGTGGTGGGAAGACCTGCCCCTTGTGGGTGGCACCATTCTTTGAGTAGAGGAGCTTAGATTATATAAAATGGAGAAAGTGAGTTGATTAATAGTAAGCACGCACCCCTCTCTGTTTCCTGATTATGGATGCCCTGTGATACATTGCTTCAAGGGCCTGCTGCCTTGCCTTCCCCACCATGACCTTAAACAGTGGGGTAAAATAAACACTTTCTCCCTTAAAAAAATAAAAAGGGTCAATTTTGTGTTATGTATTATATTATTGCATATAACGAAACAGCTTTTTTTTTTGTCTTTTTGAGACAGGGTCTTCCTGTAGACCCAGCTGGCCTGGAACTTGATATGTAGACCCTGTTAGCCTTGTTCTCACAGAGATCCACCTGCCTCTGCCTCCTGAGTGCTGGGATTAAAGGTATGTACCACTATGTATGGCCCAAACTGCTTTTAGAAAATCCTTATTCATGGTGGTAGAGATAAATATATTACAAAACCTGGAGAAAACCTTTCTAAAACCAAGTAAGCTGGAACTTATATGCATGCATTAAGTGTTGTTCTTGGCAAAAGATCAAAACATTGAAAAATGTTTTAGTTTCCATTTGTGATGCTTAATATTTTTTAAATTATTTATTTAATAACCACATACTTAGAAGGATTTCATCACAACAGC
>NW_008341872.1:2522143-2522585 GCF_000622305.1 Nannospalax galili | reverse complement strand
GCCTATGAAGTCATGGGGGGTTAGATTTCAGTGGTAATGTTTATCACCTCTACTAATTAACATGACGTAAATTTCTATGCTTCCTCCTCAAATACATTAAAAAAATTTTTTGTGTGTGAGTGTGTGTCTGTGTATATCACACAGAACATCCCAAACCATCTTATTCAACTATACACCCACTTCCCAGATGGCACCCTCCCCCCACTAGAGCCCTTATACTCTGATATCCCTGCTACTGTCTGCTGTGTCGTCGGCACCCCCAGCCATTCCCCACTACTTGTCCATCTGGTGAATCTAGTCAGCCTGTCTAGTGGTGTTTGTTTTAGGAGGGTCAGCTGTTCCTCATCTAGCAGCAATTAGTTTTCAATATTCTTTAGATAAGACTGGGGTCTACTGTTCATTTTCCCAGTTCTATGCTGGGTTAGTATCTGGGAGTCTCCTG
>NW_008341872.1:2520244-2521704 GCF_000622305.1 Nannospalax galili | reverse complement strand
GAGATGCTCATAGTCCCCTGGAACTAGTTGACCTAGGAGGGCAAGGAGCAAAAAGTGTCCTTTATGTCCTTCTGACCAAATTATTATAGACCTCAAAGTATGTCTGTTAAACACACAAGAAGGTTAGTTCCACCAGTCTTGGACTTTTAATTACTTTGTGTCATGCAGAAAAATCTTGGGCAAAGATCAGTTGTTCTCAGATAAACCTTACCTAGACATATATTTCTTGATCTGTTATGTATAATTTGTCAGAGGGTTGTAGGAGTAATATGGTTCTCTCTGGTTTTGAAAACTAGCAAGGCATTGTTTATCTCTCATATTGTCTCACCCCTCCATCATGGTCTTCCCACTTAAGGTGCCCCATTTCCCCCCTTTCTCCCTTACTAATACCCTTCTCCTATAGTCCTACCTCTCTTGAGCTCCTTCTTTCCCTTTATCCCCTAGGTTCCTTGTATACCCTTCCCTCCCCCCTCCCTTAAACTAACCCAATTTTTAGTCATATATCTCTTATTAAGGCCTGTTTCCTACTGTTCTTCTCTTTCAGGTTCTTTCTTTTCCTTTACCTCCCTGTTTCCTTTCCATTATCCTGGTTCCTGTAGTTATGTATGGTTGCATACTTATCAGAGTCTGGTTCTAGGATCCACATATGAGGGAGAACATATATAGATTTATTTTATGAGTCTCTGTTACTTCACTTAGTGTAACTGTTTCTAGTTACATCCATTTACCTACAAATTTCATGATTTCATCTTTCTTTACTGCTGAATAAATCTCCATCATATAAATGAACCACATTTTCATTATCCACTCATCAATTGAGGGACACTTAGGTTGCTTCCATCTCTTAGCTATTGTGAAAAGAGCAGCAACAAACATGGATGTACAAGTGTCTCTTCAATAGGATGAGTTCTTTGGGTATATGCCAAGGAGTGGTATAACTGGGTCAAATGGTAGGTTTATTTGTCGTTTTTTAAGAGTTCTCCACTGCTTTTCGTAGGGGTTGAACCAATTTGAAGCCCCACCAGCAGTGGATGAGTGTTCCTCTTTCCCCACATCCTCTCCAACATTTGGTATCATTTGTTTTCTTGATCTTAGCCAGTCTGACTGGGGAAAGGTGAAATCTTAAAGTGGTTTTAATTTACATTTCCCTAATTATTAGTGATATTGGACATCTTTTAAGATGCTTCATAGCCATCTTTACTTCTTCTTTTGAGAACTCTCTGTTCAGCTCCTTAGCCCATCTTATAATTGGGTTGCTTATGGTCTTGATTCTCTGTTTTTTGTGTTTGTAATATATCCTGGATATTAAACCTCTGTCAGATGTGTCGCTGCTGAAGATTTTATCCCATTCTGTGGGTTTTCTGTTCGCTTCCCCGGTTGCCTCCTTTGATGTACAGAAGCATTTTAGTTTAATGAGGTCCCATTTGTTAATTCTTGACCTTGTTTCCTGAGCAGTTGAT
>NW_008341872.1:2519683-2520041 GCF_000622305.1 Nannospalax galili | reverse complement strand
GCACCATTTGCTGAACATGCTGTCTTTCCTCCAGTGAATGTTCTTGGCCCCTTTGTCAAATATCAGGTGGTTGAAATTGCATATACTCATATTTGGGTCTTCAATTTTGTTCCATTGATCTATGGGTCTATTTTCGTGCCAGTAGATGTACTGCCTCTAAACTTCCCTCTAAGGACCTCTTTCAGCGTGTCCCAGAGGTTTCGTTGTGTTGCATTGTCCTTTTCACTTAATTCCAGGAATACTTTTATTTCTTTCTTAATTTCTCTTTTGACCCATTCATCATTCAGGAGTGTGTTGTTTAATCTCCATGTGTTCATGTGGTGATTAGGGCTTCTTCGGGTGTTGATTTTGAGCCTTA
>NW_008341872.1:2518707-2519586 GCF_000622305.1 Nannospalax galili | reverse complement strand
TGTCTAACTCAGATGTCTCTCTGTTAACTCTCTACCCTGTTGACCTATCTAATGGAGACAGTGGGGTATTGAAGTCCCCTACTATTAATAAGTTGGGATTAATCTGGGTCTTAAAGTCCTGTAGTATTGTTTTTTATGAAGTTGGTGCACCAGAGTTTGGTGAATATATGTTCATGATTGTAATTTCTTGGTTTATTGTTCCTTTGATAAGAATGAAGTGGCCCCCTTTATCCTTTTTGATTAGTTTTAGTTTAAAGTCTATTTTGTCAGCTATTAGAATTGCTATGCCTGCTTTTTTCTTAGTACCATTTGCTTGGTATATTTTTTTCCATCCTTTCACTTTAAGATAGTGTCTTTCCTTGAAAGTGAGATGAATTTCTTGGAGACAACAAAAAGATGGGTTTTATTTCTTCTTCTTTTTTTGGGGGGTGGCTTTTTGAGACAGTGTCTCCCTATAGCCCCAGCTGTCCTGGAACTCACTGTGTAGACAAAGCTGGACTTGAACTCAAATATCTGCCTGCTTCTGCTTCCCCAGTGCTCGATTAAAGGCATGCACCACCACACCCTGCAGGTTTTATTTCTTAATCCATTCACCTAGTCTACATATTTCTTCTTCTTTTTTTGGGGGGTGGCTTTTTGAGACAGTGTCTCCCTATAGCCCCAGCTGTCCTGGAACTCACTGTGTAGACAAAGCTGGACTTGAACTCAAATATCTGCCTGCTTCTGCTTCCCCAGTGCTCGATTAAAGGCATGCACCACCACACCCTGCAGGTTTTATTTCTTAATCCATTCACCTAGTCTACATCTTTTGACTGAGGAGTTCAGTCTGTTAATATTTAAAGTTATTAATGAAAGATGAGTATTGAATCCTGTCATTTT
>NW_008341872.1:2511956-2517669 GCF_000622305.1 Nannospalax galili | reverse complement strand
TGGATCTTCAAGTTTAGGTCTGCTTCTTTTTGTGAACTTTATGTGCCTTTGTGGTTTACTTTTTGGGCATGAAAAGCTGGGTCCTCTAAGCTTCCAGTTCTCTCTTTTGATTTTATAGTGGAGTGGCCAGATTGCTTTTGTCTTCAGGAGTTCCCAAGAGGCCCAAGTCAGATGAGGATCAGATGCTCTCAGGCTTTCTCCTAAGGTCTAGATCCCTCCAGGAAAGATTTTGGCCTCAGGAATTTGGGGGCTGGACTCACCTGGGAGCCAGGCCCAGAAAGATGCTGGTCTAGGGCAGCTGGTGGCCATGCCACCCAGAGATGCAAAGGAAGATGGGGGCGGGAAGCAGCCCCAAGGACTCCTGGGGACTGTGCTGAGGAGCTGGGTTGTTATGGATACAAAGGATCAGGAAGAGGAAAGGTCAGCCTAGCGTCCAGGAGAGAGGCTGGTGGGTCCTGCAGCCCAGGGAAGTAGAGGGAGGTGAGGGGGGCGCCAGGCCCAGAAGCGGTGCTCCTGGGGTCCCGAGAAGGAACTGAGTTGGTCTAGATGCAAAGGGTCAGGGAGCAGTGGTGGTTCCCCAGGTGTCTGGGGCACCAAGACAATGAATGGGACAGGACCCAGGCTAGGAGGAGAGACCAGTGGGGAAGATGGGAGGGTGAATGAGGCTGAGGGTGTCAAGGCACGGAGGGTGCAATCAACTTATCCCAGGGAGAGGCCTGTGGGTCAGAGAGAGGCCTGTGGGTCGTGCAGGCCCAGGGAAGCAGAGCCGTGATGGTTAATATTGTTAACTTGATGCTAAGGAGGCAGGCCTCTTGGTGCACCTGTGAGGCATTAGACAATCCCTAGATTAAGATTAGTCTCTGAGAATGTTTATGAGAAATTGTCTTTGATTAAGTTAGTTGAGTAAAGACCTGCCCACCGTGTGTGAGACCATTCTTTAGGCAGGGATCACTGGACTGTGTAAGAGTGGAGGAAGAAAGCTGAGCACTAGCATGCATGCAGTAATGCATTTCTGCTTTTGATTGTATGCAATGTGGCTAGTCTCTTAAACTTCTGTTTCTGTGACCTCCCTACCATGATGGACCATTGTAATCTGGGACTATAAGATGAATAAGTCCTTTCTCCCTTAAGTTGCTTTTCTCAGATGAAACTGCTTTCTTCTCTCCCTTCTTTTAAAACAAAAAGCACATTTTATATTTTGTGTCTTGCCTTTCATTTTACGATATGCTTTGGTAATTTCACCACATTAGTTTAGAGATTTTCTTGGTGTGTGTATGTGTGTGTGTGTGTGTGTGTGTGTGTGTGTGTATGTATTCACACACATTTGTGTATAGGTACACAGGCACATGTATACACATTCTTGTGGAAGCCAGAGATTGACATCAGGTGTCTTCCTTAATTTCTTTATTTTTTGAGCAGGGTTTCTTACTGAACCTTAATCTCAGGAATTTGACTATATTGGCTAGCCTGCAAATCCTAGGAATCCTCTTGTCTCTGTCTCTCCTGTGCCAGTATTATAGGCACAAAGTGTAGATTTTTATGTGGGTTCTTGGGATCCAAAAAAGATTCCCTTTCTTGTACAGCAAACGCTTTACCAATTGAGCCATTTCCCCCATTTTTTCCATTTTCTCCCTCCCTCCCTCCCTCCCCCTCTCTTTCTTTCTTTCTTTCTTTCTTTCTTTCTTTCTTTCTTTCTTTCTTTCTTTCTTTCTTTCTTTCTTTCTCTCTTCTTTCTGAAGGGTATCCCTTTAGCTCCAGCTAGCCTAGAACTCACTATTGTAATCCAGGCTGGCCTCAGTCTCACAGAGATCCTTCTGCCTCTGCCTCCTGAGGGATGGGATTAAAGTTGTATGCTTCCATGTCCACTCTCATTTTTCTTTTTTAAAAAAATATTTTCTTTATTTTTATTTTATGTGTATGAGTGTATTGCCTGTTAAGTGCCCCCTTGTCATGCAATGCCTGTGGAGGTCAGAAGAGGGCATCAGTTGTTAACTACCATGTGGGTGCTGGGAATCCAACCTGGTCCTCTGTAAGAGCAAGTAAGTGCTTTTAATCACTGAGCCACCTCTCCAGTTCCCCCATTTTTCTTTTTGCTCATCCTTCATTCCTCGTCAGACAGAAATTACCTTTAGTGCAGCTTTCTGCCTCTCAGAGTTCTTTTTTTTTTTACAACTACATATATCACTGTGTGGATATACATATTATGGTGTTCTGGATAGCCTTAAGTGTCAACTTGACACACCACCTGGGTTGGAGGGGCCTCAGTTGGGCAGGTGGGCCTATGTTGTATAAGAAAACAGATTGAGCAGGAACCTGAGGAGCACACCAGTAAGCAGCATCTATCCATAGCCTGTGATCCAGCTCCTGCCTCCAGGGTCCTGTCCTAAATTCCTAGCTTGTGTTCCCTGATGAACTGTGACCTGGGAGATGTAGGACAAATAAACCCTTTCCTCCCCAAGTTAGTATTGGTCAGAGTATTTTGTCATAGCAATGGAGAAACAAACTAGAACAGAATTTGGTACCAGAGAGTGAGGGATTGCTGACCTTGGTGTTTTGGGGGAGGACAGTGGAAGCGCTTAGATCTTTGGGTTGGAAAAGCCATTGAGTGCTTAGGGTTTGTTGCTGTTGGGCTTGGAAGAGTTGTGAATGATGGAGGCCTGTGAAACTTCAAAGGGAAGCAGAGACTATCAGGGGTGTTTGTGTGATATTTTGAATTGAGAATCTGTGAGTTCTGGTTGGCCAGGGCTGAAGAACCTGCTGTTATTAAGAAGAGACCAGAACCTGAAGTAAAACCTTTGCTTTACTGGGACAGTTGATGCTGGTTAGCTGGGGCCGAAAAATCAGCTGTAAGTAACAAGAGACCAGCATCATTGTAGTGAAATCTTCTGAGAGGTATTTCCTCAAGGTCAGCACACAGAGCTTCTCAAGCTGGAAGCAGGACTTAGTATCGTGTAGGAGTCTGCTGCATGGTTCTGGTGTTGGAAGCATGAAGGAGTTATAGAGAGCAGCTTAGGCTTGGCACCTGAGAGGCAAGGAAAAGCCACTGGTGAAAGAGCAGCCTTAGTTGCAGTGAAGGCCCCAGGACTGAAGGGGTCATGGAGAGAATCTGAGGCATTGCACCCTGAGAGGCCAGAAGAGACCATTGGTGAAGATGCAGACTCAGTTTCAGTGGAGATCCCAGCTTTTTGGAGATGCCAGGACTATGGGACAACCACCAAGGACAGTGGTAGGTGTGCAATGGAGTTGGCCTGGGTCTGGGAGACGAGCTGTGTGAGCTGTTGATGTCAGAATCAGACAAGTGGAGCTGCCAAATGCCTCTGGAGCCCAGAAGATTGTGAGTGAATCCCAGATGTCCAGCCTTGAGCTACTTTGCTGGACTTAGGTTTCGCTTACGTGTGCCTGATTCTTCCCTTTGAGATAAGATAGTGTTTATTTTCGATTTTACAGGATCCCAGAGTTAAGAGACTTTTAAGAGACTGAACTTTTAAGTGTTTAGATTTTTTAAGGATTATGGGACTTTTAAGGTTGTACTGTCTTATGTTGAGATATTAACATCCTATCTTGGGGACAAGAAATGGAAAGGTTATGTTTTGTGATGTGTTTGTGTGTTAAGTTGACAAGGGGTCAATTGTGCTAGATAGCTTTAGTGTTGACACACCTGGGTCGAGGGGTCCTCAATTGAGGAAATGCCTCCATTGGACTGGCCTGTGGCCATGTCTGTGGGGCATCTTCTTGATTATTGAGTGATGTGGGGGGGCCCAGCCCACTGTGTGCAGACAGGCCTATATTGTATAAGAAAGCCGGCTGAGCATGGGCAGAGGAGCAAGCCAGTAAGCAGCATTCCTCCATGGACTGTGCTCCAGCTCCTGCCTCCAGGGTCCTGCCCTGAGTTCCTACCTTGGGTTCCCTGAAGAACTGTGACATGGGAGATGTAAGACTAACAAACCCTTTCCTCCCCAAGTTGGTATTGGCCAGAGTATTTTGTCACAGCAGTGGAATAACAAACTAGAACACATGGTTTGTTAAACCATTTTCCTCTACAATGGCCATGTAGGTTGCTGCCATTTTTTGATTCCAAGTGAATAATCTATTTTTAACATTTTTAAGATTTATTTTTATTTTGTGTGTATGGGTGGAGTGCTTGCACTGTGGTGCATGAGTAGAAGTCAGAGGACAGCTTTCAGGACTCCATTCTTTCCTTTCACCATGTGGCTTCTGGGGCTTGAACTTGGGTTTTCAAAGCCTTGGCAGCAAGTGCCTTTACCTGCCGAGCTATCTCATGGCCCCATGAATAAATAATCTTATGCTGATATATTTTATTATTTTTGTATGTGTAGTACTGGGGATTGAACCTAAAGCCTTGAGCATACTGGGCATGTACTCTGCCACTGAGTTATGTCTCAGGTTCCATTTTATATTTTTAAAATAGTAAAAAGCTTCCACTTTATATTTTAAAACATTAAAACACTTTTGAGAAAAGGTTATATTTTCTTGGATTTTTAATCTTGTTATACATTTAACTGTTCCTTGTAATTAGTTCTTCCCATTCAAACTGGGTGACATAACAGATGTCTCAGACATGCCCATGTTCCGTCCCAGTTCTAGGTTGCTGAATATTTGAATGCTACTCTTATGTCTCATGACTTCTGTTACTGTCTAAGTAGTTCTTACAGATCGAATGGAAGAGTAAGCCTGGGCTTGATGACACAAACTTGCAGTCCCAGCTACTCTGCGGGATAAGGCAGGTGGACCACAAGTACAAGGCCAGCCTGGGAACTAGGTGAGATGCTGTTTCAAAATAAGTAAAGAAGAGTTCCACAACTGGTCATACACGGAGGTCATCTGTGAATTGCCCAATCCTAACTGGCACATCTACAGTGCAATTCTACCCCTAAGGCCCACAGAACATAGAACAAGGGATGAACAGAACATTAACGCTTCTCTCAGTTCTCATCAGTGAAGCTCCCTCATGCAACAGAGGGCCATGAACACAAAAGGTCACAAATGGCTAAAGCTTAGAGAATAAAAGTCTACAGAGTGTGGGTCCTTGGACAGGACTCCTATATTAAACTTTACCCACTCAGGGTTCAGGGACCATTGTGGAAGAGGGGGTGGAAAGATTGTAAGAGCCAGGAAGGAGGTACATGACCATATGGAAATAGAGTCTTACAGTCTCCTGGGACCCTTCTCATATGAATCTACTGTAATGGTGTCAACATGTACAAGACCCATACAAACTCAAGTGGACAAATACCCAGTACAGAACTGTGGAATGAACAGCAGGCCCTAATCTTAGTTAAAGAATTATTGACAGCTGATTACTGCTTATCTTAAAGGGAGGGCTTTAGATAGGCAGACTAAACCTCAGTGGATGAACTTGCACTGGGGGACATCTGGGCACACTAACTTGACATGATAGGCCTTAACACAAATGACAGAATGTGTGAATTCCAACTGGGGGCTTAAGGGCAGGTGCCAATGGTGAAGGGGGTATAAAGTTAAGATGTTCTTATGAAATGCACAAAAATTCAATAAAAAAAGAAGTGAAAAAAAAGGCCTGGGAGTGGTAGAGTGCCTGCCTAGATACAGTGTTCTAGGTTCAATTCCTAAAGAAGGAGGAAGGACTTACAGATTGTAATGAGAAACAATCAATGTTTATAAAACAATACCCAACCAGAGTTTGAGTTTGTGTCTCTGATCAAATAAAAAGATA
>NW_008341872.1:2501592-2511821 GCF_000622305.1 Nannospalax galili | reverse complement strand
TACAGTTATACAATATTGAACTCAGTATAAGCCCTGTAAGACATAAAATTGAATGAGTTTTTAACCTTTAAAAAAGATCTCCATTTCATTTTAAATATACTGTTTCTTACAGAAAGACTCATTGTTTTGGCTACTAACACTGAGATATTGGCGCATGCATCTCTAATCTGTATGTATCTGATTATTACTAGTCATAATCGGTTGCACGCGGATCCTTGGCACCTGTGTATGTCTATAAAGTCATTGGGTAGATATCACCTCTACTAATTAACATGACATAACCTTTTATGCTTTCTCCTCAAATATAATTTGTTGGTTTTTGTGTGTGTGTATATCACACGGAACATACCAAACCATCTTATTCAACTGTACACCCACTTCCCGTATAGCACCCTCCCATAGCCTCCCTCCCCCCACTAGAGCCCTTATACTCTGTTATCCCTGCTACTGTCCACTGTGATGTTGGCACCCCACAGCCATTCCCCATTACTTGTCCATCTGGTGAATCTAGTCAGCCTATCTAGAGGTTTTTGTTTTAGGAAGGTCAGCTGTTCCTCATCTAGCAGCAATCAGTTGCCAAAATTCCTTTAATAAGATTGGAGTCTGCTGTTCATTTTCCCAGTTTAATGCTGGGTTACTATCTGGGAGTCCCTTTAGCCACCCTGGCCAACAACTCAAAAGAAGGTGTCTCCTATCTGGCATTGTTGCTTGTTATGTAGACTTTAGCTATGCATATGGACTCTTATGAAATTATATTGGCCCATTAATCTTTAGTTATACCTTCCTTTTGGGTGTTTAAGGCCATACAGTTGGCCCAGATAAACCAATCTATTTTCACTCTTAAGGTCATTTGAGGATCTGTTCCTCAGGGGTCACATGTGCTTGGGAGGAGCCTCTGGCTCCTTTCTTTTACAAGTTCTGCCTGTGTGTCAAACGTCCTGCTCGGCCATGGCTGGCTTCACTTGGAAGCATGGAGAAAATGATTCCTCTGTGTTGACCCTCTACTTTGTAGACAGGACACTGGTTCAAGTCCATCTGGTGGGGTCTCTTCAGCCTCCTTGATCAAGAGGACAGGTGACCTACTACAATTACAGGACGTTTTAAGAGATGCTCATAGCCCCCTGGAACTAGTCGACCTAGGAGGGCAAGGAGCAAAAACTGTCCTTTATGTCCCTCTGACCAAATTAGTATCAGCTTCAAAGTATGTCTATTAAACATCCAAGAAGGTTAGTTCTACCAGTCTGGTACTTTTAATTACTGTGTGCCATGTAGATAAATCTTGGGCAAAGTCCAGTTGTTCTCAGATAAACCTTGCCTAGACATGTATTTCTTGATCTAGTATGTATAATTTGTCAGTAGGTTGTTGGACTAACATCGTTCCCTCTGGTTTTTAAAACTAGCTAGGCATTATTTATCTCTCACATTGTCTCACCCCTCCATCATGGTTTTCCCACTTAAGGTGCCCCATTTCCCCCTTTCTCCCTTACTAATACCCTTCTCCTATGGTCCTACCTCTCTTGAGCTCCTTCTTTCCCTTTATCCCCTAGGTTCCTTGTATACCCCTCCCTCCCCCTCCCTTAAACTAACCCAATTTTTATCCATATCTTCCTTATTAAGGCCTATTTCCTACTGTTCTTCTCTTTCAGGTTCTTTCTTTTCCTTTACCTCCCTGTTTCCTTTCCATTATCCTAGTTCCTGTAGTTATGTCTGGATACATACTTATTTATCAGGATTTGGTTCTAGTATCCACATATGAGGAGAACATGCATCTATTTTTTTTTCTGAATCTGTGTTACTTCACTTAGTATAACAGTTTCTAGTTCCATCCATTTACCTGCAAATTTCATCTTTCTTTACTGCTGAGTAAAACTCCATCGTATAAATGAACCACATTGTTATTGAATTTTGTGCATTTCATATAATGCATCTTAACCATATTTAGACCCCCTCCCCTATCCTCCCCCACTATAGTCCTTACCCACCATATTTTATGCATTTTGTCATTCATGTTAAGGCCTATCAAGCCAAGTTTGTGTCCCCAGATGTCCCTTGGTGTGAATTCATCCATGGGAGCTTGGTTAGCCTATCTAAAGTCAGTCCCTTAAAGATGGTCAACTCTTCCTCACCCAGCAGTGATCAACTGCCAATAGTTCCTCAGCTACAATTGGGGATTTTTACCCATTTCCCCATTTCTCTGATGGATTTTTGTCTGTATTGAATTTGTATAGGGCCTGTCCATGTTGTCACCATTGCAGTAAGTTCATGTGGTTATATGAATTCCCCAAGATTCTACATATACTTAATAAATAAATGAATAGCAATTAAGCCATCTCTATATGCCGGGCACTGTGTTACACACTGGAGATTCAACCGTGCCAGTTCAGACAGGGCTCCTGTCCTCGTAGGCCTTCCCAGGGAAGGAATTTTTGAGACTTGAGGAGGATACATAAGAGTTGAATGGGTGAATTCAGGGTGGGGCAGACCAGTCAATTTCATCCTGACTCAGCTATGGGCAAGCTCTGAAGTGGGCAGGAGTTGAGGGAATTTGAAAACCTGAGAGAAATTTGGAGTACATTGAAAAGCGGCTAAACAAACAAACAAACAAATAAATAGAAGGTACTGCTTCCAAGTATCACAAGATAGCACCCCCTCCCACCCCATGGCCTATTGCTTTTTCAAAGTGCTTAGCAATGTTTAAGCAATCAGTCTTATAGCCTGAAGAGAGCAGGTATTATTGCTATTGAACAACTAAAGGAATTAAGGCACTGAGTACTCTAATGCCTTGCCCAAGGTCACTTAAAATTTTTGATTAGAGAACTAGAATTAAAAATCACAAGCAAAAGCTTGGCTTCTCTGAGATCATTGTGGGAAAGGAAATTATTTATTCTGAAAATTGAAATAGACATCTTGGAAGTTTCAGTAAAGCCAGAGCGCAAAAATAGTCTTCCTTCCACCCTACCCTGCCCCCAGTGCAGCAATAATTTAGCAGCAATTATGGCAATGATTGCTAAATAATTTGTGTGCTGATCAGGCTAAGAGTTCCCAGGGCTGAGTTCCCATGTTGCCCTCCTCAGAAACCCCTCTGTGATTTTCCTAAGGCCATTCTGGGACGGTTGCATAGTTCTCCAACCACAAGTCTGGCCCCTCTTTGACCGACTATTCCTGGACAATGTTAGTGTGAATACAGCTGAAGTGACTTCAGACAGCCACCTTTTTGGAAGTCTCTGCATCTGGTTCACTTGATTTCTTGTGGATTGGAAGCTTCCATTAAGCAGCTGTCCCCCTCCCTTGCTTACCTCTGATTTATATTCACCTGTGGTTTCTCTGAATGTATTGAAAACATTTAACTTTTATCATTCTTTAATTTTTAATTGTCTTATGGTTGTCAATTAAGCTTTAATAGAGTCTGTTGAAAATAGAGGAACCAGTCCTTACTGGTAAGCCATATCTTTTTTTTTTATTATTATGACTGACAAGTCAGAGAAACGAAGGAAAAATGTTGAGGTCTTCTGGAAGATACATAGCATGTCATGGACCTGGTCTTTGTTCATCCTGGGAAAAGAGATGATTCTTCAAAAATCACAAGGTGCTCAGATGACTTAAATGTGCCCCTTGCAGTCAGTGTTGTATGGCTATGATCACTCTGGGCCACTTTTCAGCTTTCACCAATTCATTTTCAAAATCAGTTCAAGCCTATGCCGCCTCTTACTGGCTTAAGTGGACAGTGAGTGGGCCTTGGAGGAGGAGGGACCTTGACTCACATCCTGGAATGAATTTCCCAGGCATGGGATGGTTCACATGCTACTTAACCTCTGACCTTAGTTTCTTTATAATTAAATGGAGATAACATTCTCTTCACTGTGGTGTTCTCATGATTAAATGCAAAGTGAAGGCCCTGGCACCGGTCTTGCTTGCCTTGCCCATTCTGCTAAAACTTTCCTTGGATGTTTGCCACTCACAGTCTCATGCTTGAGCTCAAACTTATAAAAATGTGGTAATTTGTTCACTCCTTGTAACTGTATTTAAATACCACACTTTGTTTTGGGACTTGGAGAACTGTATCAGAATTATTAAAGAGAGGCATTATTATACCCCCTTTTACTTATGAACATAGATGCACAGATTCTAAATAGTGGTTTTATTTTATGTTTTTACTTCTCTAATGAAGTATAACTTACAGTGAAGTGCAAAATATCAAGTATACAGCTTGATGACTTTTTGTATACATATTTTTGCATGCAATCCCAGATCTGAGTATATAACAGTTCTAACACCTATGTACCCTGTACCATCTGCCACTGAATATAGCCATCTATGTTGGTCAGCTTTCTGTCACTGTGACATAATACCCAAGAGAATCAACTTTTAAAAGACGGAAAACTTTGTTTGGGTTCATGAATTTAGTGGCTTCAATCTATGGCCATTTGGTCCTGTTGTTTTGAGCCTGTGGTAGCACAGTGCAGCACAGTGGGAGCATGTGGCAGAACAGACCTGTTTACGTCATGATGGTTAGGAAACAAAGAGAAAGACAGGAAGGGGCCGGAGTCCCAATATTCTCTTCAGGGTGCAGCTTCAGTGAGCTAACTTCTTTTCATTAGGCTATACCTGCTAGAGGTTTCCATCACCTGCTAATAGTGTCACAGCCTAAGGACTCAGCCTTTAGCACATGGCCTCTGGGGGACACTTACCTTATAAAACCACACTGGAATCATTAGTCCTTTTAGTTTCAGTTGTTTTGATCTTTTGACGATGTACTCACAGCTCACCATGATTTAGATCTACATTTTCCACCTGGTTAGTGATGACATCAGTGTTGAACATTTCTAATATGTTCATTAGGCATTGGGATGTTCTCTTTTATAAAGTGCTGTTCAAATCTGTGTATATTCACAAATTGAAGTTGTCTTTATCTTATTGACTTGTAGGAGTGTTTGGACTGGGAGTGATGGCTCATACCTATAATCCCAATACTTGGGAAGCTGAGGCAGGAGGATTGTTGTGACTTTGGGACAAGTCATGCCTGGCTTTGGTATGAGGGTCATGTTGACCACAAAATTAATTTGGGCATGTTTTTCCCTCTTCAATTTTTTTGGAAGACTTTGAGAAATATTGTTATTAATTCCTTTTTAACTGTTTAACTTAATTTGCCAATGAAACTAGCAGGTTATTTGCTTTTTTTTTGTAATTATTGATTGATTCAATCTCCTTACTCATTATTAACCTGTGTAGATTTTCTGTTTCACCATGATTTAATATTAGGAGATTGTATGTTTCTAGAAATCTATTCATTTCTTCTAAGTTATTTAGATTTTTGTGTTGTATAATTGTTCCTATTAGTCTCTTGTAAGCCTTTGTATTTTGGTGCTGTCAGTTGTAATGGCTCTTCTTTCCTTTCTTATTTATTTGAGTCTCCTCTTTTTGTCTTCCCCTAGGTAAATGCTCGCTGTTTGTTTATCTTTTCAAAAGTCAACTCTTAAATACATTGATTGAAAAAATATGTGTGTGTACACGTGTCTCCACACGTAAGAGGGCAACTTTGGGCATCATCCTTGGAAAGCTGCCCATCTTCTTTGAGGCAGGGTCTCTCATTGGCCTGAAGTTCACTAGATGGTAAGCTGGCTGGTCAGCATACCCCAGGGAGCTGACTCTGATTCCCTAGTACTAGGGTAACAAGTGTATACTACCATGCCTTGCTTTTGACATGGGTTCTAGGGGGTGGAACTCAACTCCTAGTGCTTGCAAGGCAAGGGCTTTACTACCTGTTCTGCCCTACAGCTCAGATTCATTGATCTTTTTGATTGTTTCCCTGCTCTCCACTTCATTTATTGCTTTTCTGGTCTTTATTATTTTCTCCCCTTTGCTAATATTGAACTTAATGAGTTTGGCTTTCAGAATCTTGTCTTCACCTTTTATTTTTGAGACTTTGATTATAATGTGTCATAGTGAAGAACTCTATGTTTAATCTGTTTGGTATTTTTTGATATTTACAGATTTTTCTTTTTTATTGATTAGATTTGTTTTTTTGACAATTTCATACATGTATATAATGTGCTCTGATTACTTCCTCACCCTGTCTTATCGTACTCCCAGCCCTGTAATTCCCTACCCCGACAAGTTCTTTTCTCACATTCATATCTTTGTTTGTGACTAACCGATTGTAACCAGGGCTGTGTGTCCTGGATAGCTTGACACACCTGGGTTGAGGGAGCCTCAATCAGGAAATTGCCTCTATTGGACTGGCCTGTGGCCATGTCTGAAGGGCATCTTCTTGATGAGTGATGTGGGAGGGCCCAGCCCACTGTGGGTGGTGCCACCCCTGGGCAGGTGGGCCTGTGTTGCATAAGAAAGCAGGCTGAGCAGGGGCCAGGAGAGCAAGCCTGTGAGCAGCGTTCCTCCATGGCCTGTGCTCCAGCTCCTGCCTCCAGGTTCCTGCCCTGAGTTCCTACCTTGGACTCCCTGATGAACTGTGCCCTGGGAGTTGTAAGACAAATAAACCCTTTCCTCCTCAAGTTGGTACTGGTCAGAGTGTTTTGTCACAGCAATGAAGAACAAACTAAGACACTGTGTGACTGTGGATTTGGAACCATCCACTGGAGCCTGCTGGGCTCATCACTGGGTACACAACTGAAGACAAGGACTGTCCCTCCCTCAGAATCCATCAGCAGCCAATAATTCAGCAGGGAGAAGGAGTCAGCAGGGCACCGTGAGTCCCTCCTGCGTCCATGACTGACTGTTGACAGGCCGAGTCTTGTGCAGGCACAGTACCACAACCACACCTGCTATGAGATCATGATTGCAATGGCTGTCATGCCCTGCAGACAGCATTTTTGAGTCACTCTCCTTGCCTTGAGGTCCTTGCATTTTTTTTCTGTTTCCTCTTCTGTAACGTTCCCTGATCCTTAGAGGAGTGGTATAAATATCCTGTTTAGAGTTGAGCACTCAGCTGTCACTTATTCTTAGCACCTTGAGTAGCTGTGAATATCTGAATTCACCACAGTTCAGTGCAAAAAAAAAAAAAACTTCTCTGATTAAAGCTAATAGTAATATTTGTCTGTGGATATAAACATAACTATTTAGAAGGCAGTCTGGGGTCATGTCAATATAGATAGCTAAGCAAGCAACAGTAGTAACTTCCTCACTAGGGCCTATGATCTCCCCAGACATAGTTTTTTGATTGGGTGTACAGTAACATTATCTATCTATCATCTATCTATCTATCTATCTATCTATCTATCTATCTATCTATCTATCTATCTATCATCATCTATCTATCTATCATCTATCTATCTATCTATCATCTATCTATCTATCTATCATCTATTGATATATAGATATAGATTTTAATATCCATCTCCTTCAAATTTAGGGAATAAATTCTGTCACTATTTTAAAAAATAAACTTTCTTCCCTCTTCCTTTCCTTCTTCTGGGCCTTTGCTAATACATATGGTGATTTGCTTGATAGTACCAAAAGACAAATACGCGTCCTTAATTTTCCTCATCCTTTTGTACTTGTGTTTCTTTGACTGAATGATTCCTAACTTCAAACATCTTGGTGTGTGCTCTTCTTGTGCTTTCTTGACTCCGCTGTGACGTCTCCCTATAGGATTTTCGGTTGCATCATTGTGTTCCTCAACTGTAGAGTTTCAGTTTTGTTCTTTTTCATGGTTTCTATCTCTTAGATGAATTTCTTATTTTGCCCATGTATTGTTTTTCTGGTTTTGGTTTGTTGACTATCTGTTCTCCTGTAACCCTCTAAAGATGATTATTTTGAATAACTTATCAAGCAGTTGGCATCGTTCAATTTCCTTGGGGCCAATTTCTGATGCTTCACTTTATCACTTTGGTGTCATCTTGGCTCTTTGACTTTTCGTGATTATACTGACCCTGCATTTGTGTCTGGGTATTTTAAGAAACAGATATTTCCTCTAGTCTTCAAAGACTAGTATTAGCAGACAAAGTGTTTTGCTAGTCAATCAATCTAGAGAGCATGGTGGACTGTCTAGTAGACTCCACAAATGGACTTGCTGCTGGATCTTGAGTGGATTAAAAAGGTATGTGGGCCATTGGACTAGTAGTATCTGGGTCCACTGGGAACTGCCTGATACCTGCACCTGGCGGAGCTTACCTAGAGCCAAAGACCACTGGGCTGGGCCTGGAGCCTAGGTCATAAGGACATGGCCTGCTGTATTCTATTCTATGGGGGTTAGTTGACCCTGGGTCCCACAGGTTTGGACCTACGCTCTAATTTCTTGAAGAAGTCCTCCAACTTTTCCAAGATTGTTTTGGCTATTTTAGTTATTTTTGTATTTTCACATACATTTTATGCATTGCATATATAGATCAATTTAGGGTGAATTGACATAACAATGTACACTCTTCCATCTTTAAACATGGGATATTTCTTCCTAATAAAATATTAGTCAACAAAATTCAATATTGTTTTACCAATAGTATAGTAAAAATAAATAAATTTTTATTCCACAAAGAAGTCTGCACTTCTGAAAAATAGTTATGTATAACTTACTAAAAATATCCTAAGGGAGAAAAACCATATGTTTTTCACAAAAAAGACAAAATTTTTTGATAAAGTCATAGTAAGGAGGAAACTACGGTATTGTTATATGAATAGATGGATAGGCTAATGGCTGGAAGACACTACTCACAGACCAAATTCAGCAGAAAGTGGTCAGAGGGTATGAGTGGACATTTTAAAGTCGAAGAAACACAGAAGTTTTATAAATTTTACAGGTAGTTATTCGCTGGCTATTTAGGAAATGAGAATTAAGGAGACAATGGACAACATGATAAGATTTAGCTATATTAAGCATACATAAACTTTACGGTTTGGTAACTTCTGTTCTTGCTTATCTGGTGCAAAGAAGTTTTGTAGAGCTGTAAGGTAACATTGCATTATATTTTGTTCTAACAGGAAGTTGGGGGTGCCTGGTATTCTGTGAAGTGGAGAGGTAAAAGGTTTCATGTATACCATGGAATACTGCGTGACATTAAAACACAAAAATTAAGTATACACATAGAAATATGGTGTTTAAAAAGATGGTGCTGATGGCTCAGTGATTTGAGAGCACTAGCTGCTCTTACAGAGGACCTGGGTTTGGTTCCCAGCACCCACGTGATAGCTAACAACCATCCTTAACTCCAATTCCAGGGAATCTGAGGCCCTCTTCTGGCATTGTACACATAGGGTGCACTTACATGCAAGTAGGCAAAACACTCATACACATAAAATAAAAAGTTAAAAAAGATGGTGCTTAGGAAAACAATACAGAACAGAGTGAGATAAAGTAATAGCAATAATGTATTATGACATAAACAATTCAACATGAAAAACAGGAATATATTTTATAAGAATACAGAAATCTGGTCATGCTGGTGAATATGTAGTCCCAGCTACTCAGGGGAGGAGGCTGGAAGACTGCTTGATCCCAGAAGTTTGAGTCCATCTCAAAACAACAACACAAAAACACCAGAAATCAAAGTAAAACAAATACAAAAGGAGAAAATAAACAGAGAGAAGAAGATAGCCTTTGGAGACATTAAAGTGGTTGCCTATGGGTAAGAAGTGGGAAAGGGGATAAAAGGGAATAATTAAACAAGCAAGGACATTCCATTGGTCATGTTATGATGCGCCATGAACAGAAGCATATGATTAACTTGAACTGCTGGACCAGCATCCTTATGTGCCAGTGGTATGGAAGGATCTTCGGACACAGAAGTGAATTGGATTTTTTCTGACTGTGGGGGAAAGCCAAGCAACGCATTCAACATGTTGTAGAGAGTGCCCTGGATATCACGAACATCTCTGAGGAATGCCTCATGCATCTAAAGATGTCTAGGAAGTGAGTCCTCAGCTGAGACTTGGAGGACTAGTCTGGGGTATCTAGACTGAAAAAGGAGGGTTTTAGGAAAGGATTACTTTTTACCCTCTCTTTCAATTTTGAAAAATCATTAATAAACCCTAAAGACCAAAAAAAAAAAACACCCAACAATAAAAGTCTCTGACATACAGAGTAATATGATAAATGTACATGTACATCGCCCATAATCAATAACTATTGCACATTTTCTTAATAAAGTTTTTATTATAAAAATGTCAACCACAAAGGTAGAATGAACCCACATATGTCCATTCCCCAGACTTCACTGTCTTTTCTTCATTTGTCTCCTTTGCTTTATCACATTTGAAACAAGAAATATCACACAGAGAAG
>NW_008341872.1:2471565-2501436 GCF_000622305.1 Nannospalax galili | reverse complement strand
TCCCCCATCTGTACCCTCCTTCCCTTCTTCCTTCTTTGCTTTCTTCTTTCTTTCTTTCTTTCTTTCTTTCTTTCTTTCTTTCTTTCATCCTTTTTCTGTTTTTTTGATCCAGGGTTTTTTGTAGTCCAGGTTTGTCCCAAACTTGCTTTGCGGGTAAAGCATTTGCCATGCAAGGCTGACACCCTGAGTGTTGATCTCTGGATCCCAGGAAAAGGTGGAAGGAGAGAACTGACTCCACGAAGTTGTCCTTTGACCGCCACACCCACCCACCCACACATCATACACATATATTCATACATGATATGCAATATAATAATAGTAATAAAAATTTGCTGTATAGTAGAGGATGACCTTGAAACTTCAGCCCTTCCTGATTCTACCTTCCTAGTGATGAGATTACAGGCATGTAGTACCACATCTGGTTTTATGTGATTCTGGGGATCAGCCCCAGGGATTCTTACATGCTAGGTAAGTTCTCCAGCAACTGAGCTACATTGCCAGGCAAAAAGGAGAATTTCCTTTTATTCCAATTTCCACTTTTATTCTCATCTTTTCTTCTCTTTGTGATAAAAGTAAACAATATCATGAACTTAGAAGGGATCCTTTCATTTTTCTTCAACAATGACTTATATACATATAAATATATATGCGTCTTTAAGAATAATCCATATCAATCCTGTTCAATAGAAATAAAATCAAGTTAACTGAGCATGGTGGTGCTCATCTTTAAT
Source organism: Nannospalax galili (assembly GCF_000622305.1). NCBI lineage: Eukaryota > Metazoa > Chordata > Mammalia > Rodentia > Spalacidae > Nannospalax > Nannospalax galili. The sequence goes on along the minus strand of NW_008341872.1, from coordinate 2,500,705 downwards.
CCCAACACTCTGGAGGCAGAGGCAGGTGGATCTCTGCCAGATCAAGACCAGCCTGGTCTACATAGTGAGTTCCAGGCCAGCTGAGGCTACAGGGCTAGCTGAGGCTACATGGAGACCCTGTCTCGAAAGGACAAAAGAAAAAAAAAGAAAGAAAAATTAAGTTATATGTGCAATTTAAAAATGTTAGTAAGATATTTGAAATATTTTATTTATTATTTTTATTTTACGTGTATGAGTGTAATGCCTGAATGAGTGTTAAGTGCACCTATGTCATGCAATGCCCACGGAGGTCAGAAGAGGGCATTGGATCCCCTGAAACTGGAGTTATGAATGGTTGTTAGCCACCATGTGGGTGCTGGGAACCAAATCCAGATCCTCTGCAAGAGCAGCCAATGCTCTTAATTGCTGAGCCATCTTTCCAGCCCCTTAGTAGGACATTTAAAAAGCACTCAAACCGGGTGTGGTGGTATGTGCCTTTAATCGCAGCACTTGGGAAGCAGAGGCAGGCAGATCTCTGTGAGTTCAAGGCCAGCCTGGTCTATATAGCAAGTTCCAGGACAGCTGGGGCTACAGGGAGACCCTGTCTCAAAAAAAGATAAAAAAAAAAGCACTCAAACACTGGACTACAATAACAATATGATATATAACAATAGAGTGAAATGCAATATCACCAAAATTTAGGCCGTGTTTAGTGGAAAATACATTTTGGATAGTTTCAATTTGAAAATATAATTAAAATAAAAATTTTAGTTAGTGGTTATATTTCAAATATATTCTAGACATCCTCATATTGAACAACATAGCTATATGTACATTGCTTTGTATACCTAAGTTTCTATATATCATAAATGGTACATTGAATTAATTTATCTTTCTTTGACTTGAATTTTGTATTCAATATGATTTGAGGTGAGTTCCAGGCCAGCTGAGGCAGGCCAAAGGGAGACCCTTTTTAAAAAGGAAAAAAAAAAAAAAAAAAAAAAAAAAAAGAAAATCAAGTTACATGTGTGTGCAATTTAAAAATCTTAGTAGGATGTTTAAAATATTTTATTATTTTTATTTTATGCATGAGTGTATTGCCTGCCTGAGTGTAAGTGTACCGGTGTCATGGCAATGATTATATCTCTTTAGATATAATATAGGACTTTCCCACTATTATCAACTGTCTATGATATAAATATAGTTTACTTATCTAATCCCCATTTGAATCAACATTTTGATCCCTTTTAATATTTACCATTATATGTTACAGTGCAATAAACTCACATCTTATCTATTGACTGGGCTAAATGATACTCATAGCTGGTGTGTCTATGAAGGTGTTTCTAGGAGAGATTAGCACTTGAGTCATTATAAAATGACCCTCAGCCATGCAGACAAGCATCACCCAGTCTACTGAGGCCTGGGTAGAAAGAAGAGCACATTTTCTCTAGTTTGGAATGGAGACGTATGTCTTTTCCTGTGCTTGGACGTTCCTGGTTCAGAGTGAGTCCCACCACCAGCTTTCTTGGTTCTGTAGCTGTGGGCAGCAGACTGTGGGGTTATTTGATCTACATAATCCGGTGAGCCAGTTCTCATGACAAATCTCTTATGTATCTATAGATGTGCTTGATCTTGCATTTCTGCAGGTTCTATCTCCTTAGAATAATCACGCTCAGATGCAAAATATTTGAAAAAAAAGTGTTCATACTGACACATAGTGACTTTTGTTTGTGTTGCTACCCCAAACAATACAAGAGCTATAAACCATTTACATTGTTAGTAATTCCTATTTATTACAGCAACCTAGACACAATTTAAAGCACATGGGAAGCTGTGTATAGGTGATACATAAATGTTGTGCTATCTTCTAGAAAGTACTTGAGTACCCTTGAATTTGAGTTCTGAAAATGACTCGATGCAGACACCAAGGAATCGATGTGCCGTTGGTTCTGTGTTCTGGGGAATCCCAGTTAATGCAATTTAATATGCAGAAACAGAATTTCTGGGCTCTAAAGTATTTGCAGGTTCTGTTTTGCAAATCCTTTAACATTAGTGAAGAATTCCAATTCCTTCACATCCTCGGTAGTGTCTGTTGTCGCACTTAAAAATGATCAGTATTTTTACTCCTATTTAAATCTTTTTTGGCAGGATAATCTAATGAGCTCCTCAGAAAAATATTGTAAATAACATACTTTGAACATAAATTTGAAATCAAATTTGAAAACAAAAAGCTGTTTTAAATGCTTCTACAAGAAACAAGAAGTGTATATAACCTTTAAAAGTACAGGGACAGTGATGCCTCGTTTTTGTGTTAACATCTGTGGTGTTATCATGCCATATTACAATTACCTGAATGAAACAGCCTGGCTTTTAACTTAGTTTTTAAGAGTGGGCCCAAACTTGGAGTACACCTGTTCCCCCAGATGTCTCTTGGAACTGTTCCCAGAAACTGTGCTCTGAAACTGTTTCCTGGAGTCAGGCCTCACCCGTAGTTCTATTTAAAACTGTTTCTCCAACTTCCAGTGGGGAAGCAGAGTTTTGAACCCACCATTATCAGACAATCTTGCCCTTCCATCCCAAGTTCTAGAATATTGAATACACACAATGTCAAGTATTTTTTCTCAATCTTCATGTTTTCAATGAAGATGTGTACACTGCCTTTCAGCACTTTGACATGTTAATTCTCAAGCATACCCACATTCATTCAGCATTTTGGGATGAAGTAGCAAATTGAGGTTCCTGGGAAACAAGATCAGGTGCCCAGGTCATAAGAGCACATGGTTCAGTGAGTTTGCAAAGGTTATTTAAAAGTCATTAGTCCATATTCTGTCCATTTTATAAAAGCCATTTCCTCGAATATCCAGTAGCATGTAAGCAGAGAGAACATTAGGAAAATAAGATAATTATAAATAAATAAATAATTACAAAACCAATAAGTAATCTATGATGAGTAGCCAAATGCAGAAAGGAAGAAAATATCTAGAAAATAATCTGATCACACTGAGTACAGACCTGTAGTCTTTTTGACCTTGCAGCACGGTACATACTGACTATACAGAGCCAACTTGTGGCCATGCTTCCTTGACTTTTTGGTTGTAGCTCTTTCTTTCCTTGCTTATGAAGACAAGGAAGACTATAGCCTCGTTCTGTCTCACTGCTGCTATGTAGGCAGTCACTCTTCCGGCTGGAGGGGTGTGTCATTTTGACTTGTGCCTCTGTCATCATCATCACACTCTGTGCTAACGTCTAGTTATTTAAGTACATGTCTCTCATCCTCATTTAGACTTGAAGGCAGAGGTTGCCTTTCTCTGTTCCCACCTGCTTGCACAGCTCTAAGAACAGCACCTTCTACATAACACACTCTTTATTAAAAAACCATGCGCTCCTTTAAGTGTTTGTTGCATGAGTAAATATATATCAGAGATGAGGGAAGGAGCAACTTCCGTAGTACTTAATATCTTAGTTATGCTTTGTTGGGTACGGTAGCTTTTATGGGAAATCTTGGCATCTCTCCTAGAAATTGTTAAAGTCCTTGAGGGTATGCCATGTTTGCATGCATTTATCAAATATTTATTTGGTAAGTATTAATGTGTATGGTATTACAATGAGGTGGGGTGGGGAAGAGATGAAAGATGCAGAGAATCTATGTGAATAAGACAAGCTTTGCTCTAGAGCTTTATAAATTAGTGAGGTTGGGGGAATGCAAGCCTATCTTCTACACTGTGAGGGAAGGGGCGGGGCTCGCATTCAGAGAGCACTACTGTCCTCCTTTGCTAAGTGGCTCTCAAAATGCTTCAGATCCCAGAGCATTTTGAGTTTTGAATTTTCAGGTTAGGGATACTCAGCCTAGAGTCTGGATAGTAAAACATCTATGGAGTGTGAAACTACCAGAAGCACACAAGCCCTGGCCTCCTTACGATTTATTTAACTTGTATGAAAACGAGGAAAAAACAAGGGTTAAATCTGAGACATTTGTCATTTTCTTCAAACTGACTTTCAGTATAAAATTTGACTCTTCTTGGCTAGTAGATGATTTCAATTTCCTGCCTGACCTGGAGGGGAGGGGGATAGCTTTCCCAGAGGAAGTGATGTTGGAATTGGATTAAGCAATGACTTTCTGGGTAGACAAAGGCCTAGAAGACTAGTAAGAGTGTTCTGGGCTAGAGATCAGGGTAGACTGAGACCTGAGAGGGTGGGTGCTGGCTTTAGATTCAGGGAGTGCTGAGGATGAAAGGAAACTAGGTTCCCCAGGTGATTAGAACTAGAGAATAAGCATTTTACATAAAACTAACATACACACCTGTCCCAGGACACAGTCTGTGACTGCTGACACAGGTTGTGCCCTGCTGCACAAGAGTACCAGGCCACTGCAGGCTAATCTGTCAGCCAGACTGTGGACTTGGCTCAGGTGCTATTAGTCTAGAGAGGGATGGCTTTTTCTTTATGGCCCTCCTGGAGTGGGTGCTTTTCTAATTCTGACATGAAGAGTTACATTTTTGTTGTGCATTCTTGTAAAAGGACACCTTTTCCTATTTTGCACAGAAGACCCATTGGTAGGCTGCTGTCCTGCTTGGTAGGTGCAGAAATTTCTATTCTCTTAGAAAAGACATTCCCACTGATCTCAGCTTCAAAGTCCCTGGATAGAGAATAACTGTAGAAGAGAAGTAGATAACTCATACAGTGAACACAATTTCATTTTTCATCCCAGAAAGGAAGCATTTGTTACTTTACCCGCATGACCATCCCTTTAGTCCCTTTCTCTTCTCCTTAATCAAGCTGTTTATTCAAAAGAATTAGAAAAAATGGGAAAAGGCAACATGAGCTGCTTACTACTTTGTTTTCCTGTCTGTGCAGTGTGGATGATGTTAGTTCAAACTTCATGGTGTCCATGAAGCTTAAATGCAATATTTCACACAAAGATATGTACAATAACATCTGGCAATCTGGACCTGGTCATACAGGCCTGAAACCTCAGCTACTGAGGAGGCTGAGGTCAGACGATCACAAACTCAAATCTGCCTGGGCTACAGAGTGTGTTCAAGACCAGGCTGGACAACTTAGTGAGACCTTGTGTCAAAATAAAAATTAAAAAGAAGTCTGGGGACACCGCTCACCAGGAGAGAGTTTGCTTAGCATGTGTGAGTCCCTAGGTTCAATCTCCAGCCCCACAGAAAGAAAAAGAATATGGGAAATTAGATGTATTTAATTAGTTTTCCTTCTCCTACCTGCTGTCCACCCCTCTCTCTCTCCTGCTTCTTCTGTCCCCAGTCCTTCCTTCTATGTGACAAAATGTCAGCTTGGTTCATTATTCTGCCTTTCTTGCCCACTGTTTGTCTCCTGCCTGAATCACCATGAAATCAATTGAATAGCCCTTATCGAATTTACATAATGTTAAATCTCTTCTAAGGTAGGAGCATTTTTTGAGAATTAATAGCATTCTCTTTTTCTGATAGGGGTTTAATGCAATCACAAAGCCTCATTGACTATTCTATCCATTTAAGTGATTTTTTTATCAACATTATGAAGGGTTGATCTTTATCTTTAAACTCTGATTTCATAATGAAGTATGCAAAAACCTCCAGGCACATGAACCTGGCATAAAGTCTTTAACTAATTACATGAGTCAAGAGGGTCTAATAGCAAAAACGTTTTTACAATTTTAAGTGAATAAGCCAGAATCTATGAATTAATCTAAAATAAGTCTGATTTCCATGAAAGCATTTCAGTTTATTTTATTATAGTCAGTTTTTAAAAATAAAAATGCATCTCGAATTGCCCTCCTTTCCAGGGTATTTTGCTTATAGAGTAGAGCTAAAAAAATGACTTGAAGTCACAAATTTCAAAAATTATTTGCAGGACATCTTAGAATACATTACATAATAATTTTTTCTACTAGGAGATTTGTTTATTTCTTCATGCTCTTTACAAAAGAGCAATATGATAAAAGTTATTTTGCATTTCTTGAGATGATCATCTGCAAAGTGCAGGGATTACAAATTTACCAGTGTAAATCCACAAACCCAACTCTGCTAGGAAGTAGTTGAAATTGAACGTAGCTATCATTACATAACCAATAAGAGCAGGTAAAGTAAAAGTCAACCTCTATCCAATTTCCATTTTCTACAGAGGGTTTTAAGATTTGCTTTAGTGGAAGTGGGATTTGGGGAAGTGGGAGATTATAAAATAACTCCTGCATTACTTGCTTATTCCATCCTATTCACACATTTTATCTTATTACAATTTTGAGGAAGAAATATGATTTTATTTTCTCTGATTAATTTTCTTCCTAGAAGGCCGTTCAACATCTAAAAGCTTATTAATAGTAACAAGAAATGGGGTGTTTGACTCTTCAGATAATAAATTCTGTCCATGCTTGTTCAGGCCTATCATCAGGCAGGTTTTGATGTACCTATAATTTTTAGTCAAGGAAGATAGTTGAATGTTTTTCTTTCTGGTACATTTGTAAGCAAATATGGATTTTTTATAGTCTAATTTAGAATTTTTTATTTTTCTTCAGTGTCTCCCCCCTGCAAAGAAATGAGAAATTCTGCATTTTTAAAAATTTCTCTAGAATAAAGCAAAAAAAGCTTCTGATGTTGCTGCAAAGAATTCCACTTCCAGAATTTTTAAGAGTTCTGCCTGATAAAGCTTCAGGTTGCAGTAATTTTAGATATAACTCCATCTGGAGTTATTTTTTAATTTTATCTGTATGAATATTTTGTCTGCGTGTATGTGAATACACCTGTGTCTGGAATGTCTGTGGAGGCCGGAAGAAGTCGTTGGATTTCTTGGAACTGAAATTATAAGTGGTTGTTAACTGCCATGTGAGTGCCAGGAACTGAACCCAGGTCCTCTGCTAGAGCAGCCAGTGCTCTTAACCACTGACCATCTCTCCAGCCTCTAAATTCACCATTCATAAGGGAAAATTATTACCTAACTCTTGAAATCAGTTAATTAGAGGGTAGCTGGTATTAAGTGTGGGTATGGAAGTGATGAAAATTTGCTTACAAGCAGAGTATTATATTCATCACTATGACTGTGTCCTTCTACCCCTTTTTAAAATTAAATAGCCAAAGAATAAGCACCAATGTCTATAAATAAACAGGTCAAAAGGAATCATTTGTTACCTTGAGTAACTCATGTTCTAGGTAGATTAATGGATTAGACAAACTAAACGACTATATTATTGAAAAATATAATTGCTCTGGAAGTTTTATGGTATCATGGTTAAGACATAGGTATGGTCCAGATTCAAAACCTTGTTCTGTCATGTTCCAGGCCAGATAGTAAGTGAGGAAGATAAAGGCATGCAGTATATGATTCAGTGTCTGTGCACATAGCTGTAGGAAGATGTAAGAAGGACCTGAAAGTCAGGGAGAAATGTTATGAATAGGGGTGACCAATAATAAATGTGAGAGTTGTGTGATGCTGTAGGTATCCTTTTTATATATTCTGAGACAATCAGACACAGATGCAATGCAGCCATGAGTGAGAATTTTGTTTTGTATATTTAGTTTAGGAAGATTAGTGTAGTATAGAGAATAACTTAGAACTAGGAACACAAGATGATCCCTAAACAGAACTCAGGAGCGGAGGTGGTAGCTGACAGTCAGAGATGTTCATAATGGAATTCTGAGGGATCTGCAAAACCATGGGAGGAGATAGATTTCCTACAAGTCATTGAATAAGGGCTTGAGTGTACTTCATTGTGATTTTAGGGGGAAGTGTGACCGCCTAAATTATTATACAAATAAAGTTGACTTTACATACTTAAAAATACCTGCTTCTTTTTGTAATGTGTGCCCAAAGTCTCTACCTTTCAGATTAGGCTGCTTCTAACTGATTCCCAATGCTGTCTACCATGTTGGCTCGGCATCTCATTTTTTGTAGTGATACACTGAATCATCTCACTGAGGTTACCTGTGTCTTTCTGCCTTCCTGGACTGAAAGCCCCAATGACAACCACATTTATCAGTAAAGATGGCAGCTAGAGACCATCTTCCTATGGTAGTGTAACACTGAGAGATTTTAAGGTTCTTTAATGTACACACCCAAGAAATACTGAAAGAAAATCTGGGATAATTTTAGATTAATGCTTTGAAGAATCTCCTCGATGTCTTCTCTTGATCTTCATCTCGGGTCTAATTTTGTAGTCGTTGCGCTATTTTAAAAGTAAATGTTACAAAGCACAAACCAAATAAATGTGCCATTTGACTTCTTAGATTTGTTAGTTTTAGTGTAATATTTAAATCATTTTCCCACTTCATAACAACTGTTTTGCTACTGAAATATATAAAGGATGTGGACGAGGGGCTAGTTATAAAAAAAAATAGAAGATTGCATAGGTAAGGTGATAGGATTAGGAAAAGATTATTTGGACTAAAACCTCTCCTCCTCCATTTCCTAGATAGTAACCTCAAGGAAGTTATTTAAACTCTCTGGTTTTCATACTCACATGTAAAATTGAGTTAATAATAATACCTGCTGGAACTGGAGAGGTAGTTCAATGGTTAAGTTGCTATGCAACTATGTGGACCTGAGTTCAGATCCCAGTACTTGCATAACAAGCTGGGTATAGTCTTGTATACTCCTATAATCCCAGCACTGTGTGTGTGTGGTGGAGGGGGGTAGAGACAAGAGAGAGAATCACTGAGGCTTTCTGGCTTCCAGCTGATCCAAAAACCATGAGCTCTGGGTTCAAGGAGAGACCCTATTTCAAATCAATATGGCAGAGTCATAGTACTGGCCTTGGCTGTTCACGTACAGGCACACATGCCTACATACAAATGTGTGCATATACCACACACATACATACACAAATAATACTTACCTTACAAGGCTAAAATAATTCATGAAACCTTGAATATTACAGATCATTAACAAGTGCTCAATTAGCTATTATTATACTATTGTTATTTATATGATAAATCAGTATTCTCAAAAACTGATCCCATCATTTGTTTTCTTATGATTTTGGCTCTTCTCGAATGTAAATTCATACACTTTTTTGTTTGTTTTTTGTTTACTGAGGCAGGGTGTTGCTGTGTAGCTCAGGGAGACCTTGAGTTTACAATATAGGCTAGCTAGGCTGGCCTCAAACTCCAGATCCTTCTGCCTTAGCCTTTAGAGTGCTGGGATTATAGGTATGGGCCACCATATCTGGCTTGCAATCACATGTGCTAAAATTATGAATAGTCTAAGACTGTTCCATTGAGGTTGGAGACAACACTGAGAAAGGATATAGCTCTAGTGTTTTCAGTGCAATTAGAAACATGTGTAGTCTCTCCAACTGATTATTTTGAAGGGGAAAATGTTCATTTGAAAATAGAATTTTATTGTTTAATAACATATCCACATCCATTCATAACACTGTGACAAGAATAATGGCCATTCAGAGGCACCCATAGCTTATTGCTCAGATCTTAAATGTTACATGGTAAAGATGAACTAAGATTGCTCTTCAACTGACTTTCAAATGGATCCCCCAGGTTGTCCCAGCAGGCCCAATGTAATCCCAGACTTTTTACAGGAGAAAGATAGAAGCAGGAAAGTCAGATCAGAGTGGGGAGGTGTGAGAAACTCCTCTGTCTATCGATGGCCCTCAAGATGGACAGCCAAGATTGGGGGCAGTCTCTAGAAGCTGGAAAAGGTGAGGAACTGGAGCCTCCTTTGTTCAGAGCGTTCACTATGTGTGCAGTCCGACTGGCACCAGGATTTTAGCCCAACGTGGTTTACTTTAGACCCCTGGTTTACGTATCTGACCCCTGAAACTGTCAGGTAGTAAATCTATGTGGCTTAAAGCCACCAAGTTTCTGTTAACTTATTTTAGCAGCAATAGGAAACTAGCATAATACTGTGCTTTGATATATCACATGCCATGGGTTAAGTTTGAAATGATAGTATTTTTGTTTATGTTTTTATTATTTTAGGATTCTTAGATGCAGGATAAAGATCACTTGTGGAAAGAAGTACAGCAAAAGAGTTACCACCCAAGGTGTGGATGTCAGTAATGAAATATTCTCTGCTATTTAAGTGGAAAGGTTATTTTCCTTTCCATCTCACCAGGCAGAGATTACTTCACATTTTGAAGCACATGTTGGAGTCTGGAATGAGAATGGAGGATAAATAGGGTCTTGTGCTATGGACGGAGCAAATCACTGAAGAGAATCTTACCTTGGGCAGAATGGCTGTGTTTGTGGAAATTTTGAAGATTAAACTGATGAAGCTTCTATTTATAGAACTATTCTGATTGTTTCTGTTTTCCCCAGGCTCCTGGAGGTAAATACATATGCTATTCATTGAGGGATCTGTTTTATTTTTTTCTGTTGAAATATATGTGATAGAGTATTTGCAGCTTTTAAGTATATTAAAGCTTCAAAGAGAAAAACGGACAACTTTACAGATGATAGTATATATATTAGCATGAGGTAAGGAAGTTTTTGTGCTAGAATGATTTTTCTGCAGTATAATTTTGTGGAAATAGGCCCAGAATTTATAAGCCAGGAGACTGTAAAGTTTGAAGGTGAAACATTTAAAAGACATGGATTGCAAGGAAGGATTCAAACAAGAGAATCTCAATAGAACTATTACAGCCAGAAGAGGCAAAGGAAATAAAGTGGCCTACGGAGCTATGGTTAACTAAGGGAATTAAAAAGAATATACAGGCTCATTTACAACTTTATCCTGGAAAAAGAAACGCAAGGCGGAAAATGACCCATCAATAAATGAGGAGGAGAAATCAATGGTAGTTGTAAAATGTCTGAGCTATTGAGCTGCTGTTTTCAAGTCAGTCTTTTTAAAGAAATAGGGGTCTGGATAATTAGGAAGTAATTAAGGTCCCAGAGACTTGGAGGCACTATTGATGACAAATAAGTAAATAATTACCATTTGCATTAACAAAATGTGTGTGCATGTAGAAGAAATGCTTCATATAATAAATTTCCCTGCTCCAATGGTAATTATTACACCACTAGTTTAAAGTAGCAGTGGATGGAGGAAAGATTTCATTTCCCAACATGCTCAGTTAAATGGATACCATTTCACCAGATAAAAAGACTATGAAATGAACTCCTTAGGATGAAATAGAGCTCTGGCCTCAATTTATTTAAACAAATAGACAAAATGACAATAAACACACAAACAACATTGTAGGAAAAAAGCAAATGTCTGGACGGCAGGTGTGTGATCAGGAAGTATACAAGCAAAGGCCAGTTCTTGGTTATCTAGCAATCAGGAGACTGATCCCAAACTTTTACAAATATTGGATAACTGAGTATTTTATCTTCAGAGCTAAACATTTTATGGAAAATTACTGCCTCCCTTATCCAGGCCACATAATATAGATCCAAGTATGGGATGAGTATTTAGTATAAATCGAATGAACAAAACTCATACATTTATTTTATTTTATTATTATTATTATCTTTTTTACATGTATGCATGTATTGCCTGCATGTACATAAGTGCACCCATGTCATGCAATGCCTGTGGAGGTCAGAAGAGGGCATCAGATCCCCTGGAACTGGAGTTATGGACAGTTGTTAGCTGCCATGTGGGTGCTGGGATTCAAACCCAGGTCTTTTGCAAGAACAAGTGTTCTTACCACTGAGCCATCTCTCCAGCCCCTCATACATATTTTATTGATCAATGAACTGACATACAATGGCTTTATTTATTTATTTTGTAATTCAGAGGTGGTGTAGGGTAAAGAAGAACAAAAAATTAGAAGTTGGCAGACCTAGTTGAGAAATTTGCCTAACTCCTTGCAATGACCATATGGATAAATGCTTTGATCTTTTTGAAGGATGGTAATCATTTTGTATATAGGTATTTTTGAAGGTCAAGTGAAATATATGTTATACAGTTCTTGGCACAAAGTAGATACTTAAAAAATACAACTTATTATCATAGTAATATGGCAGATTCAGTAAAAATGATGATTGCGTGCTTGAAAATTCAGAATCTACTATTGTTTTAATCTTCGATAAAATAGAACTTGGCATATTGCTATTTGATAAATACTGGATATTAATGTATGTTTGTTATCTCAGTTACCGTGGAAAAATAATAGTCTCATGTTGACTTTAATTTCCAAATAAATTAGGATTTGGGTATTTTGAGTTCTGAACATTATGGGAGCACAGAGTTCCTAAAGAAACTTGAATTGCTTTGAAAAGGTAAAACTAACATAAAACTGGAGATATAAGTAAACTTAAATTGTTGTAAGAGCTTTATATCTTTAGAGAACAAAGACAGCCACTGAAGGCAGACTGTCAACAGAAGGCACGGCAAGAAAAAGTACTTCGGTCTTGAAGTTACTTGAGATTTGGGTGGATAAGGAAATGATGAGGGAGAGTATGGAATGCTTTGGAGGTTCAAGAACAACCTGACAGGAAGTAAAGGAAGTAAATGAATGTATCTAGTGACTGTATTTTTGAAACATGGACCATTTGATCCAGTATGATGGTTACAGCAGAATTGGAGCCATTGGCCTGCATATGAAGACAATGAATAGATGTGTGACCTCTTAGGAGAGTTAAAGTTGGATAAATGATTTGAGGGCAATGTAGTAGGGTGTTGCCACTCATAATAATTCTAAGGCCCTTAAGACCTTCGATAAAATGAAATATTTGACTCTCTAAAGTGATTACGACCTGCCATGAACGTTTTAGTTTTCTTGTTTGTCACCTCCATTTGTCTGTGAGTGACTTGCAACATATTTAAATGAGCTTGCGCACTGAAACGGAACACCTGCTAAGAATACCTGTCACCTCCATTTGTCTGTGAGTCTTCTGAGGTTGGAATTAAGATTTGTTTATCTTCGTATATGAGCACTTCACATAGTGGCTGGCACACTGTAAATGGCTACAAATACTTGGAGGGTGGAGGAGAGCTGCAATAGAGTTACAAACATAAAATCATATTTAATATTTTTGTTCCAATTACATTTATTTTAGTTGCACATTTTATTTGCTTCTAAAAGGTCTTAAATTAGCTTGTACATTGAAACAGAAAACTTGCTAAAAAACAGAGGTCAAATTTCAGGAGATAGTTCCCTTCCTTTTGGGCACCAAGGCCAAACAGATTTTGATATTCAGGCAAGACATTTGGATTTGGTTTCTGGCAATCGCAGCGTAAGAGGATCATACCGAGCTTTCATCCCTCTGATAAGCAGCCTACAATGTTCAACTGCAGAGAGAGTTCTCCCTGGAAACAAACTTGAGGGACGTGATCACATGGGACCTTGTAATATTTCAATTAAATGTTCCCATATAGGGAAGGATGTTCAATTGGATGTGAGCGAGCATAAAATAGGCTCTAGAGAGAATTAGCACTGAGACCAACCCCATTTCTGCTGGCTTTCCAGATGGTTCAGGGATGAAATTTACTCTTTTATTTTATTTTTATTTTTTTATTGTGGAAGAGCTGTGCATCTGGAAAAAATAACCAGGAATTCAATTGTTTAAAAAGTAAAGATATTTAGGTATAGTTAGAGAATGGAGTTCGTATTAAGTAATTTTGCTTTGAAACATGGTAAATAACTCAGAGAACAGCATAAAATACTCTGCAGGACCATGGCTCATAAATCTATAATGTTGCCTTTATTAATTTAGAATCTTCATGAGCAGAGATGAAGAAAATAGTCCTTGAAGTGATTTCCACATTATGCTGATTTTGTGATCATCTGTGTACTAAGAGACCACCCAATTCATCTCTGTTGTAACGAACACCAGATTTTGTCCTGGGTTTGAAATCTCTGGCTATGACATGCAACATATTTAAAAAATCTTTTTGATTGATAGTTTAATCATTGTTCCCCATTACATCAGCAGCCAGGCCCAGTATTCCAATTTTGAAGGATTGTTTTGCCTCTGTCCCTGTGTCACACAAAGTACTTGTGGCTTGCCAATAGCAGATCTGATTGCAGCTTTATAGATTTCAGACATAGTTGAAAGTTTAAATTTTCTGTTCTGTTCTTGTGTTTATCTTTTAGACGGCATGTGATTTCTATTCCTCCTGTTATAAAATAAAATCAGCTTTCCAATCATTTTTGTCCTGTGGTCTTGTCTCTTCCTTTATTTCCTTCATATTTATATGGGTGTCAAAGTTTTATACTTTTGAAGTGGTAATGGGACAAGCCAGTCATCACATACCCGTTTGGAACCTAACCAGGCAAACATATAATCAGGTTTTCTTCTGGGTGTAGTTACAAATCCTTTCTTTTGGTCAGTATCCTCATTCTTAGTTTTCTATGTGATTTAACAACCAGTCAGGTAAGCACGGCTTTACAGGTTGAGAGAAATCCAACCAGGCCTCAAAAGCAGTGCTGATAGCTAAGTGCAATACTTAACTGAATTTGATATTGGCATTCACCCACTGATGGCCCACTGATGGAATGCTCTGCTGCCCAAGCAAAGACTTTAGGAAGGTGGCGTGTACCTATTCTTATGTGTCTTTTAAAAAAAATATTTTGTTTATTTCCCACTCTACTTTCCTATATTTATAGTACCTCACCCAAATTATTCCTTTTGTGTAACGTCCAATGTTTTGGGCTTTAAACAAGAGATCTTTTAGAAGTATGATTGACGCACAAAATCTTTCCGTATTTATAGATGCAATATGACACATTTTCACTTATGTGAACTTTTGTGATTAGCACAATGAAGGTAATAAACAAATGAATGACCAGCAAAGTGTCCTTTTATGCTTCTTTGTAATCCTCCCCCCGCCCACCTTCTCCCCAAACCCCATCTTTTCTCCAGAAACTCTATTATTTTTGTATGGAAGAATTTGTTTTTATTTTCTAATATTTTATATAAATGGAACTTCAATATGCTATGTATTCCCTTCTGGTGTGGCTTGGCTTTTTCTCGATTTAGCATTATTATTTTGAGAGTCCCACATGTTTCATATATCAGTAATTCATTCCCTTAAAAAGATTTATTTATTTATTTATGAATATGTGTGTCCCCGCATGAATTTATGTGTACCACATGCATTCAGGAACCTGTGAAAGCCAGAAGAGGATGTCTGATTCCCTGGAACTGGAGCTACAAATGGTTGAGAGACACCGTGTTGATGCTGGGAGTTGAACCTGAGTCCTCTGCAAGAACAAATAGTACTCTTATCCACTGAGTCATCTCTCCAGCCCCAGTAATTCATTCTTTTTGTTGCTAAGTTGTATTCTATTGTATAGCTGGATCATAATCTGTTTAGCTATTCACTTGTTAATGGGCATCTGGTTGTTTCTAGTGTTTCACTTATAGAAGAAAAGTTGCAACAAATATTATTTACTATCTTTATTGTGACATACACTTTCATATTGAGTATCTGCCTAGGATATATGACTGTATTACACAATAGATATGTTTAACTTCTTAAGAAACTGCTAAAGTTTTTCCAAAGTATTGTATCATTTTACAGTTCCACTATTAGCATTTGAGAATTCCAGAAACTCTACATCCTTAGCCATACTTGGTATTACCAGCTTTAGTTTTAGACATGCTAATAATATGCATACTATCTCCTTGTGATTTTAATGCTCATTTATCTAATGGCTTAGAAGGCCATTATTTTGTGTGTGTGTAATTTGCTACTCTCTTTGTATATTCTCTTTGGTGATGTTTGTTTAAATCTTTTATCTGTTTGAGTTGCTTTTCATTGAATTTTAAGAATCTTCATGCATTCTTGATACAAGTACCTTATCAGATTTGTGATCTGAAATGACCGCTTCTTGTGGGTTATCTTTTCATTCTTGACACTTTCTTGGAACAAAGCTTCTTAATTTTGATGAAGTGTAACATATATATTATCCATCTATATCTATCTATCTATCTATCTATCTACCTATCTATCTATCTATCTATAATCTATCTATCATCTACATCATCTATCAATCATCCACCTATCTATCAATCATCTATCTTTCATCTATCTCCTTATCTTTCCATTAATCCATCCATCCATCCATCATCCATCCATCCATCTATCTATCTATCTATCTCTCTATCATCTATCATCTATCTATACCATCTATCTATCTATCTATCTATCTATCATCTATTTATCTATCAATCAATCATCTACCTATCTATCATCTATCTATTGAGTTTTAAGCAAGAAACCTTTATACAACTCAAGGTTATAAAGACTTTTTTCCCACAACTTATCAAAGAAGTTTTGTAATTTTAGTGTATATAAAGTATGTCTAAGACCCACTTTAAATTATATTTTGTATATGGTATGGGATAGAAATGAAAGTAGATTATTTTTCAGTTGTTAATTACTGTTAGTTGAAGAGTATCTATTTTCCACTAAGTAGATTTTCTTTTACCTTTGTTAGAAGGCCACAAATCTGGGTGTATTTCTGAACTCACTTAGGTTATACACATGCTTATTTTTTACAATATATATTTTTATTGAATTTTTGTGCATTTCATACACTACATCTTAATCATATTTAGACTCCCCTGCCCTATCTGCACTTTCCTATACCCCCCCCCAATTTTATGTATTCTATCATATATGTTAAGGCCTATTGAGTTAAATTTGTGTTCCAAGATGTCCTTCAGTGTGAGGGTGTGAATTCACCCCCTGGAACCTGGTCAGCTTATCCAGCATCACTCTCTTAAAGAAGACCAACTCTTCCTCATCCAGCAGTGATCATCTGCCAATAGTTCTTTAGCTATGGTTGGGGCTTCTTACCCATTTTCCCAGTTCTATGCTGGGTCTTTGTCTGGTTTGAATTTCCATGGGCTTTGTGCATACTGTCACCATTGCCATAAATTCATATGAGCAAGTCCCTAGCCACCTGGAAAACTCTGTTTTCTTGTGGTCATCCACCACCCCTGGCTCTTACAACCTTTCCATCCCCTCTTCTGCAATAGTCCTTCAACCATGGGTGGGTGAAGTTTGATATAGGAATCTTATCCAGGGTGATGTACTCTGCAGTCTCTTATTCTCTACATTTTGGCCAGTTGTGGCTTTCTGTGTTAATTATTCCACTATTTTTCATAAGCCTTAAGTGTAGCGCTTCCATTGTAGATATGTCACTTAGGGCCTGGCATCTCAAAGAGTCTTGTTGTCTGTGTTTGTCCAGTTGTAGAACTGTGTAATAATCTCCATCTATTGCAAGAACAAGTTTCTTTGACGACTGGTGACTGGTATACTTGTTTGTAAATACAAAGGTCCATATTTAACAAACAGTAAGAAATTACATTTGTCTAAGGATATGACAGTCATGTGTATTTGGCTAAATTTACAGTACCACACATGAATTCCCTTCCACTGAGTGGGCTTTAAGTCCAATTAGGTAGTTGTTGATTACCCCCAAGATAGAAGTGCCACTACTGCACCAATAGATATAGTTAGCCGCACCAGTCATTGTTGTGGTTATTAGTCTTTGTAGTTTTATTGGACCACTGATTGATTTTTCTCCCTTAGCTCCTTGCATGGTGTCCTCTGATACTCTGAAGGCTAGTCTTCAAGGAGGAGACTTCCAGATCAGTTCCAACTCCATTGCTCCAAGTCCTATGTCTGAAATATGTCTTGTCTTCAGTAATACAGTCTTATCTTCAAGTTCTTGGAGGCTATCAAGGGCTGTGGCAATAGCCTGTGTTGTTTTGGGAGTCTCTTGGGCTACTCTGACCAACAACTTGAAGGGAGGTTTCTCCTGTCTGGCACTGTGTTTCTTGTTATATTGCCTTCAGCTATACATATGTACTCATATACATATATCGAATGTGTGTTTTTCAGTAGGGTTTTAAACTAATAATATATTTCCCTCTGCTTTTTCATAACACCATTATTTGTCTCTCCTCTTTCACCCCTTGCTTAACCATCCATCCATTGTCCCCAGTTAAAGCACTCCCATTTCCCCCATTTCCTATTATCCCCCTCTCTTGAGGTCCTTCTTCCCCTTTGCTCAAATGATTCCTTGTATGTCCTTCCTCCTCCCTTTCCAGTTGAATACCCCAATTTTCTCCATTTTCCCCTTGATAACACTTGTCTCCTACTGTATACCTATCTCCTAACTACACAGTTTGCAGTCAGATTATGTAAACCATCCAGCTTTGTTTCTTTTTAAATATTGCTTTGTTTTAAATATTTTCATTTCCATATAAATTTTAGAATCATCTCATTATTAATTTCTGCACAAAAGCCTCCTGGAATTTTAATTGAGGTTGCATTAAATCTGTAGATTGAGGGAATTAACAATATTAATTGAACTGATCCAAGTACAAGGGCTATTTTCCATGTATTTAACTTTCTTTAATTCTTTTAAATACTATTTTGTGATTTTTTTAGGGTATAGGTCTTTGACATATTTTTTGGTGGGTTTGTTCTTATGTTTTATATTTTTGTGCTATCATAAATTCTGTTTATAAATTTTTCATTTGTTAGTGGTGGACACACAGAGATAAAATTGATTTCTTTATACCAATCTTGGTCCCTGAATACCTGTCATTCTAGTTAGCTTTCTATTGCTGTGGTGAAAACACTGAAAAATAAACCTGGGGAGGAAAGAGTTTATTTGGTTTATGGCACATTCCATGATCAAAGGAAGCCAAGGCAGGAACTCAGGGCAGGAACCTAGAGCACAGACCATGAAGAATACTTACTGGCTTGCTTTTCTGGCCTGTGCTCAGCCTACTTTCTTATACAGTACAGGACCACTTGCCGAGGGGTGGCACTGCCCACAGTGGGCTGGGCCCTCCCACATCACTCAATCAAGAAAATGCCTCAGAGACAAAACTTTAAGCCAAGGATCCAATAGAAAGAATCCCTCAGTTGAGGTTCCCTTTACCCAGGTATGTCAAGTTGACAACTAAAGCCCTCCAGGGCAATTGAACCACTGTCAACTTGATGCACAAACACATCACTGTTAAACCACAACCTTTACATTTCTTATTCCCAAGATCTCATATTGACATTTCAACGTAAACAGTACAACTTTAACGGTCCCACAGTCCTTAAAACAAAACAAAACAAAACAAAACAAAACAAAACAAAACACTTTGTCTCTTTTAAAAGTCTCTTAATTGGGGCTGGAGAGATGGCTCAGCAATTAAGAACATTGCTCTTGCGGATGACCTGGGTTCGAATCCCAGCACCCACATGGCAGCTAACAACTGTCTGTACCTCCAGTTCCAGGGCATCTGACAGCCTCTTCTGACCTCTGCGGGCATTGAATGACACGGGTGCACTTACCTACATGCAGGCAATGCACGCATACACATAAAAATAAATAAATAAATGAATAAATAAATGAATAAATAAATAAAAGTCTTTTAATTGTGGGCTCCTATAAATCCAAAACAAGTTAAATAGTGTCTTATTTCAAAAGGGAAAATAGGGCACACTTAAGCAAAACCAAAGTCTAGCAAAGTAGCTCAAGGCTGGACATCTGGGATCCACTTATGATCTTTTGGGTTCTAAAGTGCTCAGTTACCTCCAGTTCTCTGCCTCTGCCATCCACAGCACAAACAACTTGTCTCATAGGCTCAGGCTGGCTCCACCACACACCTGCTACTGCCCTTGGTGGTCATCCCATGGTCCTGACTTCTCTAATATGTGGGGGATTTCATCTGCAACTGAGACTGCACCTTCACAATGGCCTCTTCTGGACTCTTAGGGTACAAAGCCTCAGCTACTCTCCATGACCCCTCCATGCCTTCAAAACCAGTACCATATAGGAGAGTCTTACGTATTATGAAGTCCTGCTTCCAGCTCAAGATGGAGCCTCCTTTGACCCCCTCTGGACCACAGCTTCTATGACCCTGAGGCAATATGTCCCAGATGATTTTATCATAGTAATGCTGGTCTCTTGTTTACAGCTGATATTTAAGTCCAAGCTAACCAGAATCAATTGTCCTAGTAAAGCAAAGTTTTCACTTCAGCGGTACTGGTCTCAATTACAACTGACTCTTCAGCTCCAGCCAACAGATTCTCAATTCAAAATATCATACAAACAGCCCTGATAATCTTTTTTTCCTTTGAAGCTTCACAAACCAGGCCTCCATTGTCTACACCTCTTTCAGCATTATCTTCCAAGTTCCTTCAGAAAAGCTCACTGACTGCCAAGGAATTTTCTAGTCTAAAGCTCCCCAAACTTCCATAATCCTCCCAGACATATATGGTCATGTCTGTCACAGCAATACCCCACAATCCTGGTACAAGTTTTTGTTCTAGTCTGCTTTCAGTTGCTGTGATGAAAACACTGACAAAAACCAAGCTGGGGAAGAAAGAGTCTTTGCTTAGAGTACATTCCATCATCACAGGAAGCCAAGGCAGGGACTCAGGACAGGAACCTCCAGTATAGACCACGAAGGATAGCTACTTAACTGGCTTGCTCACCTGGCTTGTGATCAACTTACTTATATAATACAGGACAACCTGCCCAGGGGTGGCACCACCTACAGTGGGCTGGGCCCTCCCATATCACTCAACAATCAAGAAAATTCCCCATGGACATGACCACAGGTCAATTCAAAAGAAAAATTCCTCAATTAAGGTTCCCTCTACTCAGGCATGTCAAATTGACAACTGAAGCAATCCAGCACAGCTGTTAAACTCATCCGTTGTTCTGGTAGCTTATTTAAAGATTCTGTAGAATTTTTAGTACAAACAAGTTTTCAGCTGATAACAAAAATAATTATACATTTTTCTGGCATGTTCCTAAAAGCATTCATTTTTTCCAGCATTAGTATGATGCTGAGTATTGGATTTTACAGATGCCCCTTATCAGGGTTAGAAAGTTCCTATCTACCTTATGTCTTCTGGCAGCTTTCATAATAAATAATGTTAGACTTGGTGAGATGACTTTTCTGTATTTATTAATATCATATAGCTTTCCTTTTCTTCAATTTGTTAATACAGGCAATTTTATTAAGTGGTATTTCTAAATATTAAACCACTGTTCTTTTCCTAGGATAAGGTTACTTGATTATAATGTATTAAATTTTATGTGTGCTGTTGAATTTGATGTGGTAAAATTTTATGAAGTTAGCAAAATTTGTTGTGAATTTTATGTTCATTATTGATGTGGATCTTTAACTTTCTTGAATTATTTTTGTCTGATTTGGGTGTTAGGGTAATGCTGACCTCAAAGAAACACAAAAGACCCCAGATAGCCAAAGCAACCCTAAGCACAAAGAGCAGTGCTGGGGGGATTACTATACCAGATCTCAAAGTATACTACAAAGCTATAGTCATAAAAACAGTGTGGTACTGGCACAAAAATCGACATATAGATCAATAGAACATCATTGAAGACCCAAACCCAGTAAACACAATTTCAGCCACCTGATATTTGTCAAAGGTGCCAAGAACACACAATGGAGGAAAGACAACATCTTCAACAAATGGTGCTGGCAAGATTGGCTCTCCACCTGTAGAAGAATGAAACTAGAGCCCTATCTTTCACCTTGAATGAAAGTCAACTCCAAATGGATCGAAGACCTCAATGTGAAACTGGAAACCCTGAAACTATTAGAAGAAAATATTGGCAGTAACTTACAAGATATAGGTATAGGAAAGGATTTTTCTAAATCGGACAGAAGTTGCTCAGGAATTAAGGTCAGCAATCAACAAGTGGGACCTCATTAAACTAAAAAGCTTCTGTACAGAAAAAGAAACAAAAAAGTGAAGAGAAAACCCACAGAGTGGAAAAAAATCTTCCACAGTGAAATATCCAACAACATCCAGAATATCCAACAAAGGATTCCAGGTCCAAATAGATTCGCTGATAAATTCTACAAAGCATTTAGGGAGGAAATAATACCAATTCTATACAAACACTTCATGTTCAATTTCTTGTCATAGACACAGGACTATTCAGATTACCCACTTTTTGAGTGTGTTTTTAGTAGTTTGTATCTTTCAAGGAATTCAATCATTTACCTAAGTTGTCAAATCTATTGGTATAAAGTTGTTCATTAGATTTCCTTAATATATATTTAATGTCTGAAATCTGTAATGATATAATTCCTTTATTTCTGTTATTAATGAGTTATGCCTCATTTTCCCCCTTAATGAGTCAGAATAGAAGTCACACATTTCCTCAAAATATCATCTTTTATTTTTTATTCATTTTTTTCTATTGATTTCTGTCCTAGTTTGTGACAAAACATTCTGACCAATACCAACTTGGGAAGGAAATTTGTTTAGCTTACATTTCCTGGGTCACAGTTCATCAGGGAGTCCAAGGTAGGAACTCAGGGCAGGAACTTGGAAACAGGAGCTGGAGCACAGGCCATGGAGGAACACTGTTTACTGGCTTGTTCCCTGGCCCCTGCTCAGCCTGCTTTCTTATATAACACAGGCCCACCTGCCCAGGGGTGGAACCACCCAGAGTGGGCTGGGCTGTCCCACCATCACTCATCAAGAAGATGCCTCTCAGACATGGCCACAGGCCAGTCCAATAGAGGAAATTCCCCAATTGAGGCTCCCTCAACCCAGGTGTGTCAAGTTGACACTAAAGCTATCCAGCACAATTTCTGTTCTGGTTTTTATTATTGATTTCTCTTGATAATTTCATGTTTATTTTGATTTTTTTGAACTTTCTCAATGTAGAAAAAGAAGTAGTTGAGTTGTAAATGTATCTTTAAATACTAGGTTCACCGCATATCATTATGATTATTTGCATTCGGTAGTTAGTTATCTTTTAAAGGGGTTTAAAAATAAAAGGATCTCTTAGGTATAGTATCATATCGTCTGCAAAAAGGGATAGTTTGACCTCTTTTTTTTCCAATTAATACTCCTTTAATTTTGTTCTCTTGTCTTATTACTCTAGCAAGAGTTTCAAGCACTATGTTAAAAAGGAATGGAGATAGTGGACACCCTTGTCTGGTTTCTGATTTTACTGGGAATGCTTCCAATTTTTCTCCATTTAGAATGATGTTGGCTGTGGGTTTGTTGCATGTATCTTTAATTATGTTGAAGTATGTTCCCTCCAGTCCAATTCCCTTTAGAACTTTTATGCATGCTGAGTTTTGTCAAAAGCTTTTTCTGCATCTATTGAGATAATGGTATGGTTTTGTCTTTGAGTCCATTTATATGATTAATGACATTTATTGATTTGTGTATATTGAACCGTCCCTGCATCTCTAGAGTAAGCCTATTTGATGTCCCTACAGATGAGAGTTATACAATTTGGGAGTTTTTTTAGGTAGACCCACTGAAGGAGTACTCCAATTGCCTCACTCTGTATTCTTGTTCAGCATGGAAGAAGCCAGAGCAGTCTGTGTCCCTATTCCCTATCAGCAATTTGGGTAACCTCTTCAGAGGATGGCATGATAAGAATAGGAGGTAGGAATTGGCTAAGCAGTTAGGGTAAAAAGACCCCAAAGAACAGTAGCCAGTTTCTTGGCTAAAAGTCAAAATGTCCTTGGGCCTGTTAGCAACATATTCTGTTCCAAAGGGCAAAAATGTCAGAAGTATTTGGGAACTTTTATCTAATCCCTAAAAGATTTTAGGGTTACCTCTTCAGAGGCGGGATGTTAGAGTAGCCAGAAACCCCATAAAAATAAATAAATAAATCAAAGAAGAAGAAAGAGTACATGAGGTTATCAGAAAAAAAGTGATGGGGAGATATGGGAGGAGTTGGAGGTGAGGGAGTGGGCATGGATTTGATCAAAACACCTTATATGCATGTATGAAATTCTCAATTTTTTTACAGTTAAAAAAAGGCATTTAACATTAGCTCTTTTTTGATCTTTGCGTAGACCCATGTGTCTGAAGAACTACTGATGATAAATTCTTTTACCTTTCGTGTGTTTAAAAAGTATTTTCCCTTAAAAATTTTTAAAAAATGTATTTATTTTTCTTTTTTAACGTATGAATGTTATGCCTGCATGTGTGTAAATGCACTCAAGTCATTCAGTGCCCCTGGAAGACAGAAGAGAGCGTTGGATCCCCTGGTACTGGAGCTACTGATGGTTGTTAGCTGCCATGTGGGTGTTGGGATTTGAACCTGGGTCTTTTGCAAGAACAGCCAGGGCTCTTAAGCATTTAGCCATCTCTCCAGGCCCTTTATTTTCCTTTTAAGAGTTATTTTTTACTTTGTGTAGACTTCTATGTTGACATACACAGATACAGTGAAGATGTCACTCCATCATTTTTGGTTTGTGTTTACTTTCAGTAAGAAACATGCCATTTTCCTTATCTTTGTTCCTCTGGATGTATTTCTCTTCTGAGTGTATAACATTTTTTCTTTTCTCTTTTTGGTTTTGGCTTTGAGCAATTTCAGTTTAACATACCTTAGTATAGTTCTCTGGTATTTGAAAACTTTTTGTAGTTAGAAAGTTGTGGGTTTTTTTTTTTTTTGAGACAGGGTCCCACTTGATAGCCCAGGCTGGCCTCCAATATCTGGTGGTCCTCCTGTCTCAGCCTAAATGCTGGAATTACAGCATGTGTCGTCATGATGTAAGCATCAAGCTCTGGCACTTACAATTTGTTAAAATGTTTTCAGACTAATTGGATCTGAATGTTTACAAAATTCATCAAATTTGTAAAATTTTGTTCTTTATTTCTTCAGGCACTTTTTTCTATTCTTCACTCTCTTGTTGGCCAGAGCTACACTGCTGTTAGCCACTTGAAGTTATTCTGTAGCTCACTGGTGTTCTCCCCTCACTCCTCGATCCCTCCCTCCCTTCCACTTCCTTTCCCTCCGCCTCCTTTTTGGCAGGCTTGATTTTCCTGAGTTTCATGGTTTCTATTTATATGTCTTCAGGTTTATCAGTCTTATTTTCCCGTTGTAATGTCTAATGTACTATTAACACTATTCCAGTAGTTTTCTTTTCAGGCACCATAATTTTGATCTCTAAAAGTTTGTATTTTCTATTTTCTATATTTCTATTGAACATGTTTTACCTTTTAGCTTCATGAAAATATGAAACATAGTTTAAAAAACTTTTATCATCTTTTCCTACTAATTCTATACTCTTATTTCTGATAAATTTCAATCTCCAGCTTACTTTACCCTGTGGGACTTGGATTTCGAGCTGATTATCCACCCTGGGGCCAGCTCTTCATTATTTTTGGACCTAACCAGGTCCCTCACACTCCTGTCTTACCTCATTCTTTACATGGTCATTCCTTGCCTGAATCTAGGATTCCTGGTGACTAGGATGGTAAAGGTTATGTTCATGAAGAGTGATTTTGTTTTGCAAGCTAACCACATTTATTTATTTCCCACAGAGAAGATGATCTTTCCAGATTATAAATATAGTATGTAGTCATCCAGACAACTGAAAAATTTAAAAAAATGTGTATGACAAATTAAATTTGCTTATAACTATCATTAACATTTTATGCTTCTCTTTGTTTTATGTAGTTTCTATTATGCTACATGTACACTTTAAATTCTTTAAATCCTATTTACCTTCAGTTATCTCTTCCTGTATCACTAAAAATATGTTAAAAATTAATGCTATTTCTCCTCAGAGGCATGCCAAAATGCCACTGTTTCTCCATAAGTGGGCACTTTTAGATAATCCCTCCTTTTTGATATTATGTCATCCAACATAGTTTCTTCCTAAAATTTGGATTTTTAAAAGGATAGATTCCCAGAAATGGAACAATAGGAATGATCACTTTTAGGCACTCCAAACATGATGCCAGATTGTCTTCCAAATGATTGTAATAATGTGGGCTGAAGATAATTTTGCCTGGCCTCCAGTTTCAACAGGTAAACCGTTTGTGTGTATGTGTTTGTGTGTACATGCATGTGTATGTGCATGTGGAGGCCAGAGGTCAACCCCCAGTGTCTTTCTCAAATGCTGTCCACCTTTATTTTTTGAGATTGGGTTTCTCTCACTGAACCTGATGCTTTCTGATTGGGCTAGGGTAGTTGGCCGGCAAGCCCCAGGGCTCCTTCTGTCTCTGCTTACCTAGCCCTGGGATATAGGCATGCACCATTATCTCTAGTTTTTCATATGGGTGCTGGGGATTTAAATTCAGGTCCTCACGCTTGTGAGACAAGTGCTTTACCCACAAAGCCATCTCCCTAGTCCCATTCTTTCAAAACCAAACAAATTTGTTTACTAAAGTAAACTGAGATAATATTCAAGAAACAATATTTATTTTAAGTGAAGTAGCTGCTTGACTGTAAAAGAAAGTTTTTCTGTTGTTTTCAGATCAGTTTGCATCCACTTTACAACCACAACCAAGTGTATCCTCTTCCCTCCATTCTGACTCCTACATTAGCATTACTTTGACAAATCACACTGTAGAGTGAACATGTTATATCTTCCTTAATTTGGACAAGAGGTTCTTTCCACGATTAATGCCAAGAATTCTTTAGGGATCTGCTCAAGCCTGGTAGAAGTCCTTTAATCGATTATTCTATTTATTTTATTTATATAGAATTTACATCTTGCCTACTACTAAACAGAATTTAAGATGACTTATACATAATAAGATAAAAAGTGCAAAGATAAAGAAAAGAGAAAATGTTAACGGGAGCCTAAGTTAATTATCACATCTGGGCATTGATTTTTAAATTGTAGTTTGTGGCTTTTTTTCCCCCATGTTAGTTTTTCTTGCCCTTGGGCCCAGCAGAGAATGAATAGGATCTGAGTGGAATGTGACAGCCCCAGGCTGGGGAGGTTCCTGGTTCAACCTCAGAGGCCTCTGGGAATGTTGGACTCTATCTCACTTTCACTTTCTCCCAGGAAACACCCTGGGAGGACATCCTTGTGACTCTAGGAGCTGTGGACACAGTTGGTGGGCAGCACTTCACAGACCACTGGTCTCTGTGGTGGTATGGACAATTTGTCTTTGACTTCAGTGAGGGTCCTTTGCACAGTGTGGTGTGGCAGGAAATGGAAGGCAGCGGCCTGCTGTTGTGCTAAGAAGTCATTATCGCCAGACAGAGCAGGACTGCAGATAATGGGCCTCTCAGGCTGCCCAGAAATCATTACACGACTGAGGAAGAGGCAGCAACTGTTTTAAATCCCATTAGTGGGACTGATGGGCTGTCTGGGACAGGATGCCTATACCTGAACCAGCAGCTTAGAATAACTTTTCTTCATTAACCCTCTCACGCTGGGACTGTTGTTTCCTAGGGTGTACACAGTTCCACTACTTTCCAAAGAAGAACAGGGAATCATGTTTGGTCACTCAGATATAACCTTATTTAATTCTAACACCTTCTGAAGTTGGCATAGTCTCTTCTGTGTGGGTGAAGAACTTTTGCACTGCTCAAGGTCACATACCTTGTAAGTTAAAAAGCCAAGATTTGAACCCAGACAGTCTAATTCCAAAGTCTGCATTCTTTTCGTAAGTCATGACTCCAGAATACTATGTGTGGGTTGGTGGTGAGGAGGCATCAGATTATTGAACTTCGGCAATGACTTTCATAGTATGTGACGTAGACTTAGGACTTTGCATTAAGTTTTGAAGATGCACATATATGTGATAGGTAAATTGAGTCCAAAATTGGGAGAAAGTACCAGGACACAGACAAGAACTCTGGTGGGATAGAGTTATTGGCAGGGAAAAAGCACAGGACATCCCCAGTTCGGGATAGAGGAGCTGTTGGTTTACAGGCTATTGGCTGGGGGCTTTTATAGGTGTTTTTGGGGGGATGTGGAAGGTGGGAAGATATTTTTCAATTGGGGTGGGGGGAATCCAGGGCTTATCAGGAGAGAACAGTCTCTGTCAAACTGCCCCCTTCCACCCCCTTCTGTCAGCCAGGATCTGGGTCATGGGATAAGGGGTCTGTTTATCTTCTAAGATTATCGAAGGGGAAGCAGGCTGTGCTGAAACAGCTCTTGCAGCATCAGGTCTTGGGTCATAGGTGTAGGGAGTCTGTTTATCTTGTCCGCAGGTAGTTACGGTGCTCATTATCTCAGTCCCTGTTAATTCCAGAGGGCTTGCAAAACTGTGAGGCCCTGTTGCATTGGGGAGGGGGTTGCTGTAGATCCAAACCCTAACATTCCAGCATTTTGTGTTATAGGATGGGGGCACTGTTGTCTTCCTGCTGAACATGGTCAACCCTGGTAGGGGCTTGATTAGGGATCGATCAGACAGTGGGGGTTCCTACCTTGTTCATCTTAACAGGGACCTTGATGGTTGACAGGTGCTTGTTTATATACATGTAGAGGGAAGGAAAGTAACAGCTGATTAAAATTAGTATGAGTTAGTTGTTGAAACTTGGCCTGAAAATATCTGAAGAGGCAAGGAGCAATGGTAAGCACCAAAGTAATGGAAAGCAGGGGGCTGAGTAAGGGCAGAAGACAGGAAGTCCATCCTGTAAAAATACCCCATTGAGGTGCCTGCTGGTACTTGGAAATTTTAAGTGAAAGATAAACTCTTTTAGGGATAAGAGCTCCCAAATACTTTTAACATTTTGGCCTTTGGAACAGAGTTCGGTGCAAAAAGGCCCAAGGGCAATTTGACTTTTAGCCAAGAAAGAAACAGGCTGCTTTTCTTTGGGGTCTTTTTACCCTAACTGCCTATCCAGTTTCTACCTCCTAGTCTTATCACGCCATCCTCTGAAGAGGTTACCCAAATTGCCAATAGAAAATAGGGGCGCCGACCACTCTGGCTTCTTCCATGCTGAACAGGGATGCAGGGTGAGGCAATTGGGGTACCCCCTTCAGTGGGCCTATCTAAAAGACTCCCAAAATTGCATAACTCTTAACTATAGGGAGAAAAAAGGTCCTTGACTGGTACCTAGGAGATGTGAGGGAGAAGTAAAGGCAAGAGTAGTTAGCATTACAGGTTCTAGACAAGGAACCAGAAAAAGTCAGAACAGGGCAAATTTCAAATGTCCAAATTAAAGTCCATTGGAATTTCTTGACAAGGGCTTCCAAAGTCATCTATCTACTAGGCTCCTTCTCAATTTTCTTTTCTCTGCCAAGGCTGGACTCAAGAGTGATGGACTCAGGATTTGTTTTCAGGCATTTTGATAGCTGTTGGGGTGGCTAGAACCAGTGTCAGTTCCCTCTCAAAGGCTTCTAGATGGGGAGAGAAAACAAATTTACCCATCATTTTAGAACAATAGTGGGTTGTTTCCTTTAGCTACAGGTGGGCACTACAGTATTACGGACCAAGATTTGAAGTCCTACACCTGAGTAGCATTGCCTTATTAGGAACAAAATCATCAATGAGAGATAATTGTCTAAATAACATCTTATAAGAACTTTAAGTCTAA
>NW_008341872.1:2405298-2471343 GCF_000622305.1 Nannospalax galili | reverse complement strand
ATAAGTCAAAGGTCCTGCTCAACTGTGGCTGGCTTCACGTGGAAGCATGGAGGAAATGTTCTTCTGTGTTGACCCTCCTCTTTGTAGACTGAACACTGGTTCAAGTCCATCTTTTGGTGTCTCCATGGCCTCCCTGAACAAGAGGACAGGTGACTTACCACAGTTACAAGACATATTAAGAGATGCTCCATAGTCCCCTGGAACTTAGTTGACCTTGGAGGGCAAGGAACAAAAATTGTCCTTTAAGTCCCTCTGACCAGATGAATATAGGCCTCAAAGTGTGGCTGTTAAACACTCAACAAGGTTAGTTACACCAATCTGGTACTTTTAATTATCATATGCTATATGGCTAAAGCTTGGGCAGCATTCTCAAACATTTTCAAATAAACCTTGACTAGACATATATTTTATTCCTTAAACTAGTTGACTAAGCTACGACCTTAGAAAATTTAAGATTATCTATATATTATCTTTGTCTCATCCTTGATAAATCATAACAAACCTACACAGACCTTCATCACTTGCTTAGGCTTTCTCATTTTTTCTGTCAATTCTGGAAATATCCAGCCATCATAATTTTCGTACATTTGAACCCTAATAATATGTATATATCTAAATATTTTATTTATTATTTTTATTTTATATGTATGAATGTATTACCTGTATGTATATAAGTGCACTCATGTTGTGTAATGTCCACAGAGTTCAGAAGATGGTGTCAGATACCCTGGGAACTGGAGTTTTGGATGGTTCTTAGCCCCCACATGGGTGCTGGGCATTGTACTCGGAACTCTTAGCCACTAAGCCATCTCTCCAGCCTCCAGACTCATGTTTTTGCCAGCTTGAACCACCCTCATTTCTTTGTTTATACTAATTTTCAGAATTTATAAATAATTATGCCATTTTCAATCTGTCTTCCCGTTCTAGTAAAGGCTATAATTCCCACCCTTGGTTCTCTGACAGAATAACAGAATTAAGATATGATTAGCTTTATAAACTAGTTGCTCAAGATGGCCTAATAAACAGGGGATGGAGATGAACAGCGTACATTTCACTTTCTTTTATTCACTCCACTAACTTCAACTTTCCCAGGTCTCCTTTGATTTTTCTTAAGCTTAAGGGTTTTGGTGTTACAAAATAAGTAATTTAATTGTGACTTTTTGGAGGATGGATAATTTTTATTTTTCAAATGGCTACAGGTTATTTTCAGATGTTCCTGTAGACATTTTTCAAGCAAGATATAGTTCTAAGAAGAGGGTTATGGTGTTGTCTTCTAATAATTTTAATCGTGCTTTAAAGAGTAACAATTGTAGAATATGCTGAATGAGGATATCTTTCTAAAATGTTACTCTTTTATCATAGTGTTACTTTGAGTATTGAATAATTCATTCCCAAAACTTAAAAAAGTTCTCAGTAACAAAAACATGCTTTTGGTTAAAGACCACTTCATTTTTTTAAATCACACTACCCTCCGGCGGGCAAAGCTAGACTGTATAAACTTTTTATTCCATAAGATTTTCCATAGTTTTTGCCACTCTGGTTCCACTTGCTTTATAGACTAGTCATGAGGCAAATCAGAGGCCCAAATAGGAATTGTACAGAAACAATCTGACTGTTAATGAGTCTTTTTCTATGTCCTAACCATTGTTCACTTATATTTATTCCTGCTCTCCACAATGCTATGCTAGGCTAGCCAGTAATGCCTTCAACTTTTAAGATGTATGGTTAGCAAAATGTTTAACTTTTGTTCTATTTACAAATCTTTTAGAGGTTTAAAACTTAGAACTACTCTTCAAACTAGGCTGTACATTGGCTTGAAAGAATGTTCCAGGCATAATAACAACCAACAGAAAATACTGAAATCTACATGACTCAACAATACAGGTTGTTTATCTATTGTGTTAGAGCCCCATGGCAAATTTCTCCTCTCAGGATAGCTTTTCTTTGCTAATAATTATATTTCCAAGTGGACTTTCTTTTGCCAATAGTCTAGTCATCAGTTTACAGATATTGACTAAGGGTCAAGATCATGTGTGGGACATTTATGGTAGTAGTAATGGGTACTTAGAGAGAATTTTAAAAAATGAGGAAGACATAGCTCTGACTTTTGATCTATCAGCCTTCTTAGAAGACTTTAAGGAACGGGCAGCATTTATGTATTTAAAAACTGAAGTAAATACCAGAGTGGAGACGATGGTACATATCTGGTTGTAAGTAGCAGCAGGAGCAGGAAGGAGAAAATAAATCCTGGAGACGTTGAAGACAGAATGTATAGTGATTGGCAGATGTGAAGATGGGCCAGTGGGAGGTAGATGAATAAATAATGCTCAATTTGGTAATTAAAAAACAATTTTTTGATGTCTGAATGTGCAATGTAGATGGCAGCTGAATATGGAAACTTTTAAGACAATGGAGGGGATTAATGTGAGGAATAAAAAGTTGTCCCACTTTTTCAACCAAAATCTTTGGACATCCCCTCAACCACAATGCAAACATTAGCCACTCCCTGGTTACTCCTGCCCAAGTCCAGGCAGACCCAGTGGTCTGCATACTCCAGACTACCAGAGGGAGAATAACCCATTGTTGGCTCATCACCACATCCATGGCAAGGTCTAGTCACAGATGAAAGGACAGAGCAGAGAACAATTAAGTGCTGAGGTAGAGGATGGATTCATTCCTGGGACTCCACAACAAAGCTAAACACCCTGAGGGGTGGGAAGCAGAAGTTGATTGCCTCATAGTCCTTCTGCTGGTTAGTCTTTGTCCACTTGACACAAACTATAGTCTACTATAGAAGAGGGAACTTCAATTGTGGAATTTCCTTCATTGTATTGGCTCGTGGGCATGTCTGTGATTCATTTTCATGATTTTTGAGTGATGTGGGAAGCCCAGCCTACTATGAGTAGTTCCATCCCTTGGCAGGTGGTTCTGGGTTGTACAAGAAAGAAGGTTGATCACAGGCCAGAAGAGTAAGCCAGCAAGCAATGTTCCTCTGTGGTCTGTGCTTTAGTTCCTGCCTCTAGGTTCCTACCCTGAGTTCCTGTCTGACTTTTTTCAAAGATGGAATGTCACTTGGACGTGTAAGAAGCAACACACCCTTTCCTCCCCAAATTGACTTTGATCAGAGTGTTTTTATTACTGCAATAGAGAACAATCTGTAAATACTGATTTTGTCAGCCTAGAGAAAAATGCATAAAGGTTAGTATGGTGTGAAAGAAATACATGAGTTTGAAGTCCAGTAGAAATGGTATTTGTGTTTTATGGGCCTCTATTTTGTAAATGCAAATGACTAAGAATGGATTGTAATGTATGTTTAAGTGTTAGAACAGTTAGAAATGTAGTGGCCTCAGTAAGGTAGCTTCCTGCTGCCTTTGTCCTAGCACTTGTGGGATCTGCAGGGCTTAACGTCAGGGGGCATGGGGCTGTACTGGGAGCTGATGCTCTCTCCCTCTTTTTCTCTGGTTATGAGTATTCATTTGAGATATAATCTATAGGAATCACAAAGAAATCTTGTTCTGGGTGGATTTGACAGAAATAAATAAGAACATGGGGGAAAAGAAAAGGACAGTCTTAAAATTTTTATTTATTTATTGTTATTTTACATGTATGAGTGTTTTGTTTGCTTATATGTAAGTGAACATGTGTAGTGCAATGGCCACAGAAGCCAGAAGAGGGTGTCAGATCCCCTGGAACTGGAGTTACTGACAGTTATTAGATACCTTGTGCATGCTGGGAATCAATCCCTGGTAAAGTAGCCAGTGCTCTTAACTGCTGAGCCATCTCTCCAGCTCCCACAAAAATCTTTCATATTTTTGTGAGGTGGAATCTACATGAAAATGTTTAGGGCAGTGCAAGAAAAAGTTCAAGACATAAAATTTGAATGACTTTTTTTTTTAGAGCATCATGAGTAGATGGTTGGGAATGATTGAGAGTACAGGAGTAAAAACTTATGTATCAAGTTTGCATGGATGTTAATTGTTGAGTTTTTTAAAAAATTACTTTGGCTTATTTATTTTTATTTTATGTATATGAGTGCTATGCCTGTGTGTATGTAAGTGTACCTGTGTCATGTAATGCCTGAATAAGCCAGAAGAGGGCATCAGATCCCCTAGAACTGGAGTTACAGATGGTTGTTAGCCACCATGTAGGTTCTAGATTCAAATCCAGGTCTCCTAGAAGAACAGTCAGTGCTCTCAACCACTGAGCCATCTCTCCAGCCCCAATTGTTGCATTTTAAATGGTTAATTTGAGTGGATGATATATTTTGGGGGAGATATATGTTTTAAATGAAAGGATTTTATCATGAAAAAATTGTCAGAACTGGAAGTCATGAGATGCCTAGCTGTGATTCTGAGAGCTGGGAACCGAGAGTGGGGCCCCACCTACACTGGAACTTATTTTCTCACTTGTAAAGTAATGAGACTAGATTCAGAGGCACCTTCCAGCTATGATAGTTTGTGATTCCGTATGCAACCCTACCAAGTTGGCTAAAGCGGTTTGGTTCACTAGATTATTTTGTCACTTTGTGTCCTGTGGTGAGATGAGCACTGTTCAGGGATTCAGAAGATCTGAATTTTAGTTCCCATTCTTCCACTTGCTAGCTTTGTTCTGTAAGTTTTCTGAGCCACAGCGTGGTAGACAGAACTGTACCCTATGCTTCACCCAAGAAGCCCATGCCCAAATTTGCACAACACGTAATATATTATGTTACGTGAAAATGAAATTTACACAGAGTTATATTTAAAACCTTATGACAGGGAGTTCTCTTGGCCAAATAGGCCATTAAAGTTTAAGAGGAAGCCAAAGAATCAGTTGATCTCTGTGGATCAGAGAAAGGAGGAAAGATTTGAAATCTGAGAAAGACAAGACCCACCATTACTGGCTTTGAAGACTGAGGAAAGGGATAAGAAGTCAAGACATGTGGAAAGTGTAGAGGAGATGTGGGGATGACTCCTATCTGACAGCCAACAAGAAAATGAACGCAGTCCACCTACAAGGCACCGAGTCCTGCCAACAACTGAGATGAGCAAGCAAATGGATTTTTTTTTTTCGGTCCTAGAGACTCCAGGAAGGACCACAGTCCTGCCAACAACACCTTGATATTAGCTTAGTGAAGCTCATGTCAGATTTCCTGATCTACACAGTTGCTCTTACATAAGATCATAAACTTACGTTATTTTAATCTGCTAACTTTCTGAGAATTTATTATGGCATCAACCAAACACTTACATACCTAAATTTTTCTATGTTTAAATGATAGTAATTTTCTCTCTCTTTCTTGAAGATCAAAGAGATAACAGGTAACATTATTGATGCTGGCATATAAGGAATTATTATTTACTCCTCTATAAAATTCACTCTCCAAAGAAATCAATGAACAAACTGACAAAAATTAAAATAACTTTTGAAGTCTCTAAAGTTGACCAAAGACTTATAAGAGTTAATGTATTTAATGCATTTTCTTCATGAAGTTGAATTTTTATTGTGTTTTAATTTGCTTCTTTTCATCCTCCTCCTCTTAGCTCTGAAAACAAACAAAATATTTAACGTAAATGTTACAAGTGGGTAAACAGGAATAAAAAAGGCATACGTTAAAAACACAAAGCAAAATGGTAGACATTAGCTTACTTTTTCAACCATCACCTTAAATGTAAATGATAAAACAGTCCAATTAAAAGGTAAAAGTTGAAAAAATAGACTTGAGACATGATTTCACTGGATTTTGATGAGATAATCATCAGTTTCAAAGACAGGTAGACTGAAGGTCAAAGGATAGTAAAGATATATTATACAAACAGTAACCAACACAGAGCTAAAGTAGCTATGTTTAAAGAAGTTGAAATAGACTTTCAGAAAAAAAAATGTTACTGGAGACAAAGAGGAAATACTTTATAATGTTGAAAGGAGCAATCATTATATAACCATGTGTCTACAAGTCAAGGAATGCCAAGAGTTGCCAGCAGCCAGAAGCTACAAGAAAGACAGTGGATTGACTCTCCCTCAGAGATGCCACAGAATGAAGCAACTGTAACAGCACCTTGACTTCAGACTCGAACATAGCAATTAGTTTGTATTTTCAGCCTAGAGAAAAAGACATAAAGGTTAGCACAGTGTGAAAGAAAACAAACATAATAATTATAGGCATATATGCTCAGAGTTCCAAAATATATAAAGAAAAAAAGCATTATAAGTGGAGTAAGAAATAAACAATTCAACAGAATTAGCAGGTGGAAAATGAGAGGTGATTAAGAAAATAAAAGATACAACAGCATCAGATACATACTTTGTTCTGTTATGTACAGAGTATTATCCAGGGCAGACCATGCACCAAGCTGTAAAATAAATGTCAATAAATTTGAAGGACTAATGTCATCTAAGGTATATTCTGCAATTATAATGAAATGAATTTAAGAATAAAATAATGGAAGGAACTTTGGGAAAGTCACAAGTGTGTGAACATTAAACAACTTACTTCCACATATTGGGTTAAAATAAATAAATTATAAGAGAAAATAGAAAATGCTTTGAGGCCACCAGAAAGATGGCTCAGTGGTTAAGAGCACTGACTGCTCTG
This sequence comes from Nannospalax galili, assembly GCF_000622305.1. NCBI lineage: Eukaryota > Metazoa > Chordata > Mammalia > Rodentia > Spalacidae > Nannospalax > Nannospalax galili. The sequence continues at coordinate 2,464,769 of NW_008341872.1, read as the reverse complement.
GCAGAGGAGCTGGGTTCAGTTCCCAGCACCCACATGGCAGCTAACAGCCATCAGTAATTCCAGTTCCAGGGGATCCAATATTCTTTTCTGGCTTCTGTGGGCATTGCACCACACTGGTGCACTTACATACATGCAGGCAAAACATACACATAAAATAAAATAAACAAATAAAGAAAATGCTTTGAGATGAATGAAAATAAAACATAGCATAGCAAAACTTATGGGTTGAGGATAAAGCAGTACTTAGACATAATTTATAGCTATATTTACATATTTATAACCTATATTAATGGAGAAAAAGATCTACATTCAACAACTTAGCTGTATTAGTCACTTTTTGTTGCTGTAATGAAATATCATGACCAAAAGTTTCTTAGGAAAGGAAGAGTTTATTTGGCATTTGGTTCCAGAGGGGAGTACACATGCCAAGGAAGGCAAGGTAGAAGGCGGGAGAAAGAAGCTGAGCGATCACACAGAAAGCAGGGAGAGAGAGAGAGAGAGAGAGAGAGAGAGAGAGAGAGAGAGAGAATAAGTAGAAGTGTTATGAAGCTAAGTGCTCAAAGCCCACCCCTAGTGATGCAAAGCTCCACATCCCAAAAGTCCAATAACCTCCCAAGAGTGCCACCAGCTAGGGACCAAATGCTCAAATACATGGGCCTATGTGGGACATTTCTCATTCAAACCACCACACTAGGTTTCTTCCTCAAGGAACTAGTTAAATAAGAGAAGATCAAACTAAACCCAATGTAGGCATAAGAAAAGAAATACTAAAGATTAGAGGGATATTGTTGTTTCTATTGTGATTATTGTTTTAATGATAAAAAACAAGACTAATGACATATAGATCTGAGGCAAAAATTAATGATATTAAAAATAGAAAAACAAAAGGAAAAATAAAACCATAAGCTGTTGCTCTGAAAAGATAGACAAAACTGACAATATTAAGTTAGATGAACCAAGGAAAACAAAGAGACTTAGGAAACAAATTAAAATAAAAAAAGGAGTTAATGGGGGAGTCAGTTACCCTTCCCACCCAATCAGTTGACCTTAGCTGCATGTGGGGGGAGGGGCTAAGGATATAAGCTGAGAACGCCATGAGGCATCTGTCTTGCCATTTTATGGGGCTGTCAGGAAGTCACAGGATCTATATTTGAGTGTGGGCTTTCCAGTGCAGCCATAAATGGGGGGGGGGCATGTTCACTCTTCTGTAAATAAACTCCCACCCAATGCCCTGTAAGCAAGCACTAAACTTGTTTTTTTTAAAAAAAAAAAAAAAAAAAAAAAAAGCAAAGGGTATGTGACATGTGACTAACCTAATAGACAAAATGATTATAAGGGAATAGTATAAATGATTATATGCCGACAAATATGATAACTGAGATGAACTGGGTATGATTATATACCCGAGTGTTGGAAATATGCCTCCCCCATGGTACATGGTCATTGCAACCTAGAAGAAAGAAACAACACAAATGCCAGTCGATTGAAAACTATAAAGCATGATGGATCCATAGAATGGGTTATTCAGATTAAAAAGGGAATGCATAATGGATGAACTCTGAAGGCATTATGCTAAGTGAAAGAAGCCAGATACAAAGGATCATAGGTTGCTGTGATTCTATTTCTGTGACATAGCTAGAACAGGTCAGAGTTGAAAGTAGATCAATAGTTGCTTGAGATAGGAGATAGATAAGACTGCTAATAGCTTCCTTTTGTTGGTGAAGAAAATATCCTGGAATTAGGTAGTGCTGAATATTTGTACTCATTTTCCAGGACTGATTTAACAGTATACTACAAACTTAGTGGCTTAAAGCCACAGAAATTTGCTTTTTATTGTTTCAGAGGCCAGGAGTCTAAAATCTAGGTTCTGTCGCAGTTGGTTCATTCTGTGGAGTCTCTGAGGGAGAGGTCGTTGTCTGTCCCCTAGCTTCTGGATCTTGGCAATCCTTGGCTTGTAGGCACATGAGCCCAGCCTCTGCCTCCATCTCCACCTTACCATTTCCCTTGTGTTTCTCCCCATTTGTGTTTTCTTTCCTTGCTATAATAACACTTAATATTGAACGTGGAGTCCATTGCATAATATAGAATGAATTTTCTTGTAATCCTTAACTGCATTGGCAACAACTTCTGTTCAAAATAAGGTCATAGTCATAGGCTGTAGGTCACTTTACATTTTGAGACTTCACTACTGAACCGGACAATTTGCGAATATACTAAAGCCCCTGAACTAATCACTTTAAAAGGATGAATTTTCTTGATATATGTTACATTTCAATAAAAAGACATAATATTGGAAGTTTTTTTCACAATATCTTTATAGAAATCCCTACAAAACATAATGAGTGAAGATACATTCAGATAGATTTTAAACATTTAAGAACTTTAATCATTAGCCAACCAACCAACTTATAGATGAAGATGACAAGCTATGAGGCATACTTTAAAATATTTTATTATTTTCACTACTATCTTTAGCTACATTTGTTTTGGAAAAATTATTTTGATGGTTTTAAATGCATCTCAAAGCAATTTCTCATCTTCTCCATTTTTCCTAATTTTGTATGCATATTATATAATGTATAAAACTGAAAAAACAAGATGATTTTCAGGTAGCTGTGATGTTCCAGCATTCACCTGAATGTTCTAGGGTTTAAATTCTCATCCACTACCTTGTCGTTATATCTGCCATCACCTATTACTTGACAGCACTTATCATGAGTGATTTTAAAAAAGCAGCTATTGAATCAAAATAACGAAATGGAAGATCAGTGCTCATGCAATACAGGGCTTCAAAAGCAACTCAGAAAATAATCATTTGGATTCCCTTTTAAGGAGAAATTGGGTCTTCTCAGAAACAGACTTGGATCCTTATTGCCTAACTTTCTTTCACTGTTTGTCACATGCCCCCAATCACCATTTCTCTGAAGACATTGACACTGATGCCAGCTAGAGAGGGAAAGTTTATATTTCAACGAATGGCCTTGGTGTTTGACAAACCACTGATACATGTTGAACAATTCATTTTCCTCTCTTCCAGATAACAAAGTGAGTTCTCATCTATGTGAACAATGGCTTAAATATTTGCTATCTTATTTGCTATAAATTCTAATTCATTGAACTATTTTAAGAATAGTTTAGTATTTTTTGTATATGAGTGCATTTGCTGCATGTATTAAGTGCACCTGTGTTGTACACTACCTGAGGAAGTCAGAAGAGGGCATTGGATCCCCTGAAACTGGAGTTAACAGATGGTTATTAGCTGCCATGTGGATTCTGGGAATTGAACTCAGATTCTCTGCAAGAGCAGTCAGTGCTCTTAACCACTGGGCCATCTCTTCAGTCCCTTTGAACTATTTTTTTTACCTTAGCACCTTAGTCATTGAAAAAGGTTGCTTTTAGGCTTTATGCATCCCAAATAAATTATTTTCATGTTATTTTTCATTGCAGGTGAAATAATTTTATCTTATTTTGCTAACTGCCCATATATATCTTTAATATTTACCTTGGTCATTTTTCCTGCCATTCTCTATGTTATTGGATATTCTTAGCACCTTTTGAAACTAGTACCTTTATCCACATGTATGTATTCATCCAAGACAAGTACTTGTTCAGTCCTTTCTCTCACTCAATCTGACATTATAGGGAAGAAGTCCAGAATACAAACTTTTGAATACCTTTCACTCTTCTTGAGGACTCAGAACTTAGGAATGTGGAAATTTATTTTTGCAAATAGTTTATTAACACATATTAATTGTATAAATCAATGACATTCAGTGTGAAATTTCCATGCCTGCATAGAGCATGCATTGATCATATCTGGTCATCTTCCACCCTTGCCTTCCTCAGACCCTAGGACTCACTATGGAGACGGTGGGTTTTTTGTGTTTTTTTTTTTTTTTTTTTTTTGAGACAGGGTCTCCCTGTAGCCCCAGCTGTCCTGGAACTCACTATGTAGACCCGGCTGGCCTTGAACTCACAGAGATTCACCTGCCTCTGCCTCCCAAGTGCTGGGATTAAAGGTGTGTGCCACCAAGTTAGAAAGAACTTTGAGAATACCTGTTCGAAGATGAGAAAACTGAGGCTCAGAGCACCTAAGTGACTTATTTAAAGTCACAGTACTAATTATTGGTCAACCAGAGCTGGAAACTGTAAGACTATGTTGTGCTATATGGTTAAGCGCTAAAGTGCATGAGCCCAGCTAATAGTGGTTTAGCGATAAAAGGCATTGGCATTATTATTATTAGTGATAAAAGGCATTAATTTTGCTGGGAGTGGGTAAAATAGGCATCCTGAGAGGTGAGATCTGAGCTGGGCTTTTGAAAGATGTGCAGGAGTTCGAGAAAGTAGAATGGACAGGGAGAAAATCTTCCAGGTTAGAAACATTGGTGACTGCAGAAACTGGAATGTTGGTGATGGAGATCGATGAAATCTCAGTTCTGGAAGAGACTGCTAGACCTTTTAGTTGGTGTCTGAGTTACATGCATCATCCAAACATAAGGATGGAGGCTTCCATGAAGGCAATGTGGAATGAAAAGAGCTCAGTACCTGGCTTGCAGTCCCAGTCCCTGTGCTTAGTGATTAAATACCCTTGAGCAAGTTTCTTTGGAGTCTATTTCCTCACCTATAAAGTGGTGGTAGTAACATCCTTTTCATGAAGTTCTTGAAGATTAAACAGGGAATCTGTGGGAAGAGCCAAGTATGTGCTGGGTAAAACAAAACAAAATTAAAAAAAAAAAACCCCAAAACAAAAATGTTCTCAATATATTATGTATGGGCAGAGTTATTATTATTTTCCAAACATCTCAAGGATAATTAATGGAAAAAGTGTAGAATTCTTAAAAATTTCCCCAGGAATGTCTCAGCTGATGCCTTCTACAACACTGAACTCTATATTAAGTTAAAGGATGTGGCATATTTGAGTCAGGCATTCTTGAGTTCAAGTCTAAGTTCAGCCCTATCTATATATGCCTTGGGAAAATCAGAGGGGAAAATCAGATGACTTCTCTAAGTATGATTTCTCTTCTGGAAAACAGAAATAATAAACACTTTTCAAGCTATAGTAAGAATTTGGGGGAGTGAATATAGGATGAATAACATATACCAGGAGCTTAATAAATAGCAGATCTCATTAGTGCTCCCAGAGGAGCTCCTGGCTATAATGATTTCAAGTTTAAGATTCTCCTTGAGCCATTTTCGCAATCCTAAAATAAATATGCCTTCTTCCACCCACCTGTAACAACAATGTATAATCACAAAATTTGAACCTTCATAAAATATACTTGTGTATTATTGTGTTTAATATTCATGGCATTCCTTTGAGGCAGAATTCATATCATTTGGCACATGTGGATATTCATTTGGAATGACTGCCTATATCACTGAGGCAGTGATCAAAAGCTAGGACTCAAGCTCCATTCTTCTGTCACTGAAGCTCTAATCAAAGGAAATGAAAAGAATTCTTTCTGTATCTTAAGTGATCCCTGGAGATGAGTTTATTAAGGAAAGAAGAAAATAATAAAATTTATCACTTTATGAATCTAATCAATGATTAGATTCAATTACCATTTCTACACAAATAAGGATGTTCAAGTACATACTTGTGTTACTTGAAGTGTAAGCCTTTGTGAGTTTGTCAGCAAACACTCTTAAACTATCCATCTAGCTAGAGTTGTTGACTATGTTTGTGAGCATCTATCAGCAATGTGTATGCTGATGTCATTTCCATTAGAAGCTCTTCAGCATCAAAGCCCCTGTTCATTTGATGTTCTACACTGCAGAAAACAGTATGTAATGGACAGACTACAGAGGAAAAAAGTCTCTTAGGAAATTTGTATTTTGTCATTGGTCAAATTTTGGGATGGCTGCACTTAGAATATAGCAACCACAGAACCACAATGGCAATCTATTAGGACACACATTGTGCTCAGTACTGTTCTGGGCTCTTCACACACACACTTTCTTACTTACTTCCTCATTTGATTTAAAGAGGCTCTTGAGGAAGATGTTACTCTGGCCAATTTGCAGATGAGGAAAAAGACTTCCAAAGGTTAGGAAACTAGCTCAAGGATATTGAACTACTAAGCAGAGGCACTGGGACTGAAGTCAGATGTTTCTTACTCTAGGTGCTAAGCTCTTTATCGTCTCCCACATTGCACCTCTATGAGCCTCTACACAGTCTTCTCATGCTTGGGTGGGGGCTTGCCCAATATAGGTGGAGTAAGGTACCAGTCAGACTCCTTCAGAATTCAGACTACCCTGGTCTTCACCAGCATTCTACCTCAGCTGATCTGGAAGATGTTTTCTATCTCTGGGTCACCTTCCCTAATCCTACAAGGCTTTTAAGATGAACTTTAGCCTGAATTCTGAATTCTTTCCTTCTTATCAGTGTAGGGGTCGTCAGACACCCCTCCCTAACCATCTAATGCAAAGGTTCCTCTGAAATGCATAGTGATAAAGATCTTTAAAAGGGTATTTGTCATAAGATATACACTGATGTATCTAGAAAACTATTCCAATTATGGTTGTTATTTATAGAAGTAAATACCACTGGTAAGTTTTAGCACAGCACTTATAGCAGAGTGGTTTGGATGAAATCCAGGATGCTCACTTGTTAATATATTATTTATATTAACAAAATCAAATGTTAGGCTGAGTACCAAGTCTCCCCCGCCATCTAATATTATATATTTTCTAAGGCCATTTGCTTTTTCCAACCCCCTTGTTAATTATTTTCCAAATGAGAATTTCATGACATGTACCATAATTTCTGAGACTCTTGATAACATTTGGAAATGCCAATACAGAAAATAAACCACTATGAACCACTCAATCAATTTGGCATCATTACCCATGAAGCTCTTTCCCACTGTTATTTAGAAAGATTCCAGATGAACAGTGGCCATGACTTCCTGCTGTTTAATGCAACCCCTACCTCCATTCTGCTGGTTTGTTTGTCCTGGATTACTCATTCTCTCCCAGGTGGCTCCTAGTAGTGGCCAGATATTTAAGAGGTATGCATTTCATCACGATTCTATCATCCCTCCCATCCCCCATGTTTTATCCCTTCCCAGCTTGTATCACCGCACATGTAATCTATTGTATCATTCTAGTCCATTTTTATTTTCCCTTTTCTTGTCAGAGCAAGATTTTACAACATGGCAATCTGGAGTCACAGGTAACTGTGACTCAGGTGGGCAGGTTGTGATGCGGCATAAGGGAGTGTTGCCCATGCATGTATAGATAATCCATTTTCATCCCAACACCTTCAAGAGCTGCCCCTTTGAGACAGATGTGGAGGATATAGTCTGGCTGTAGTGTAAGATTTCAGTGTTGCCTCCAACATACCATAGCTGTGCTGTTGGGCAAGTTCCTTCATGTTCTCCAAGTCTGTGTGTCCATAGCTGAACAAGAGGCTGATAGTATACTTACCTAATAGGATTGTTGTGAAGGGGATCTGAGACCACTGGTATGAAAGCACATGATACAATTTTTATTGATTGATTGATTGATTGATTGATTGTCTTTTTGAAACAGGGTCTCCCTGGAGCCCCAGCTGGCCTGAAACTCTCTGTGTAGACCAGGCTGGACTTCAATTCACATAGATCCACCTACCTCTGCCTCCCAAGTGCTAAGATGAAAGGTTTGTGCCACCATGCCTTGCTGATAAATTTTGTTTATAAGGCTGGCTATTTCATTGTTAGACTTTATAATTGCAAAAAGCTGATTTATGTTAATTAAAAAAATTTGCTTTTCCCTAAATTGTGGCCATTGCTTTTAGTTCTAATAATGAAACAATAATTTATCAGTAAGAGCAATGATAATGATAATGCCATGTGCCACGTACCGAGCACTTATGTGAATTCATGGTTTTTAATGGAATGATATGACTTTGAAACTAGCAACATAATGCAAAGTGGCAGATTGGAAGAGGCACTAAAGAAAAACTTTGTAGAGAGCATCATGCTTATTAATCCACAGCTGTGGTCTGCAAAACTCAAGGTCTCAGTAGGAAACATGGTTCACTGAGGACAGTTCAATGATGGAACTATTGCAAAGGTGTGGACAGGATGTAGGGAGTTACCAGGAGATGGAGAAGCACTCAGAGACTGGGCAAAGGAGGCAGGGGAGGGAACTGTGATCTCTGCCTAGCAGCCTCAGAGTTCCACATTCTCAAACCCCTGAGGACCACAAGCTGTCCCTCAGACAGGGGAGGGATTGCTGCTTAGGAGCTCTGGAATAAAAGAGAATGAATATTCAGATTGCTTCCATTCTTTGATCTTCTGCTATTGTCTTTCATATGCTGACCCCAACCAGAAGCCAGAGGGCTGTAGAGTAACACAGAGAATCTTTCTTGAAGATTTATCTGGAAAATACAAGCACAGGATCATAAGAAATCCCGGCATACATGATATGATATATAAGTATGGCAGGAAATAAGTGAATAATTAAATACACAGACCTTGCTCTAGGAAGGGGCTGTTTCCAAAGCTTTATTTAGTGATTGTTTAGTGCTTAGACTACATTTTCCCCAGATGCTTTTGTTTTGAGAGAGAACTTGTTATTTAGGTCTGGCTAACTTGAAACTCAGTAGCTTAGGCTGACTTTGAATATGTGACAATCTTCCTGCTTCAGCCTCCTGAGTGCTGAGATTGCAAATGCATATCTCCAAGCCTACCTCTCCTAGATGCATTCTAAATGGTAGTTCACATGTCTACCTGCCCCATTTTCTATTTATTTGAAATCTTGCACTCATAAGGGTAAATCCTAGATCTCGAAAGCAAAGAAAAAATATGAGCCACCTGTTCTCCAGGCCCAGGGCATGGGACTGGCAGGGGTACATTTCTAATTGGATAGATTATTTGATCCCACACCCACTTCTGTTGAGTGCCCATCACATTCTCCTTTGGCCAAGTGTTTTAGGGCTTGGATTCTGGAATTTAGCCTCTAATTTACACTTGCAATCTCCTATTTGCTCTGTTGGGTTACTAAGTTAACCTCTGTGAGCCTCAGTTTATGTACTTGTAAAGTAAGAACCCTACTAGTACTACTTGTGGGGTAATAAGGTATTGGGATTCCAGCTTGTTAGGGATAGAAAAATCACAAATAGTCTGAGGGCCAGCTCGGCGGTCCTCATGGGTTTGAGAATGTGAACTTTGAGTTCAGCCCAAGAACTAAAACAGTCCAATTCAAGACCCTTTTCCCTTAAGTGAGAATGTTTGGGGCTTAATGTGCCTTGGGGCTGAGGAGATAATTCAGTTGGTAAAGTGCTTGTTGTATAAGCATGAAGACCTACATTTGATCCTCAGAACACATGAACAAGCAAGCAAGCAAGCAAGAAAACAAACAGTGGAATGTGGTGTGGTGTGATGTATATTTATAAAGTTAGCACGGAAGAAGAGGAGGAGCTAGGTAGATTCCTGGGGCTTTGTGGCTAGCCAGTCCAGCTTTGCTTGGTGAATCCCAGGCCAGAGAGAGAAGTTGTCTCAAAAACACCTGAGGACCGACGCCTGAAGTTGACTTCTGGCACAACCATATCCACACACAAATACACATGTGCACCTCCTAGACAGAAATACCGTTCCCCACACACAAAGAAGTTGGTTGAGCTCCTTAGAAAGAGTGGACTATGGGGTGCAGTGTAAATTTAACTCCTTTGAACTGACTTGCACAGATGTCATTTGTCACTACTGGAGATTATCGAGAGTTACAAACTCAGGAATAGGGAGTTTGATCCAACTTTATAGGACCACTCATTGATATATTTTCTTTTCTATTTTACAAAGTTATTTATTTAATTTTGTGTGTTTGAGTGTTTTGCCTGCATACATGTATGTGTACACATGTGCCTGGTGCTCACAGAGGTTGGAAGAGGATTCTGGATTCCCTGGAACTGGAATTACAGGTAGTTGTGAGCAGCCGTGAGGGTGCTGGGAACTGAACCCAGGTCTTCTGCAAGAACAGCAAGTGCTCTTAATTGCTGAGCCATCTCTCTAGCTCCTTTTGTTTATTTTATATATTTTTCTATAAATAAGTTGGATGTACTGACTAACTTAATGTTTGTAGTTTTTCCCCTTACAAATCTGTAACCTAGTAATCTTCAACTTTCAGGAAGCATTAGAATCAACTGGACAACCTGCTGAGGCACAGGTCCAACAGGGCTCACCTGCAGAGTTTCTGACACTTCTTTTTCTTTCTTTCCAAAAAAAAAATTGTCCTTGGGGCTGGAGAGCTGGTTCAGCAGTTAAGAGCACTAGCTGCTCTTGCAGAGGACTCAGGTTTGACTCCTAGCACCCACAAGGCAGCTAACAGCCAGTCTGTAGCTCCAGTTCCAGGGGATCTGATGCCCTCTTTTGACCTCCACGGCATTGTACAACAGGAGTGCACTTACATACATATAGGCAATACACTCATACACATAAAATAAAAAAAAATTGCCCCAGCTTTACTTAGATATAATGATATATATATGTATATCTACATACATATATTCAAGGCATACTATATGATGATTTGATACCTATATACATGTGAAATGATTACTGTGCTGGATAGCTTTAGTGTCAACTTGACACACCTGGGTTGAGGGAGCCTCAATTGGGGAATTTCCTCTATTGGACTGGCTTGTGGCCATTTCTGAGGAGCATCTTCTTGATGAGTGATGGTGGGAGGGCCCAGCCCACTGTGGGTGGTGCCACCCCTGGGCAGGTGGGCCTGTGTTGCATAAGAAAGAAGGCTGAGCAGGGGCCAGGGAACAAGCCAGTAAGCAGTGTTCCTCTATGGTCTGTGCTCTAGCTCCTGCCTCCAGGTTCCTGCCCTGAGTTCCTACCTTGGGCTCCTCTATGAACTGTGACCTGGTAGATGTAAGCTAAACAAACCCTTTCCTCCCCAAGTTGGTAGTGGTCAGAGTGTTTTGTCACAGCAATGAAGAAACAAACTAAAACAATTACCGTACTCAAATTAGTGAATGAACACATCGTTTTCCTCGTGTGTGTGTGTGTGTGTGTGTATGTGTGTGTGTGTGTGTGTGTGTGTGTGTGTGTGTGTGTGTGTGTGTTGATACTTACTACTGTGGGGGAGCCAGGTGATGCGGATGCTGATCCTAGTAGTCTGGGGACCACATTTTGGGAACTACCTCTTTTTCTCTCTGAAATTCCTTTTCAGTCATTTTGAAGATTAGACAAGGCCAGCCACATGGGCATCTTATCACATGGTATAACAAACACATAGTGATGCTGACTGCTCCACCCACCACAGCTATCATGATGGCAGCTGCTCCTGTGCCCTGCTAAGACTGCTTGGCAATCCCATTGCACATAATGTTAGGTATCAAGAACAATGCAATTTGACTTAATTAAGCAAGATAATTACTTCTCTGGGAGAGATTTGCATTTTAAAGAAGTTGGATGATTCAAAGAGATTTATAGTTTGAAGACTATTAGGCACTATGATAAAGAGATATACCAAGCTTCTGACAGTTTGTGTAGAAGATACTTATGAGAGAGGAACAGACCAACTAGGTGCTCTGCTGTGTCACCTCTATATAGTGTCTTCTACTTAGAATTCTACATTCTTTCAAAAGTTCTAAGTTTTTCCATAACATATTCCACTGTAGAAGTAACATGCCCTGGGTGTAGGGCAGGACAGCTGCGGCCATTTAGAAGTCTGGGTTCATTGCAAGTCTGGCGTTTGTAAACTAGGCAGTACTTACATTGTATTTATTTACTCCATCATGTAATAGAAGATGCACATACGACTCATTTGGAAAGTATGCTTTCCAATTTCATGCTGAGAATAATGCACGAAATTCAGTGTAATGCAATTATAATAAAATAGGAGTGTGCTGGATAGCTTTAGTGTCAACTTGACACACCTGGGTTGAGGGAGCCTCAATTGGGAAATTGCCTCTATTGGACTGGCCTGTGGCCATGTCTGAAGGGCATCTTGATGAGTGATGTGGGAGGGCCCAGCCCAGTGTGGGTGGTGCCACCCCTGGGCAGGTGGGCCTGTGTTGTATAAGAAAGCAGGCTGTGCAGGGGCTAGGGGAGCAAGCCAGTAAGCAGCGTTCCTCCAAGGCCTGTGCTCCAGCTCCTGCCTCCAGGTTCCTGCCCTGAGTTCCTACCTTGGGCTCCCTGATAAACTGCGACCTGGGAGATGTAAGACAAATAAACCCTTTCCTCCCCAAGTTGGTACTGGTCAGAGTATTTTGTCACAGCAATGAAGAACAAACTAGGACAAGTAGCAAAACAACATTTTGCTTTAAATTGCAGAATTAGCAAGTAGAAGATGAACTGGAAGCCAATCTTCTGAAAATCTTTTGAATGGAATTTTGTTTTAGAGAATATGACTTGATGGTTATATGGACTTAATTTTCTGATGTAACCCTAGAGTATACATCAAGAACAAAAATAGTCTAATGAACAACAGTTTCAAATATGGGCTCACCAGTCATCTTGATAAAATGAGTCTTGACGTGTACATGAATGTCAACATGATGTTTTTCCATTTCAGGGTCACATTATGCCATAAAACTGCTGCAGTTATAAAAATTAGGATTAGTTCAAAACTGTTGAAATCCTTACAATTTTCCTGCTTAAAAAATCCAGCAGACATCAAACTTTTTCTAGAAGTTGAAGGAAATTAATGTCAGTGACAGAAATACAGTGGATCTAATTAGGAGTCCCTGGGCAGTGGCTCATTAGTGTGGTTAGTTAGTAAATGAAATTTCAGCTGCAGTGAATTAACTATGTGTCCTCAGTTATTTTTCTAAAAAGAATTACAAAATGTCTACAACTGTTTCTTGTTAGTATTTTTTTTTTCCACAAACAAAAAAAATATTTAGGATCCTTTTGTCATGAGGAAAGAAATGGCCATTTGGGGACAAATGTCTTTCAATGTCTGTATGTTAAGCTCGGCTAAATAAAACAAGAGCGATCCTTTTCCCAGGAGGGAGAGGCTATCATTTGTCTGTGAAGCTGCTTGGTTTCACATGTTGCTTTTGTCAAATCTTTTAATTTGTTTAACCATTTGTGCCTGCCTCTTGATCAGAATAAAGAAAGAAACCCTCTCAGCTAGATTAGAAATATTCTAGTGACAGATATCCAGGGTAGGTTGGAACATTTATTTGTCAGCTGTGAAAATGTGACTGACATTTGTTTCCTTTTTTAATTTATTTTTTTAATGTGTATGAGTGTTTTGTTTGCTTGTACGTACGTGCACCATGTGCACACAATGCTGACAGAGGCCAGAAGGGAGCATCGAATCTTTCTAGAACTGCAATTACTGATGATTGTTAGCTGCCATGTGGGTGCTGGGAACTGAACCCAGGTCCTCTAGAAGAGCATCCAGCACTCTTAACTGCTGAGCCGCTTGCTTCCTTCTTATGTTACATCATTAATGTTTGTATCTTTGCTGCTTCAAAGTTCATGGGTAAGTTAGAGGAGACTCAACCACAGGAGTCTAAATGCCAGTATTTCAGAAGTGTGTAGAGCAAAATATCATAACTGGGCAGCCGCTGCAGGATAGGGTACCCCCTCTTACCCAGTGCATTTAAATGCTTTTTAGATTATATTAGAGGTTTGGATCCTGGGCTCTTGTTTTTTTCTGTAGAGATCACTGGCTCTGTTCTATTCACTCCACATTTTAGCTACAGTTCAGTGTTTCAGAGTCTGTAGGTTCACACTGAGGATAGCCTACAGTGGTTCTCAACTGGAGGCAACTTCATTCAAGGAACATTTAGTTGTCATAACTCACAACAGCGGTAGTAGGGTATCTGATGTACTGCTATCTACTGGGTGGTCACTAAGAATGCAATCAAATACCTTACACAATGAAGACTACTGAGCAATAATGTCAATACTGCTGACGCTCAGAAATCCAGGTCTACTGTCATGAGGTGCAGCTCAACAATCAGACATATGCTTGAACCTTTGCAGAATGCAAGATGGAGTGTGGCCAGCCTTTCCAAGGACCTCCTATCTTTGCATTGGAAAGGCTTTTATAAGAACTCTTATTTTCCTTTAAAAAAAATTTACACTTACAATTGATTTCTCTGTAGAAGCCCTTAAGCTAGCATCACATAGAATTTTCCAATATGACTACCCACAAAGGCCAATCACCAAGATATTCTTCAATCTAGCTTAGATGTCTTTTTTAATTGGAGAAGAAAGTCATATGAAACCTCAGTGAAAAATCAAAAACCTCGTGTTTCCTGGTCTGCACATCACTAGGTATATACATCATAGGAGAGCATAGAACTTAGGGGAGAGGATGCATAGGCTCGCCTGCCAGGCAGGCTCATGTCAGGTGTGTCACCATGGAGACTAAATCCCAGAAGGACAAGAGGTAGGAAGTGAGAGTCCTTCCCCTTGGAAGGAGACTCTATTTTATGAAGAGAACAAGAAAACTTTTGTTAACAGGACAATTTCCCACTGACAAAGGAAGGAAGAAAACTATTTGTGTCCTAGGGCGTGTGACAGGAATGGAGGTGCTTTCTTCATATCATGAGACAGCACTCAACAATGCCAGAAAAGAGGAGTTCAACTTAGCTTTACTGTTTCTGCCAGCTGCTGAAAGTGGTGCGAGACGCTAGGATGATCCAATTGGTACAAAGACAATATAAAATATGTGAATTAAATTAGGAAATCCATGCTCAGAGAAATGCACAGAAAGACTGAAGGCCAAGCACATACATGCTGTATTCATTCATTTCCCGTCCTTAGTGAACAGAGTACTTGAAATTACCATTGTTATTCATAGATAATTCTAAAGGTCTGTAAACTCTTATGATGCACAATTTGACCTGATAACACATGGACAAGGTGGCCCTGTGCCCATTTCCACTTGCTGGGGGTTACAATTTCTTAGCAAGCTTATATGCATCTTTTCTTTCTCCATCCCACATTCTCAGTCTCTCATGTCTTATTCTTTACCCCTTGACCTACTCCAAAAAGAACATTTAAAAAGCTTTATTGAGGCATATATATAATGTATAATTCAGTTATTATACAGTTCCATGACTTTTAGTGAATTTATACAGTTGCACAACTATTTATGATAGTTGCACAACTATCATAATCCAAGTTTAGAATACTTCCATAACTCCAAAAAGTTCTGTTTTTCCTCTACAGTCAATTCTAGGTTTTATGCTCTGCCTAGGCTTCCACTGATTTGTGTTTTCTCTAGTTTTGTTTATTATAGAAATTTCAGGTAAATGAAATCAAACAGTACATAGTCTTTTTTTAGTCTGCCTTTTTTTTAAACATGGAAACCACTTTTGAGCTTCATATATGTGTATTAATAATAGTTATTTCCTTGTGTTACTTAGTAATATATTCTACCATAGACTGGATTACTTCTAGTTTTTAAGTTCCTTTAAACAGTTTTGTTATGAGCATTTGCTTGTAAGGCTTTGTGTTTACAAATTTTTCTTTCTTTTTCATATGTACCTGGGAGTAAAAGTGTTGGCCCATGCAGAAAGAATATTTTCAACTTAAAAATCCAGTCAAATATTTTCTAAGGGGCTTGAACCAGTTTATATTCCCACCAGCGATGTATGTGAGTTCCAGTTTCTCCACGTCCTAACACTTTGTTCATCGTCTGATCCTAGTGACTGTGAAATATACTTGTCTCTCCTTTTCAAAGCCCATTTCCTTTTAACTTTATTCTTTCTTCCCAATGTGTGCCTTTGACTGGTGGGTTAGAACTTCAGATAAATTCACATACCAAATCTCACTGCTGATCAGTTCTTAGAAGACCACTAATCAAGGCATGATGCTGGTATGGATTCAAACACCAATCCTTGTTGGTAATCCTTCCAATTTCTTTGACATTTATCTTTCAAATATCCTAATTTAACCTGTAGCAGAGCAGAACAAGAAGCTTTGAAGGCCAGGAAGTGTATCTGTGTAGTATTCTCTATGGTGATGTTTAGTTTAAATTGTAGCTATCCCTATAAGCATTTTCCTCCCAGGCACCTAGAAAGGAGAGGATTTGGAAGATTTCCATATTTCTATTTTTCTGTATTTTTGAAACAAGGTCTTACCTTGTAGTCTGGCTGGCCTGGAATTTCGACTGGCCTGGAATTTCGACTGATCTTCCGGCCTCTGCCTTCTGAGTGCTGGCTAGGATTTCTCATATGTTCCTAGTTATGAGGGCTCTTAGCTTTGCCAATGTCCTGTTTGCTTTTAACCCTAGTGCTTTGTCCTCTCTGTCTAAGGCACATGCTTATGATGTTGGGTTTCTGTGTTCTGTCCCACCAGTCTGCTAGGGACTTGAGAGCTCTACCCAGATGCCCAATAGAACAACACACTGAGCTTTAAAGAAACACCCTAGTCCAGTTCCAGCAGAGTACATTGAAACTAAAGCTTTAAATGACCTTAAAAATGTAAACTATCATCTAAACATACTTTTAAGTTTCAGTAATGAGGCCATAAGGGTGTGAGAAGAAGCAGCCCCAAATAACCATATTAACAAGTGAAAAAAGCATACCCCCAAATCAAACTTTGGAGGTAGCTGAGAAGTTGTAGAATTAGATCTGAATTTGGACTCAAATCAGGGTAAAGAATCAGGTTCTGTCCTCGGTAAATATTTGTATGACGTTTGCTCCCAGTGTGGGTCTTCTTGGCTCTGACATGAGGCTTGTACTTGTTGCATACTGCTGGGATCAAGAATCTACCCAGCAGTCCTTTAAAATGATACATTTTTCAGAGTACTTTCACACTTGCTAATTATTTATTTTCAGCACATTTTATGAAAGTATCTAGCCTCACTTCACTGCAGATAGTTTGGAGAAAAACAAAACAAACAAACAAACAAACAGAAAAACCAAGGATCTCCCAATAGCCTCAGCTGGCCTGGAACTCCCTATGTAGAATATGTTGGCCTTGATCTCACAGAGATCCACCTGCCTCTGCCTCCCAAGGGCTGGGGCTAAAGGTATGCACCACTACCCCAGGCTAGTTTGAGTATATTTTTATCTCGTGCTTCTTTTATCAGAGATTGAGCTAAGAACATGGGTTCTTCCTGGGACAAATCCTGATCCTGTCACTGATTCTGTTGTCACCTAGCTTCAATGAACCTCAGCATTCTCCTCTGTAAAATCTTAAAAGTACCTCCTGCATGGTTTCAGAATTAAAAGACAGAATGTTTGTAATTCTCTTAGTATGCCTCTTATACATTGGGCACTCCGGAAGCATTGTTTTTTCTTATTGTTGAATAGAGACAGTACTTAAAAAAACAAGCAAGATCAAGTATTTTATGGTGGAAAGGACAATTGCATCCTAATTGGGCCATTTAAAAAATAGCAGTTTTAGACACAGTGTGGTGGCACACAGCTATAAAGATGAAATCCCAGCACTGGGAAGGATAAGGCAGGAGGATCAGGAGGTTCAGGCCAGCCTGGGCTATATAGCAAGACCCTGCCTCAAGAGAGAAGGAAGGAAGGAGAGGAGAGATCAACTAAATGTAAATATTTGAAATATTTGGAAGCAACTTCATTACAGTTTATTGCTTATTACTATATATTGATGTATTCTTCAATATAGCCATGCAAAAGGAAACATTTTATACAAGTTACAAGTTCTAAAATAAATATGATATTGTGATTAACCACATGTATAGTGTCAAATTATACACAAATAAAGATCACAGAAAACTTTCCCCTAAGAGCTTCATATTTATAAATAGTGGAGGGCAGATGATTAAGAAACATTGTAAACATGTATGAAATTTTCAAAGTTAAAAAATAATACACCCTCTAAAATTCTTTCATTATAGATATTGAAAAAATAATCCAGAATGTCAAGATGGAGTAATATAATGTATTCATCACCCATCTTCAAAACCTATTGTTGCTTAGTTATGATAAACACTAGAAAGTGTCCTGTAACAGGTGGACCAAAGAATTCCAATAAAACTGATTGATATAGTCTCATTATTAAAAAAAAACCCCACATCTAAATAATAAAGAAGTGTGTGAGTACCAATGAGCATCCACATCTCCAGTCACCACTAACAGTCCCTTTGGTAAGGATGCTGTGTCAGTCAGGGCTTTATAAAGTCACACAGTGTTGTAATTTAATGAGTGTGGGATAAAAATTCTGGTCATATCCTCAGTGGAACTGGTTCTGACATACGAGTTACTTAGAAAACCCGATCTTTTCAGAGTAAAGAGCCCTTTAGCTGCCATTCTGTTTTAGATCACTGTAATTTATTGTTTCTTGATGGGCATGGATTACAAATTTTACAAGTTTTTGTAATTGTTTTCATGGTCACAGAAGGAAGTGTCTTCAACTCTATTGCGTGATGGGTAGATTCTAACGATGCTTCGGGTGAGAGATTACAGAATTGAGAAAAAGAAAGCTCATTATCGCCTGGTAGGTTCAAGGACACCATCTTTCTGTATGAAAGGTGATTCTAGTGTTCACATTTAGCACAGATTCTGAGCAGTACATTGAAGGTTATGGTTTGAATTTTTCCCAAATTAGGTACATAGCCATTTCTCTGTAAGAGAAAAATGGAAATTCAGGTCACATTTCAACTTCTGTTCATTTTTCAAATTATACCTTCAGAAGAAAACTCTATACAACCAACTAACCTTCTAGAAAGTCCTTTCCTCTTGTCTCCACTGACAATGAAGTTTGTATTTGGTGATCTTAGGTTTTGGGTACACCATGATATTTATTTTAGATTGTGCAAAAGTCTTGAGATGTCTAACGTTCTCGTTCTTAAAAAGAAATGGTTGTTTAATGAATTTAAACCATATTCTAATTCATTTTAATACTTTCTAATTAGACTTTAATTGTAAATCTTCAGAGATATTTCATAAGACGTATTGTGTACCATCTGCAGCATTTTCAGTGAGTGTTAAAGAAAGATCTTAAAGAAGTATTATTAAAATATTATTCAAGTTAAATTCAGGTCCTATATATACAATATGCTCTAAAGCATTACTGACTGGATTAGTTCAACAATTGGGCCACACAGGATGTTTCAAGAAGTTTAGACACTAGAATAACATCTTAAGGCAAGAGTAATTTGATTTTTTCCCCTAAATGTGTTGCCATAGATTTTCCTAAATGTTTTACAAACACTTATTAAAAGCACATTGAGGATCCCAATTCCCTTTGGGCAAAACGTTTTAGTACTTAACTTTCATTTAATTCAAAATTACATATGGTTAGAGTTGCGGAAAAACATTAGAAAATCATAACCAGCTATCACAACAGCACATTTTAAAATGAATGCAGTACAGACTCACTTCCAGGCACCTCAAAGGTGCTTCATAATAAAAATCAATAAAAAGCAATTGATAGTGCTCTTTTTTACACTAAAAAAAAGGACAGTTTAATTTTAAGTTTGTTCTGAATAATCCAAAGGCTTCCCTGAGATACTACCAAGGAAATTTCCAGTGATTGGCATATTTTTTTGAGCTGGGCTGGCTGCCAGAGAGAACAAGAGAACTGGGCTAAGGAATTCGTTAAAGGTTAGGGAATGCAAAGGTCTATCTGGAGAAAACATTGATTAAGGAACTGAGTAGGAAGACCCAGCACACTGTGACAAGCAAAGCCTTGTATATAAATGTAGACATTTAGGCTTACCTGAATTGGGCCTCTAACAATTAAATTTTATAATTTGAAGGATATGCAAATAGGTAATAGCTGAACTATTAATGTATTTGGAACTCACCGAAGAGGGAGGCTGTGAAACGAGCCAGCTGGTGGATGAAAAGAACTGCAAAATTATGTTTTATTTCTGTTTAATGTTTCCATTTTAATTGTGCCTCTAGGTAACAGGCTTATAAATGGAAAGTCTGTCTTTTGTATGGAAGGTAGAATTACCATTTAAAAAAATTAAATTGTAAGAGTTGAAAAAATACCTTCAAGAGAATAAATTATTAAAGAAGAATACAGAAAGTATTTGCCAATGCAAAATTATGCTATTTCTGTGCCCAAAACTATTTGTATAAAATGCAAATTAAAGTTAGCATGTGTTTTAGTTGGCTTAAAGCAAAGGCGGGTTTTAAAGTTTTCTTTTAGATCCAATTTCAATAAAAAAGTCTTTTATATGGATTAAAATTAGTCAGTTCTTTCTAAACCTGTTCATCTTCCTTGCAATTACTATTAGAAAGTTCTTGATGGGTGCTACCTGGATCGGTGCAATGCTTCCACACAGTTTATGACTAATCCATAGGGTGTTGGCCCTATTCTAGGCTTGTCCATGAGAGCATTGCTTCCAAGATTTGCTCCTCATTTCTGTCTTCAGCAGGTGTATAATTACTATGCTGCTGGTTTCATTTGGCACTGACGATTTATTATCACTTCTGAATTAAAAAAATAAATCACATTAAGAAAGGAAAAAAATTATTAGGATAATTTCTCTTTTAGAGTGATCAGAAAAATGGAGAAAATTTGGAATAAAATATCTTTGATTTCTTGCCACAAAAGAGGATTATGAAACGGTACAAAGAACCATGGAGTTTCTTACTTGTCAACTGTGTTTTTACAATTTTAGTCAATACACTGGGGCAAATAAAATTTTATAAAGTATTTCAAGTAGTTAAGTACATAAAAACTTTAAGATTTGTTTCTTTTATGGGTTAATGTAGAAGGAAACTAAAACACGTCAACTTATAAGGCCCCCCAAACTGTTAATAAGAAGGCTGTCTTTGGACAGATGTGGACTCTCAAAATGAACTCAGTTCTGCAGTGAAGTCAAGAACTGGGAGTTGAAAGAACTGAATTTGCATCACAGAGTCTGGACAAAGTGGCAGAAAATTCTGATTTTTTTTTTTAAGCACAAATAGATAATAGTTCAACCAATGCATAATAATAAATGCATCCTGGTTTTGGTAAATATAGGTGCTAACTATTGATATTTGTGAAGTGGAAAAGGATTCAAGATAACTCCTGTAAGGAGGAGGAGGGCTGAGACTTCCCATTTAAATTTCCTCCCAGAGTTTGCTAGGAATAGGTGATCCTCACCCTCATATGGATGCCTTTCGTGTTTCCACGTTGAATCCTTCTTGTCTTCAGAGTCTCCACATCCTCCCACCACAGAACTTCCTTTCTTCTTTCTGAAGTCTCTCTCTCTATTCATGTTTTTCTTCAATCCCAGTCCAGTTCCCTAAACTCCTTAGCCTAAGTTTCCTCAGCTTTTCTTTTGTGGATGCTGCTGCTGCTCCCTCCTAGACCTTGCGCCTTTACCTCTCATCCACCACTCAACCTTGGGTCATCTTTTAGCTCTGAACTCTGCAGTCGCTACTACCTCCTTCCAAAGAGAATCAAACCCCTCAGCATAGCCCATCAAATACTTTTTGCCTGATACTCACTGTAAGCTCAACAGTTTTGTATTGACAATATGAACTACTCTGAACCCTCTACACTTGACTTGGGTGCATGTTTTTCCCCTTCTCTGTCTTGCCCTTTCTATCCTCCTTCTCAAGCCCAGCTTCTGTGTACTCTTGAAACACCATTCTTTTCCCAAAATACTAAGCCGATCTCATTGCCTCTTCCTAAAGTTCAGGCTCTGTTTCTGCTCCCCTGGTACCTACTGCTACTCTGTTGTCAGGGACAATGTCATGTTGCAATTGTTTAAAATAAGCTGATTAAAGTTGGGAAGGAGGTACTGTTCCCTGTGGGGATTTGCAACCCAAAACACACAATTCTTGAACACTGCTGTCCAATAAATCTCTGTTGTGTGAATGAATATGTGAATAAGTTGCATAGATGGAACTAGATGAAACAAAGGGAATGGAAATACCACATGTCATTGAGAATTCACTGACCTGGTGATTTTCTGTACTTAGAATTCAGATTTTGACCTTCACTCCCACTAAAGAAAATCCAGCAGGTATTAAGAGCAGTTGTTTTTCCAAAGGAGATTGAATGGCTTAGATTTTGGAGAATCGCAAAGTATAAAAACTGTGAACAATATTTTCTACCACAGAAGAGACTTCAAATACACACACACACACACACACACACACACACACACACACTCATGTGTGCACACACACACACACACAGCTACCCCATGTTTACTGTCCTGACCCTTTCCTGTAGACAAAATAAAATGATGAGGAAAGGCACAAAACACTGTTTGCAGATGTTGTAAAGGTTTAGACTTGCACATCAAGGTTGATGCTGGAATTCTGGGCTTGGCATAGCAGGTGACTTCCGAAGGCAACTCCCAATTCTCCAAGGACTAGAGGCTAGAAAGTGAACAGGGCTGAATCCATGAAAGATGGGACAGATACCTATCAAAGTGGAATCAGATGGCAGGAAAGACACAATAAGGCTACAGGAGGGTTCAAACAGTCTGCAGTTGCAAAGTCTTCTTTGCCCAAGTACTCATAAGCTCAAGCTTCCTTTGAGCAAGATGCCTTTGGTCTGCAGAGGCTAATCTGAGCATGCAGTTTTGAATATTTTATGATGTGGCACTTGTCTTAATTGTAAACCTCAAGGAGTCACTAAAAATGTCTTCTAACCCATGTGACATTTACTGTCATTTTATGTCTTTATAAGTAGATATTCAGATGTTTACAGGTTTCCGAGGCTTTTCATCTCTTTGTTTTTGTTTAGGGTAAGAACTCCATTTTTTTTCTTCTTCAACAAGGTCTCCCTTTAGCCCCAGTTGGTAGCCCAGCTGGCCTGGAACTCCCTATGTAGACCATACTGACTTTGAACTCACAGAGATCTGCCTACCTATGCCTTCCTAGTGCTGGGATTAAAGGTGTGCCCACCATGCCTGGCAAAACTCACTGCATATAAACCAAATTTTCAAGGGATTTATGAGGGAAAAATTTTCCCTACCTCTTTTTCCAGTTAATTATTTATTTAATAACCACATACTTAGAAGAAGCATTTCATTACAACAGCATTGGAATATTCAATAACAATTTTCTGAGCTAAGATGCATCTTTTTCAAAATTGGCTGTAAATTTTTAGGTTTGCAGTTGAATTGTTACAGTTATACAATATTGTACTCAATATAAACCCTATAAGACATAAAATTAAATGAGGTTTTAACCTTTAAAAAAGATCTCCATTTCATTATTAACACACAGTTTCATACAGAAAAGTACTACCTGATTCCTGATTAGAGAAAGCATTTCACTACAGATTTAACATATTCAGTAACATACTCCAGAGCAAGAGTAGATGTTTCCTACTTTTAAAAAACAAATGAAGAATAAGCATAATAATTCATCTGTAAACCTAGAAATGTACAGCCAATTTTGAAAGAGATGTACCCTAGCTCAGAAAAATGTTATTGAATAGGTTAATGCTGTTGTAATGAAATGCTTCTTTTTTCACTACAGATTTAACATATTCAGTAACATACTCCAGAGCAAGAGTAGATGTTTCCTACTTTTAAAAAACAAATGAAGAATAAGCATAATAATTCATCTGTAAACCTAGAAATGTACAGCCAATTTTGAAAGAGATGTACCCTAGCTCAGAAAAATGTTATTGAATAGGTTAATGCTGTTGTAATGAAATGCTTCTTTTAATTAAAAAAAAAAGAATCCAAAAGACTTAAAATTGTATTCATGTGCATGGACACTGAATAATGTCAATTAAATGAAAAAAAAAACAAAAACAAATGAAGAACAACTAAGAAAACATGGAAGCTTATATTTAGAAGTGGTGGCAAATGCATACTGAATGCATTGGTCATAGGACATGGAGAAATCAAGTTGGTACTGGCCAGGAAGCTTTCTGCCTTTTGGCTAGTTTTCATAGTAGAGGAAGGTGCTATGTAGGTTGCCAGAGGAAAAAAGACAACTGTGAACCCTGTGGGCTGCAATAATGACTGGTATAGTTAGATAATCTCATTGGTGTAATAGTGGCATGAATGTTATATGGGTAACCAATTGTTTTATGGTTGTATTTAAGGCCCACTGCACAGAAAACATGCCTCATACTGTAAATCTGGCCAAGAACCCATAGTTGGGAACCTTACAGGCCCCAACAATGAACTTACTACTATTATTTTGCTAAATGGGCATAGTTTCAAACTGTCCTCTAAATTCATATCTCTTTACTCACAGATTAGTGTAGTTTTAAGACCTCCATCTCAAAGAAGTTTCTTTGTTCAGGGGACTGAGTTTAATGAAGAATTCACAAATGATCAAAATGCAGAGAATAAGTGTCAGTGGAGTGCTTAGTCATAAACGGGACCTCTATATTAACCCTCCTCCAAGCCTCAGGGTTTATCACAGAAGAGAAATCAGGAAGATTATAAAAGTCAGAGGTTGGGGAAGATCAACACCAAACAGTATCTTCTGGACACGAAAGACTGCTACATTCATGAACTCACAGCAGCTGTGGCTGCCTGCACAAGACCTGCATAAAATCAAGCCAGGCAACAGTCTAGCATGGAGGGGGAAAGGGGTTTAAAAGTCCCTACCCCTAACTGAGGAACTATGAACAGTTGATGGTTTCTGGGGAAGGGAAAGTCCCCATACCCAGGGGAGGTTGATGGTTATTAAATTAAGCAAAAAAGACAATATAATGTTGCAGAAATGGAGAGTTGGGGATGGGTCTGGGAGGAGTTAGGTGGAGGAGTAGGAGGTGAATATGATCAAAATATATTGAAATTCTAAAAAATATTATGTTAAAAATCAGCTATCAAATTCCTTACTCTAGAATTCTAAAAAAAAAGCACTGATTAAATTAGATAACCATATCTCCTGACTAATTAGACACCAGATACTGGTTAGTCAGGCCAGATATAAATTTCCAAGTCAAATGAATCAAAATTCCTGCCTTCAAAGAGCTTGTGGTTAAATAGAAAAAACAGGTAAAGATAAGACGACATTGTGGTAGGTGACATGAATAAGTAATTGTAAGAGGAATAAAAGACTAAAAATTTTGTGTGTGTGTGTGTGTGTGTGTGTGTGTGTGTGTGTGTGTGTGATGGTTTCTTGGAATTCTCTTTGGTAAACCACATATAAATTAAGATAGCACGTGTGAAGACCATAAATCTGTAGGTATATTAATTTATGCAGTTCATATGGACAAAGAGGGAGAATGCATGGGTTGGGGACAGTTGTGAGATGAATAGGTGACATCACAAATGGCTCAGTTTTGACCTTGTCTGGAAGTTATTGAGCCTATGTAGAGTTTAAGTAAGGTAGGGACAAGATCATATTCATGTGCCAGAGAAAGTCCATGGAAACAGTGGGGAGGTTAGTGTTGGATGGAATTGAACCAGAGTTAGGGAAACAGAAGATTCTTTGTGCCATCTCTGAGAAACAGTGGTGAAGTCCAGTCCTGAGGCAGGATATGTAGTGTAGTTGAGAGAGAACTTGGCAACTGGTGTGTATATATGTATATATATATGTATATATGTATGTATGAAAAAGAGAGATAAGATGGTATATTGCTAAATTTATAATTGACAACATTTTTTTGAGATAGATCTTACTATATAGCCTAGGCTGGCGTAGAACTTGTGATCCTCTTGCCTCAGTCTTCCAAGTACTTGGATAACAGTCATCTATTATTATTCCCAGCTTGAATTTGCCAATTAAAAAATGTTTTGCTAAAGAGCTCTTTTCACACACATTTCTACCTCCAACAATAAAATTTACCTGTTTCATTGTATATTTAAGTCTCTTCATTGATAACTCAATTCCAGCTTGCGTTTCACAATCAGAACCTGTGAGCCAACCACACGCAGGATGATATACCAATGACAATTATTGGCAGAGCCAGGCACTATTTCTTTTTTTGAGCCTAGAGCTCAGTTGGCTAAGTATGCTACCTCTAGGGCAAAGTTGGCCCATCTGCCTTTTTTAAGGGTATGAAAGCTGGGTTGAGAGATCTTATCTCATTGATACAGATTTTACAGCTGTGTCCCCAGGTAGAAAGCATTCTTGGTGGTTTAAAGCCAGAGGTCTCTGGGTAGGGCAGAGGCTGCTTGTTTTGGCCTGGGGAACTTATGCCATTATGATTGACAGCTACTAAGAGAAAGAAGTGCTTTACTAGTGATCCTATGACCCAGATGAATGGTATAAATTTAATTTCTGGACTCCTTATCCTTATCCAGGCTTCTGTGTCTGTTTATAATGTTATGCCTTATTGCTAGGAGAATTTATGACATGGGTGTGATGGTTTTAGAATTTGTTCCAGGCCCAGCTTTCTCAACTTTTCTCACTGTCTTTTCTGAAGTCATCTTCTTTACCAGCAGCCCTTTCCTAAGGAATGCTTTTATTAGAAGACTGGAGCTATAAAGCCAAGGCTGGCCATACCTGTCTTTTCCCAGGGTGTTCACAGGCTGCGGTTTGAGGTTCTGCCAGTGATTTCAGCCCTTTTTAGCCATGGGCCTCTCTGGGTGCAAAGTCAACAGGCGACAGTTATGCTGGATTTCCAATGTGATGGGTGCTTTGCTTTGTTTTTTCCCTTTTGTTTGCAAAGTCAACTAGGCAACAGTTGTGCTGGCTTAGCAATGTGCTGGGTGTTTTGCTTTTTCCATCTCAACCAGACAGGGCATAGAAAATATTTCTTGAAAAGAATGGAAAAAAAAATGGACTATGGCTATTAATATCTATGGTCTAGATATTAGAGTATTCTGGGATGGAAATACAGAGACTGAATTCAAAACATGAACTATCAGCAGTGATAAAAGTGGGATGATATTTGAAGCCCTGGATCAGGAGCTTAAAAGTTTAATAGTTATATATTTATTTTAAATAAAAATAAGAGCTGTTATACTTAGCTGTGATGTGACAGGTAATGGAATGAAGGAATTATTTTAAAATATTTTATTTGCTTATTATTTCTATTTTCTGTGCATGTGTATTGCCTGCATGTGTGTAAGTGTACCTGTGCCATGTAATGCCTGCAGAGATCCCAGAAGAGGGCATTGGATCCCCTGGAACTGCAGTTACTGACGGTTGTTAAGCTTCCATGAAGGTGCTGGGAACCGAACCCGGGTCGTCTGCAAGAACATCAATACTCTTAGCCCCTGAGCCATCTCCAGTTCCTAGGAATACTTTTTTTCAGTCTCTTTTAATTTTGAGACAGGGTCTCCTTGTAGCCCCAGCTGTCCTGGAACTCACTATGTAGACCAGGCTGGCCTCTGCCTCCCAAGTGCTGGGATTAAAGGCGTGCTTGCGCCCAGCCCAGGAATCCTTTTTTTAAAGGGAGTTATTTTAGAGAAATAATTGTGGGCGGTACACATGTGTGAAGAACTTTGTGATCTATCCTGAGCATTCTTTGTGCTCTCCCATCCTGCAGTAGCCATGGTGATTCTAGACCAGGGAAGAACCCAGAATGAACTTCACCCATAGATGAGTCTCAACCCCTTGCCACAGCAGTTGGTCCAGGTGTGGGCACATAATCTAAGCTGGTCCAATAAAAAAAACCTCAGGGATCAACTCTCTCCTTCCTTCTAGACAGTCTTATGCAGTAGCCGGAGGCCTTTGGAGGGAAGTCATCATTTTTAAACATTGCCATAGTGCAGTGTCTGTTACCAGGATGAAGTAGGCACATCAAGTTCAGAACCTAGAAGAGGACACAGAAAGGGAGTTAGAGCCCAGCTTGCACCCTAGGTTTGGAATTTTGAGGTATTTGAGACAAACTCACTCCTTTATTGTCTTGCTTTGCTAGTGGGAAGCCCTCATCTCCCCTCTTTCTGCTGCAAGCTGCCCTTGTTTCAGAGTCTGGCTCATGACACATCTTCTCTGGCAGCTTTCCATCTTCTCACAGTTAATACTCCATTTTTCCATGGATTTCCTCAACACTTTCTGTCTGCCCTGTTCATTAGCTCTCTGCCACCTAATAGGCTTTTAAATCCTTGGTGTCATATTTTTCTGCAATATTTAAATTCCTGAAGGGTAAGGTCTTATAATCCAGCTTCTAATTTATCCCTTATTGGCGGCCAGTATTTCTCAGATGACTTTCAGAAAAATAATTTTTCTTTTTTCCTTCATTTACCCAAGTACATTTTTTTTAAGGTAAAGATGTCAAGGAATCAAAGGTATAAAAAACTATTGTTCTTTTTGGTTGAAAAGACAAAGAATGCTGAGAATATATCACAAAGGTATTATTATTATTCTCTCTAAAATAACCCTTTAAAAATGTATTGCTACAATCTAACTCTTAATGTCTTACCCATCTGTATACTTGGTTGTTTCACACGTAACCTCTAGTTTCTGCTCTACCCTTCCTCATCCTTCAAACAACATAAGCAAACAAACAAAAAGCGAAGAAAATCAACAACAATCACAACCAGAAAGTAACTCCCCAAACAAATCAGAAGTAGCTTGTGAGTCATGATGGGAGCAGAATGCTTGTCAGTAAGTATAGAGGGAGATGCCCTCAGCTGACCTTTCTTCAACTATCAAGGATTGGTGCAAAGTGCAGACATGGATAGCCTCCAGAAAGAAAAGAAAAGAATGTGTTGGAGAACGAGTAGACACAGATGTTTTATTTTTCCCTAGTGTACCCCAGGCTAGTGCTGAGGCTCTGATCCTGAGCACACATATTATAATGTGCTCTGAGTTTCTTGGAATCTGGAAAAGGTACTGTATAGACTCTAGGTAGCATTATTTAATCCAGGTGGACACTGGCTCTTCTTTCTTTTTAAAAATCTTCAGATATTTTATTCAGTCATCAAACATACTGGATTCAGTTGGTTTAGTATTTTGTAGTACCAGAAACCAAATGCTATTTCTCCTCTTCCTTTTTACCTTTCACTGCACTTAGAAGAGAGAAGGAAGGGAGAGAACACAGGGCTCTTCTGGAGTGATGGATAGTAAATGTTAAAAAATGAATTTAAAAAATTTACAGACAAAAGAGAAATCTCATTGGACTATTTCACATTGTAGCATTTCACATCGTAGCATTTCACATCATAGCAATCTTTTTTTTTGCTGTCCTAATTACACACCGTAGCAATCCTTTCTTAGCATTTATTTAATCTCAGTAGTTGTTCTAGATCTGTTAAGTGATTGGTAGCACATTATCCATAGATTGTCACATCCATTAATTTTTTTTCAAGAGAGGGTCAGATTGGTCTTGAATTCACTGTGTACTTGAGAATGACCTTTAACTCTTAATCCTCCTGCCTCACACACAGTTGATGCAGTACTGGGGATTAAGCCTATACACATCTACATTAGTTACTTTTCTTCATGCATGATTGGCAAGCTCTCTATCAGCTGAGTGACATCCCTAGCCCACATCAGTTAATTTTAGAATTTAAAAATTCCTTAGATTTCTGGGGTTGTGACTCAGCAGTAGAGCAATTGCCTAGCATGCACAAGGCTGTGAGTTCAATCCCCAGCACAGACACAAAGGGAAAGCCACAGGAAAACCTCTCAAATTTCATTCCATAAGAATCTTGCTGATTCCTTTGTTTTTAGGAGACTTGTTGACATTGAGGTTCAGGGTGACTTAAAACGAGAATATTGTGAAAGTGTTGGTGAAGTGGAAACTAGGGCTTTGCACATTCAATCCAAGAAGATGAAGCTATCTTAAATAACAGCTAACAATCACATAGCTCACGTATGTATAGTCAGCTTTGCCGTTTACAAAACGCTTTCAATTTTTTATTCTTTCTTGGCAGTATGTCAGACAGCAAAGGATCATGATGAATGGTCAATATGGTAAAGATATGATGTTCAGAGCCTGAGTGGAAGGAATATGGATGATCCAATCTGTTAGTTGGTCATTTTCCCATTAGGACCTAGGCATATTTCTTAATTGCCAGAATGGAGAACAAAAGTTCCCCATTTGTGTCTGATGTGGTAAAAAAATACTGAGGAGGCTTGCCACATAGAAACATAGATTCAGAGGTGAGGGAGCATGTTTGCTATCACTGTTATCAACTGTCTGATGAGTATTATGAGGTAGGTTAACATATGTATATGCATACATAGATACATAAATATTTGTATTAGTTACTTTTTTGTGGCTGTGATAAAACACCATGACCAAGGCAACTTATAAAAAAAAGAATTTATTCTGGCTTACAGTTCCAGAGAGATAAGAGCTCATTGTGGCCTGGAGGTATGGCAGCAGGTGGCAGACATGGTGGCAGGAGCCCAAAGCTGAGACCTCCCATCTTCAATGGTCAACACAAAGCAGAGAATACACTGGAAGTGGGACCAGGCTATGAACTTTCAAAGCCTGCCTTCAGTGGTGTGCTTCCTCCAGCAAGACTGTGCTTCTAAATGTTCCATGACTCCCCTCAAACAGCACCACCACAGTTACCAAGTGTTCAAATACATGAGCCGATGTGGGGGGTATTTATCATTCAGACTGCCACAATGTGTGTATGTGTGTGTGTGTGTGTGTGAGAGAGAGAGAGAGAGAGAGAGAGAGAGAGAGAGAGAGAGAGAGAGAGAGAGAGAGGCTGGGGATCAAATCAAGGGTCATTGGCATGGTATGTAAGTACTCTCTCATTGAGCCATACCCCTATCCCTAAAGCTATATTTATATTATGGAATAAGTAACTCAGGTTGTATCTCAGATCTTGAATGATGGATTGACATGTCTGGTTCTCCATCATGGTGCTCCGTTTTGGGTCCAGATACAAAAGAAACCAACTAGTTAGTAGTTACCTCACTGAGCACTGCTTCTCCAGCTGTTTCACAAGTGTGTTATTAGCCTCTACTACAAACCTGTGAGTTCATTACTACCGCTAGCCCCCTTTTACAGAAGGAGATACTGAGGTTTAGAGAGAGTAATTTACTCAAGGAAAGATAGCAAGCATTCATAAAGCTAGGATTTAAACCCATGCTTTGAGACTTCATTAAAACTCAAGATGATTAATCATCATGGCATATTACACTGCTAAATGATGGTGTCAAAACCAGTGAGAATCAGAACTAGAATCAATCCCTGAGGGTCAACAACTATATGCCAACAATCCACACACTAAATAAATGAAATCTGCAATCCCAGTACTTGGGAGGCTGAGACAGGCAGATCACTGTGAGTTCGAGGTCAGCCTTGGCAAGTTCTGGAAAGTTCCAGGGAAGCCTAGGTTATAGAGTACATTTTATTTATTTATTATTTATGAGATGGAGGATGAGGAGGGGATGTCAAGGAATTTCAACCTTTGTAGTGTCAGAAAGCATAAATTATCACCAAATTACTTTTTTTCCCCTAACATTCTTTTACATGGTTATATAGATAATTATGAAAATCACTCTCAATGACTCAAATGGCCTATGTCTATACCTCGTTCCCATGTAACTTTGCTAGTTTTCTTATCATGAAGTGAGCTCTATTTTTCTAGTCTTTTCAATCTGGACAACAATGTTGATGTTGTTTGGGTTCCAGAGGCAAATCTATAGAGGCCTTGTGGCATGCCTTGTTTGACAATCATAAATAATTGGAATATTTCTAGAAATCTATCCAATACTTATGTCATGGAACATGTTGTGGTCTTTCACAAAAACCTGTGGAGGTATGCCAGTCTGAAATGGCGAGTGGTTGGCTCAGTGTCACTCAGTTAAAAAGGAAGAGGATGGGCATTGGAATCTAAACCCTGACACTTAGTCTATCAGGAACTCTCTTGTTTCATTTGATTAAAAGAAAAAACTAATATTGGTTTATTTTGAAGCTGACTTCATTATGTACCTGATAGATTTGGATGACAGATATTACCTGAAACTATCATTTAAAGGTCTCAGAAAGATGCATTAGAGACCATCCATACAGTCTCTCAAAGGCATGAGGCCTCAAAGTTGGACAAACCTCTCTCTCTCTCTCTCTCTCTCTCTCTCTCTCTCTCTCTCTCTCTCTCTCCCCTTGCCCCCGGCTCACAAGTCTATTTTTTTTAAATACAGAATAAGAGATTTTCCAGTAATATATAATTACTGAGACGTTATCTCTCCCATTCAGAGTTTCTTGAAGTAGCAAAAATAAATTTCATTTTGAAAGATTGATACAAACCAAGTTACTCATTTAAAATGCTGCAGAATATTTCTAGACTATCATTTTACCGTACCACAAAGATCGTTCTGTGGGCTTGTTCTGAAAACAAGACAAAACTCAGCAAAACCAGACTGGTCTTCTCCAAGTAGGATCTTCGACATCTAACCAATGCGACAGTCATTTCTAGCTGCTATAAGATACCAGAGGCTCCTGTGTTTTAATTTTTATACATCTTCCACCATTAAATTCTGTCACCTCTTTTGTTATCAGAAAGACAGACTATCATTTTCATTTAAAATTAATCATAAAGCAATTGGCAAAAATAGAAGGAAAGGTTTATCAGAATGCCTTTAATACCTAAACGGGAAAGAGAAAGGTTCCTGAGATTTAGATACAGCCTCACCTCTGGGCAGGTATTTGTTATTGAATTTGTAACAGTGTGGATGTTTCCTTCTGGAAAAGGGAAGTGATTGGTATTAACTTAAGCAACTGCTTGTGTGCGGAGACTTATTTGATGTGAACAAGCAGGTGCTTCACTATGAAGTGACATAAAAATCAATGAAAAAGCAGAAATAGTGATTATTTTACAAGCTGGCTTTTCACCAAAGTGGAGGGCTATGGTGTTACTGGTCTACATAACTGTTTGCTGTAATTTTGCATACATGAGCATTTGTGTATTCTTTAGGTTTACTAAAGTTGTATGAAGATCTTTTCTTGACGATTCAAGATGGAATTTGGTGTGTAAGTCCAATTATTTAAACATAATCTAGGTACTGAACACCGGGTAGTGTTATAGTGACCACAATGTGATTGTCTAGTCTTCAAAAAGCCTCTTAAAAAAGCTCCATCCTACCTAGTTATGCAAACGAAAAAAAGTACAAGTTTTAGATCACTTATTTTGTCTATTAGGTGATTGTAGAAAATAAAAATTTCAAAAAATGCCCAATGTCTATTTGTTTCTAATTTCCTTCTGTTAATGTCACTGTAAATTTCAATGTCATATTCCCGCACCCTGCTGCCCCTAATCTGACAGTGTCAGAGGATCTATCTTCATTTTCTCACTCGTTTCATAATCTAATCCTCAGCTCTAACATGCAATTAGTGCCCTCTTCGCCCCCTGCATACCAAACAGGCTGACTGTACAGCTTTCCTTGTGCGATCCGTTTAGCAAGGCCTCCAGTAATGAATATGTACATTTAGAGGACCTCAGCGCAGAGGGTCACAGGCAATCAACCTTGAATTCAATTATGCAAGTCAAGGTTAATGACTCGCTGCAGTGGTCAGAGGCATTCAGAATCCTGCAGATTAAATCAGCCTGTCAGAGCTGACAATGTAGAAAGGACGGAATTACTTGTGTGAGAAACAGGGATTCGTGCAAAGATAAAATGGTGTCAGTCCTCAACGAAGATTACATGGAGTTCTCTGTGGTAAATCAGATTGTAAATCTCCTCTGGACCTGCAATATGATTAGTCTACATAAAGATGTTTCTAGATTGTAATACGGGGCCTCTAATAGGACCTCCTGAACTCCTCCCTCAC
Source organism: Nannospalax galili (assembly GCF_000622305.1). Classification (NCBI taxonomy): domain Eukaryota; kingdom Metazoa; phylum Chordata; class Mammalia; order Rodentia; family Spalacidae; genus Nannospalax; species Nannospalax galili. The sequence goes on along the minus strand of NW_008341872.1, from coordinate 2,431,338 downwards.
TAGGTAACTCCATTTTTTAAAATCTCATCATTTTCATGTTCCAGTTGTTCAGCATAAAAATGAAATTGTTATCTTCAGGTCATATTTATGAAGTATGCTCTACATAATACTTTAGCATTGCCCCAAATTTAATTGGTAGAAAAAAGCCTTAAACGTTTCCAGTAATTTTATGCCATTTTTACCCTTAATTTTCTTTTAAACCCTTATCTTTAATGATAGTACACTGCACCTAACTGGGAGGAAAAAAATCAGAAATAGGTTAAGATTTTTTTTTGTAATAAAACAGGTAGATCTTTTGATTTAAACTAAATATATAGCACATGAATTTTGAGTATTTTAATCACTAATTTTCAAACAAATAAACAGAAATTTTATTGGAATTTGTCAACACAAATATATGTTCCCCAAATTCATGAGGGAAAGACAATTTTCTTTTTCTGTAGTCTTTTTCTAGAGCAGAGCTTCTGATTTAGAGTTATTTCTCATTTCTCAGTAGAAAGTCAGTGACCTGTGAATAATTCCATTTCTTATGCATTAATAAAGATTGCTCATATAGTTATATATTTCCTTAAAATAAGAGATAGATTCTTTAAAAGTTATGGATCAATAAGAATTTAGGGATTTGTTTTGTTTTGTTTTGTTTGAGACAGGGGCTCTTTAGAGCCTCAGCTGGCCTGGAGCACACTATGTAGACCAGGCTGGCCTGGATCCCCCAGAGATCCTCCTGTCTCTGCCTCCTGAGTGCTGGGATTAAAGGTGTATGCTACCATGTCTGGCCTAGAATTTAGGAATTTTTCAAAATGTGTTAATTAATTATTTAGCAAGGTCATATATATGTATATATATAAAGTTATATGGAAGTTATTTTATCATTTCCTTTTGTTTATTTTTATTTTTTTGAGACAAGGTCTTACTATGGCTGGCTTCCAACTCAAGATCCTCCTGCCTCAGCCTTCTGACTGTGGGATTATAGGCATGCATCGATGCCCAGCTCCTCTCTCATTTTAATTTTCCATCCCTTCTCCTTGCCTGTGCATCTCCTTATCTTCTTGTGGTGTTGAGTAGACACTGCATCTTGTTCGTGTTAATGGGGGGATCCAGAATGATTATCTTAATCTGTTTGGAGTTCACAGTTAAATGAAGGAAGAAGGAGATAAGCAGCTAACTGGGTTAACATGGTATGATGAGTGTTGTAATAGAGGAATGTGCACTCTGCTGGACCCTAAGGAGGAGGCCATGGATTCTGCCTGTGAGCATGCATGTCAAGGTAGTGAGTAGTGAGTTAGGAGTCTGGACTTGATACGTCAAGGGAGATTTCACAAGAACAGAATATTTGAGTTGAACTGAGAACTATGAACATGAGTTTTCTAGAGAGCCTGGTAGGAAAAGGCCTTTTAGGCCCAGAAAGCAAGAGCAAATGTGTGAATATGTTGGATTGGTAACAAGTGATGTAAACTGGCTGGGACAGGTAGGTTATAGCACAAGATACAAAGGAGAGGTCATCGGTGGGGCTTGGGTACCCCCTACTGTAGTATAATTAAAACTGTTGGAAAATCTTAGCCATTATCTGAACCAAGTCAGAGTCTTCTTTCTCATCCATCTCCAAAACACGTGAGTCTTTAACATCAGACTTGCTAAATTGGGCATGTGGGGCCTATTGCCTTCCATCATATTTTGAAGTGCAAAGGGTCTGCTTCCTAGTTTCATAGAGCTCTAGTAAGAGCAGATTCTCTGTCTTTCCTTTGGGTACTCATCAGAGTCCTGCATCCTGCCAGCCTGAAAGCTGGTCACATGAGGGAGCAGAGGCCTCTGTTGGTGTTTGAACCCAAGTGGATAGCATGAGCAGTGGCTCACACAGTTTCTGATGACTGGTAGTGGTCTCCATTTTATCACTTATCCTTTCTCCCTAGATACACACTTCATGCTCTGGGACAACATCTTCAAGCAACAGGGTCAATCATGACCATGTCTTTGTTGGGCTCACAGCACTTACTTCTTAGAACATAAACTTGACCAATAATCAGGGCTGAGATGGTCCACTTTCTCATATGGTTCTTATCTCTTACTGAGAAGAATAATATTTACTCATTTAAAGCTCAACCCTGTAACAGGCCCACACTGGTGTGACTGAGCCCTGTTTCTTCTTAATTGATGATTTTTTAACATATAGGGAAGAGGAAGAAGCTGGAAACCGTGACCAGGTGAAGAGGGAAGAGGAGTGCTTTTGTAAAATATATGGGGGAATTTTTGTAGTCTCAGTGATGGGAAGGTGCTATATGGGACTCATCCCAAACAGCCTAAGACAGTCAGTCCTACACTGCAGAGGCAAGAAATGAAGTATGTGGGGTGAGCCTGGTACAGCAGGCTCATCCTACATCAGACCCTGCACAGAAGGATTTGCTTTAATTGGAGGTCTTACCCAAGGCCTCTCCTGGCTAGCAGCTCTTTATCTTGCAGCTGACCTCACCAATGAGATTGATGCTTTCTCTTTCAATAACGTGTGTTCAACTCCATTTCGTAGTGTGTATTTGTTAACATATTTGAAATTTTCTCTTATTTTTTTTCTGAGTGAACTCTAAATCTATAGGAGTAGGGATTTTTGTCCCTGAAGGATCGAGAATAGTCACAAGCACAAATCAATAATTAGTAATTATTTGTTAAATGACTTTTCTGCGTTATTCATGATTTCCAGATTTTTGCAAATAAAAATATAGTTAAATTTAAATTTCAAATAAATGATGAATTTTTTTTTTGGATTTTTGAGACAGGGTCTCACTATTAGAATTCACCATACAGACAGGCTCACAGAGATGTGTCTGCCTTTGCCTCCTAACTTCTGGAATTAAAGGCATATGCCACTACCACACCCAGCTGATGAACAACTTTTAAAAAATAATTTCATTATTATGTGTGCATATGTATGTGTGGGCATTTGTGCCATTCACACATGTGGAGATCAGAGAACAACATTGTGGAGTTAGTTCTCTCCTTCTACCTTTATGTGGGTTCTGGAGATCAAACTCAGGTTGTTGAACTTGCGTGGCAAGTGCTTTTACTTGCTGAGTCATTTTGTTGGCTTAAAAAATTTTATTATTATTTTTTATTTTGTGTGTATGAGTGAGTGTATTGCTTGCATGTATATAACTGTACCCATGTTGTGCAATGTCTGCAGAGGTCAGAAGTGGGTATCAGATTCCCCTGGAACTGGAGCTATAAATGGTTGCTAGCCATCATGTGGGGTGCTAGCCATCATGTGGGGTCCTCTGCAAGAGCAGCCAGTGCTCTTAATCACTGAGCCATCACTCTAGCCCCATCTTGCTTACTTTTAAAGGATAAGTACTTCTCAAATGTTGAATGGGATATAGTTATTATATTTAACTATATTAGAAAATGATTTGTTGCTTATCTGAAATTCAAATTTGACTTGGCATCCTAGAGCCTGCAAACAGCCTGAAGACAGGTACCATACATTTTATTTTACTGTTCTCTCCATTGCTTCAATTAGTGGCTTCCAGAAGTAGGCACTTTAACATGCATTGATTTGACTTGACTGAAATACATGCCATTTTGATACAATTGAAGATTGAATCTCTATTAAAATTTTTTGAAGTGAAATCTGAGTGCAGTACATTTGCTTAGACTAATATAAGAGTGAAAGCATCTTTTCTTGGGTCCCATTGTTTAGACGTGGTTGTTGGAATTATTTCCAGTAAACATTTCTACAATGCTATAGTTCAAACAAGACTTAAAATTCAAAGCACTAATGTGTTATGGGCTATTTTAGCTGCTCATAGTCAAATAAGCTGCATAAGCCGTCTTCATTTTAAACGGCCCTGATATTATTCACAGGACACTTTGTTCTACAAATTATTCTGCGTCTTTTTGGAAAATATCTTCTAAACAGGATTAAGTGGTGAAAGAGACCAAGGAATTTGCAATGTTTTTCTGGGCGCTATGATTCTTGTCCTCCAGTTCCATCAGCAGCACAAACAAGGACACAAAAGGTTTAGGATTTATTTCATTGAACCATGCAGCCACAGCCCAGAAATAGTAGAAATAATAAGCGTGCTGTAGCTGGGTTCCTAGCCCCAAGTTTGACAGGGTTGGGCCTTCTTGGTATCCTTATGGTACCTGAATTGAAGAGCGCCATGGTCTCTTAACTCCTTCCCACTCCTCTATTGATAGATTTGTCTGGAAGAAGCATAATATGTACCTGGCTTTGTAGATAAGGGTTAAAAGAGAGATTCTGTTGAGTACTCTGCTGCATGGCAATTTAAAAAAACTGGAGTTATATAAAGTACACAATGCCGGAAATGATGGCTATTTTCATCACTATCACCACTGTCATTCTCATTATTTGGCAGCATCAAAATGAAAGAATTCATAGTATTGGAAATGGAATCAGACTCTACCCAGGCTTTTAAAACAAAAGAACAACTACCTCTTCAAAAAGCAAGTGCGCTGCTGTTCCTATTTGGATGTGCATGGTTAAGACTGTTAACGTTTCAGAAGGCATTTGTATTATTTATTCTTTGTGAACAGTATTTCCAGGTTTATGCATGTGCAATAAACCAAAGCTGTTCTGGGAGAGTTACCAGTTATCTTCCGGCTGTTCATGCTCCACTTTAGGAGTCCTTGCCGTGTCTTTGTGTTTTCTGTGTTTTCCCATATCTTGAACATTCACTGACAGCCATTATTTTTTCTTCTTATTCTCCTCTTGATCCTCCTAAGGTTTCAAGTTTTCCAGAAAGCCATCTGATTCTATTAAAAAGCAGACAATGAAACAAATGCTTCCAAGCCTAGACTAGACTGGGAAGTCTAGCCAACACAGCTAGCAGTGGAACTCATAGGAGACCCTTGTGATACACGAGTCACATGCCCAATTTAATTTTAGACTATTTATGCTAGGTCAAGCCAATGTTGAACTGACTATCATGTCCTATTATTATTCCCAGATCCCTTCTTGATCAGTGGAGGCGATAGAGTTGGCTCGTTGAGTCTTTTGCAAATTGTGATGCTTTCTATTGTTGCTCCATGAATCAGCTCTACCCTTTATGGTCGTGTAGAAGTTTTTTTAATGGCAGTTGCCACAGGTTTTCTGTTCATGCTGATGGTGTGGAAATAACATAAGTTAAGAAATTGATGTTAACAATATGTAGACAATAGCATAAAAAGTGAATGGGTATGGTTAAAGAAGGAAGGTAGTCCAGTAATGACTTAAGTTTGAGAAACACTGAATGCAAGTCGTCAGAGTTCATTCTGAGGACACTATACAGCTTCAGCCCCACAAACTGATGCATCAGGCTCAAGTTGTAATAGCAGAGCTGCCTGTACTAGTAGAAAGGAAGCAATGGAATTTTCAGCATCCATTACTATATAAATTATGGATTAAATCAGTAGAAGTTCTGAGCTAAGGATTGACATGATGCATCCTGTCAAAGGACCACTTATAAACTCCGAAGGTTCATTTATGATGTAATATGTCAAAAGCCCATTTATTAAAATCTTTATGCCCTGGATTGATTATATTGTCTTTTCTCAAAATATATTTTAATCTTATATGAAGAGAAGAGGAAAGAAAAGACAGCTTTGTTTTCAAAGTGACAGTTAGGGGACTGTTGTAAAAATCTAGGTAATGGTAGTGAAGGCCTGAAGTAAGTCAGTGGCAGAGGAATGGTTTAGTGGAATATTATGAGGATATAACCAATAGGCTTTCATCACTGACTGGGTGGTATCCTCGTATAAAGTATAAAGGCCTTTGAAAATGGATTTTCCAAACTGATTCATCCTTATAGCTGCCCTTGAGGCCCATGCATGAATTCAGTATATATTTTGTTAAATGCACACAAATAAAGTTAAAGGAAATGAGTGTAAACCCATTTTATAAGGGGGCTTCTTAGGTCAGTGTTGATGTGTAGTAAAATATCCCTTATAAATTAAAAATCTATAGTATAGAAAATGCATACTGAATATCCAATGCTCTTAAAGATGATAAACTGGTACACAGTTAAAGTGAAATAAAAGTCATGAAATACAAAGGACTGATATTGTTAATTAAATGAAATAAAGGACTATGAAGCAAGTTCTGTATTTGGTGGACCCTTCTTGTACACAGACAGGATGTGAAGATTCACTTTTCCATCCATCAAGTCTATAAATATTGATTGAGCACATCGATTATGATTTTATGGATTAGCAGCACCAAGCATGGAGGTGGCCAGCACAGATCGTGGACACTGTATTTCAGGAGCAAATGCTCTGCCCAGGAACTGCTTGCTAAGTGGGATGTTATTTACTGATGCAGACAAATTAAAAACATAAATAACATTCCAGTGTCCAAATCTTTTCAATAAGCACAAATTATGAGTTTTGTATATGTAAAACGCAATCTCCCAGTGGAAAAACACTTTATTGGTGATTTATGTTGTATCCAGAGTGTGGCAGCTGCTAACCTTAAAATCATCCACTAATTCAGTCCACATTTAAAACTCTCCCCAATAGCAAATACTCATATAGTCAGAGATTAATGCAGTAAAGTGCTGTCTGTTTGGTTCGCTCTCATTCATTCATCTCTAAATAGGCTGATTTGACACAGCAGATTTTGGTGTTTGAATCCTCATTTGATCCCAAGTCCACACTTGGAAATGGCAACAGATAAAGGAACTATTTCTGGTCCCGCTTACTCTGTCCCTTTAGGTATGACAAACCTTAGATAAAAGAGTGGACCAGGGAAACTTCTCTTCCATGGCCCTAGATTTGGGGTTATCTTCCCCTCAAGTCCATTTTTCTTATGTTTAGCTGTCCTGACTTTTGAGTCTACTATCTGCCCAGCAAACAGAAAGATCTTTTCAAAATTCTAAAGTGAAGAGCTGTGGGTGTCGTTCAGTGACAGAGTACTAGTCTACCATGTGTCATGTGTGGTATTTGATGCTCACCGTCACAAAACAATAACAAAACAAAAAACAAAACAAAACCTAAAATATAAGCAACAGCAACAAACTCTCTAAATTTAGTTTTTGCTATTTCTTTAAAACATTATAGTACATACAAAATAAATCCTTACTCTTTATCACAGTCAATCTGAGTGGGATATCTCCTTTTTCTCATTATACTGTGGACCCAGATTCAGATCCTCTTACTCAATAGGCCCTTTCTTGCTTTTACTTTGTATATCCTTTCTATAGTAAATACTTTTCTCTCAGCCTGATGTCTGGTAGGCTTCTATTGACCATCCACACCCTGGCATCGAGGGCTTTTTCTGACCACCCATCCTGAAGCAGAACACTTATTTTTACCCACTACCAATGCTACTCAGAAGAATCATGCGTTTCCTTCATGACATTAGTCATAATATGCTATTATGCCCTTCTGTATATGTTTGTTTGTTTTGTCTCTTGTTTAAAGTCCATGAGGGTAAGCATACATCTCTTTTGTTGACCACTGAATAATCAGCTGAGAGCACATATCTGGCCCATAGCAGAAAATCAATGAATATTTGTTCAAAATATTGACTATAAACATCCGTCCATTATAATTCAATATGTTCGTTTTTATTGAGGTGCAACTCTAGGTAGTACTTAAGAGTTGTGCTTCTGTGGATGAAAGAATTGTGAGAGCTCAGCCTACAGTTTGTGGTCAGAGAAATATTTTGTCTGCATCCCTGAAACTGAGCAATGTGGCGGCCCGGCAGAGACCAGGCAGTCCCTGAATAATACTATCTCTTCTTGTCCTTTTCCGTTAGAATCCCAGCCAATGCAGTCTATGAACTAACAGACCAAGATTAATGTGAGTTTACTAGTTAAATAAAGAGCTCAAAGGAGATTGATTTCTCTTTAAACCTTTGGCCAGTGCAGGGAAAGTCTTTGTGATTTCCACACAGTCCAAACAAGCTCTCTTTGAGAGACTTTAGGGAAGTTTTGAGGTTTTTCCTATTATGGTTCTCTTGAGTCAAACATGCCATAAGGTTTGGAGGTCTCCATGTTATTATAAGAGCTCAAGGCAAGAAGGAAGAGGAGATGGGAAGGATGAGGAGGAGGTCCTTACTAGAGGAAATAACCAAGGGACAGAAGCTCACTCACAAGCTTTTATTATCATTTCAAAGAGATAAAATGCAGTAACAGCTTTTAACCTCTTCACACACTCCATTAAATGCCTTGTGCCCTATTGTCAGGGATGCCAGGGCAGAGGAAGAAGCTTCCTTCAGTGATATAGGAGAATTTCAGAGCTCAACATCCTGACTGCCCTGTAGTGGAGAACCTACCCCAACCAGAGAGCAATTCATTTCTTTCTATGTTTTGAGCCTATATATGAAAACCCAAGTTTTCAAATAGAATTTGAGCTGTTTGCATGTTAAAATGAGCCCAAAGGATTTCATAAATTGGCATGTTATTATTTTAAATGACAGGCGAAGCAACACCAAGATTTAAAACCTAAAGTTTTTTGATAGCTCATCTGTGAAGTCAGAAAAATCTTATTTTTTTAAGTTTCAGTTTCTATTTTACTTACTGTCAAAGTAGTGATTTTGTTTTTATTACCGCCCTGAAATGCCCATTATCTCTTTCATCACAAGAGACTGCCTTAAATGATATGTCTCTCTGAGACAGGAACAACTCAAGAAAGCATGTTATGGAGGACTGTGGTTTTGTGGAACTTCTCAGGCTTTGATTGGTTGAAAGGAACATGGAAAGTCTATGTTACTGAGACTTAAAACCTGGTGAAGATTTTATTTTGAGACTTAGTAGTTACATAGTTTTAAGTAAGATATCCAATTCCATGGGAAATTCATGGGCCGAGTGAGCTTTATTTCTTATTTACTGATCTCGGCACTTAAATGTTTCAAGCTCTTGTTTATTTGATTATGAGTAGAAATAATAACGGCAATTATCAAGTGAGATGAGGTTTTTGTGTGCACCATAGAAGTGAACATGATGCTAGTTTGCTGTCTCGTGCAGAAGAAATATGTGTTAAAAGCTTATGGAGTAAAAGAAGATTCTATTTAGCAACAATTACTCATATTTTCAAAAATTCTTACTAAGTATGAAGTAACTAATAAAAGCATCTTCCTGGGTTCAACTTGGTTTAGGATTTTGTGATGCTAAGAGCTGTTTTCTGATTGTCTTCTATGATATGAACTTTAAATCTTAAAAATTTACCCTCCAGTTCACTAGTAAATTGTAGTCCTTATTCAATGTTTCCATGGATATGACAAGTTCTATGAGTTTTCTTACAGATGAATAAAACAAACTTGTCTTTCTCTTGTTCTGAAACTTCTGCCTTAAATTTTTCAGAAGAACTTGTCACTAAGTAACTGCCAAAAATGAGTTGAAATATGATAATAAAGGTTCAAGCTCATGTTTTAGGATCATAGCTACGAACTTACCTTGATCTTGGCTGCTTCAGATCTGGCCCCCAAGTGCCGACACTATTGGGACTTAGTAGAACCTTCATCTTGCTTCTCATTTTTCTGTCTTTAAAAGTTCCTGGTTCTAATGCTTAAAATGTGAGTAATAATGTTATTGAACTGTATGTAGACTACAATAAAATGTTGTTGGAATGAATTAACTATCATAGTGAGAAATCAATCGATGCTGACTTTTAATTGATTCAGTGAGTTTGTCTGTTAAAAATGCTTCTGAAACAATAATTTTCCAACATGTGGTTTTGTTATTCCACACGACAAGAGAGCTTCTGCTAAGTTTCATGAATGGCTTATTTTTATCTGTCTACATGTATGTTTATTGAATATCTAGCTGAGTGCAGACGAGCATGCCCAACGTTACATGAAATCTGTAGTGCACACCATCACAGGTAGAAGGCTGTGTTGTTATCTTCATAAGCTGTCTTTCCATATGGCAACTTTACAGCTTTTCTTGGGCATGTCAGAATTAGAAAAAAAGTGAGCATAGGATATACTCAGAGGAACTGTAATAAATAATTTCCTTCTTTTTCAAACTTAGTTTTCCTTCCTGATACATTTATTCCATAACCACATGAGAGGAAGAGGAAGGAAAGGAGGAATGGTATGACCAGTGGACTCTGTCTCACTTCAGGCTCAGCAATCTTTTATGATCATGCACATTCTTACCTTGATTTTCCAAGAGTTACCTACAACCAGCCCTGGAACCTGGTGAAGGTGGAGTGTCCTGCATCGATTTTCTGGGAACATCTTTTGGCCTTCATTACTCTCAAGCTGGGGTGTTTTTTGTTTTTTTTGGTTCTGGAAAGAGAAAAGATCAACAATTTGGTGTATTGCTACTGACTCAAAGATGAGTTTATATATAATATGGTTCTTTCTCAAAGGGTTCTAGGCTTATGCACAGGTCCTTTTAAATTCAGGAGCAGAAGGCCTGATCAGAGGATGCAGTCATTCACTGTTCTAGGTGAGAAGAACGTCTGATACTGAGTCGCTAACACTGGAAAATAGGAAAACGAAGCACAGAGATCTTGAAGATGAGTTAGAGTTCTTAATAGTGATATCTTTGAGGGGTACTAGAGTTGTACGGGAACAGGTGTATTCATGACAGCATTGTGAATATGGGTCTTAGCTGACTGTGCAACATCTAAGCCAGTATAGGTCGAGGGGCCAAAGACTGTGTCCTCCTAAGGAACTCTTGCATCCCCAGCAGAACCCCCAGGAAGGTACCTCTTGACAGTTGGAACTTGGCAAACTAGGAAGCTAACAGATTCCTTACACTTTCTACCCGTCTTCCCATCTCTGATCACCTTTTCCATGGGCCAAAGATGCATCTTTCCAGTGAATTTCCCACCTCTTCCCTGAATGTTCCATGATCCTTCAATAGAGTGAATTTTCAACCCCTCAATAAATTTATATGATAGCCATCACTCTGTAGATTCAAGGACAGAGACATAGGCAACAGGAACTTAATGTTTTACTGGCAAGTCAGGAAAGAGACAAGTAGCCAAATGTGTGAACCAGACAGTGTGAAGACCACAGACAAAGTAATGTGATAGAGAGAGAGCCAGGTAGGAGTGGGCCAGAAGGGGTTAGAAGTCCTCCTTAGAGGCTGAAATATGACATCTGATTTCAGACTCAACTGCCTAGGAGAAGCCAACCACATAAATCTCAAGAGAAAAGTACCCAAGGAAGAGGGAACAGTATGCTCAAGGTAAAATGAGCTTGGCATAGGTGAGATGATGAAAGAAGGCATGTGTAGAGAAAGTAGTGAGGAGGCGATATCTATATGACATTGCGGGGCATTTATAGACCATGGCAGGACTTCCAAGTTTATCCAAGCATAACTGGAATCTTTTGCAGATTCCAAAGGCAAAGGAAAAGGAGAATTTGATCGGCATTTAAGAGACAGATGGACAGGAGTAGAGGCAAAGATAGTGGATGATTGGTGATCTGTGGAGATGTTGGTGGCTTGGGTTGGGGTGGTAACAGTGGAGGCTAAGTAGTGCCTAGATGTGGGAAAACACTTGCAAGAGGAAAGAAGAAAACCTGATGAAAAACCAAGCGAGAGATTTGAGAGAGAAGTCAAGATGACGTCAAGGTTTTAAAACCCTCTATGCACTGTTTACTGAAATGAGGAAGTATGACAAAGGACCTGTGTTCAGTGATGGTAGGAATCAGATGGAGATGTTATCCAGACAGCTATAGGTTAGAAGTCAGGCTGGAGCTATGCCTCTGGGATAGTTTATAAGTGGCACTTTACACTCTTTAGGGAATTTTATCAGTCAGGAACCTCAGGGTTCTTGGTTAGAGCCCAGAGATGGGGAGGATACAAAAGAGGAGGCTGAGAAAGAATGGGCAGTAAGGGCTAGGACTATAACAATTGGCAGAATACTTGCCCAGCATGAATGGTGCCCTGGGCTGAATCCCCAGCATCACATAAACTATAATCTCAGCATGTAGGAGGCAGACAGTAGGATCAGAAATTCAAGGTCATTCTCAATTACACAGAAAGTTTGAGGCCAGCTTAGACTAGACCCCCTGCCTCAAAACCAAAATAAAATAAGAGCGAGAAACAAGGTTGGAGGGAAATGAGGAGAATATATTTGCCAGGAAGCCTGCCAAGAAAGAGGGAGTGGTCGAGTGTGGCTGATATATTAAATGAGAAGAGAGCTGATTTAAAGAAGGTGGAGGGAGAGGCTTTGGTGGCAAACTGGAAATGAAGCTCATCAGATAGTTCAGATCTCTTTTGTCTCTGACCAAGGAGTCTTGTGTTTCTGCCTAAATTCATAAAACCCTCCCTTGTAACTTTTTAGATTGATTGTTGTTGCCCCAACTTATCAGGTTAGTTCCCCAACTCAGACTTCTTAGCTTGAAAGAAACTAAATATGCTTTAGCTTGAGGGGATGATGAAACGCTGTTGAGGAGGGTCCACTACCAGGGTCCACTACCAGGGTCCTGTAGAAAACAACAGAAACAAACACAAAGGAGCGGAGACAAGATTAGGGGACACATGGAACCACAGTTTTCCTTTCTTTCTCTCTCCCTTCCTCCTCATCTGTTTTCCTTTCTGTCTTCCTTCTATGACGGGAGATGTTACTTCATGTCTCTGTGCTAATGGGGACAATCCAGAAGAAAGGAACACGTCTGATGCTGAGAGGAAGAAGGATGGAATTTGGCTGCACTGAATGCAGTGACCATGGATTTTAGGCAAAGCAATCCCTCTATATCCCTAGACTCACACTGCCCTGCACTTGTGCACGCAAAATTGTTGTGACTTAAATGAATGAGGCTGTAACTGGAGTTATCTAACCAACCATGAAAGCTGGAGAGAGAATTACATGATCTGAGGAAGCAATTGTAAAGCACTATGTAAATAATCCATGAGCTTGGAGACTGGCAGGGCAAAAGTAATTGTAGAACATGACCTCTTCGGTGTCTGCATCCCTTCTAAGCCATCTTTGCACCATCCTGCTCCTGTGGAGCCACAATCAATGGATTTCAGGAAAATATAGGCCGAGTCAGGTGCTGAGTAACATGGGATATAGACGTTGACTTTCTAGTGGCAGATATAAAGTGGAGAAATCAGGGCATATTTAAAAAATAATTTTGTGGAAAAATGTTTTAATAATTCATATTGGTTATCTAAGTTGGCAAGTCAGCCAAATAATTATTTGTTCAATTTTGAAATTTCAGACAGATCTGGTAGATTGTGCTTTGAATTCTTAATTTGGGTCTGTTGTGGTTTAGACATTTATAGAAACTCTTGTTCATCTTTGTGTGTGTGTGTGTGTGTGTGTGTGTGTGTGTGTGTGTAAATACATATGTGTGTCCCAGTGCATGTAGAGATCACAGGACAACTTCAGGTATTGTTCTACAGGAACTGTTTACCTTGAGTTTTATTTATTTGTGTGGGGGGGTCTGCACATGCCATGGTGTGCATGTGGAAGTCAGAGGATAAGTTATGGGACTCAGTTCTGTCTCTCTGCCATGTGGGTCCCAGGGATTGTACTCAGGTTGTGCAGTTCAGTGACAAGTGCCTGTACCCTTTACTCACCGAGCCTTTCACCAGCTCTCACCTTCTTCAGGGTCTCACCGGCCTGGAACTCATCCACTTGTCTTTTCTTCTCCAGCACTGGAATTGCAAGTATGTACCATCACTCCCAGCTTTTTATATGAGTTCTGGGGATTGAACTCAGGTCCTTGAGCTTGTAAAGAGCACACTGTATTGACTGAACCCTTTGCTTCTCTTAAAGGAGGGAGTTGTTGGTCTTGAGAATGCAGTGATAATAGGCAAGTTTTTAGCACTTTTCACCAGGCAGGTCCTGTCACAAGAACTTTACACCATCACATTTATTCCTTACAACATCATATTTACTGTTACTCCCTCCATTTTTTGGATGAGCAAAAGGTTTAGAGATATTAAGTAATGTCCCCAAGGTGACAGAGCTGAAAATGGCAGAGCTGGGATCTGAATCCAGAAGTCGGTCCAGGACCTCTGCCTTGACCTCTCTGTTATGTTATCTCATGGTGCCCAGAGCAAGAGTAAACAGAATGAGCAAACACGAATCTCATTCTGAAACTGCGTGCTGTAATTATGCTTCTTCTCTGCTGTTTGTGGATTTCCCTGGTATGGAAAACAAGTCCCAACTCAAACAAAAACAATGCTATTACTCTCTTGACTCTTAAAAATCATTCAACAATTGAAATTCTAAATTCCATTTCTGGTGAGGCTCAGCAGAGGCAGGAGGTGATCAGCTCTCCCCGTTTCTGAATAAATGTCACAGGTAATGTCCTTAAATTGTCCATGGGAAACTTCTGGTTAAAGACTCCCTTATTTTATTTACTTTTTCTCTCTTTTGACTGTGAACGCTTTAAACAAATCTCAAGCCTGTGATGACTTAGGTTCCTTCCTGGTGGAATGTGATGCTTTGTGGCTTCCTCTAAGAGTCAGTCTCCATCACGGCAGAGTATATGTCCATCTTTGTGTAGCCACGTCTTCCTAATGTTGGGTCCAGTGTGTTGAGTAAATATGAGTCAACGAATAAGTAATTCTACCATTTACATTCAATTCTTCTTTGAAATTTTCCTCAATGCATATTAACAAAATGAATGTTACTATGTCTTCTGTTTGAAGGCTTGCTTTTTCCTATCTGAAAATGTGTGGCTATTGCAGCATAGTCACAACAGCCAACACATGAAATCAACTTGTGTTCATCAACAGATAATTGATAATTAATATGAAATTTAAGAGTGTATAAATATACACCTGAGTATACACACAATAGAATATTATTTAGCCTTAAAAATATGAAAATTCTCTCATGATTGAACACAGAGGATATTATGCTAAGTGAAATAAACTGGCATAGAAAGACAAATACTACATGATTTAACTACATGTGAATTCCAAAACATTGAATTCAAATAAATATAGAGTAAAAGGGTGGTTACTAGAGTTTGAGGGTACAGATGTGGTCAAAAGAGAGAAGTTGACCAAAAAGTTCAAAGTTCTGTTTTGTATCAATAAGGCTCAAAGAACCATTGCACAACAAGATGACCATAGTTGATAGAATATAATATGCTTAAAATTGATAAAAATGTTTTCACTACAAAAAGATTAGTATATGAGATGATGGATATTAACCTAATATAAATATTTTTGGGTGCTGGAGAGATGGCTCTGTGGTTAAGAGTACTGACTGCTCTTTAACAGAGGACCTGGATTTGATTCCCAGCACCCGCATGGTAGCTGACAACCATCTAGTTCCAGGGAAATCTGATGCCCTCTTTTGACCTCCATGGGCATTGCACCACACAGGTGCACTTATACACATGCAGGCAGTACACTCATACCCATAAAAAACAAAAGGTCCATGATGTGTTTATACATCAAAATATCACATTACATCCCATTAATGTATGCAATAATTATTTATCATTTTAAAATAAAATATGAACATTATTCCATTTCAATATATGTATTTTGAAATATTTTATTATTTTTTATTTTATGTGTATGAGTGTATTGCCAGCATGTATGTAAGTGCACTCATGTTGTGAAATGCCCATGGAGGTCAGAAGAGGGCACAAAATTCCCTGGAACTGGAGTTATAGAGGGTTGTTAGCTGCCATATGGGTGCTGGGAATTGTACCTTGGTCCTCTGCAAGAGCAGCAGTGCTCTTAACCACTGAGCCATCTCACCAGCCCCAATATCTGTATTTTCTGTAACGTGTTTCTATGTTTAGGTGTATGTGGAGGCCAAAGGTTGACACTGTGTGTCTTCCTCAATTCTCCCCACCTTATTTTTTCTGACAGGGTCTCTCCCTGCCCTTGGAGCTCATTGATTCCACTAAACTGACTGGCCTGCAAGCCCCAGGATCCTCTTGTCTCTACCACCCTAATGCAGCAATTACAGGTGCACCTCGGTTTTTAAGTAGGTGCTAGGGATCCAACTCAGGTCCTCATGCTTGTGCAGCAAGTACTCTGCCAACTGAACCATCTCTCCACCTCTGTCTTCTATAGTTTTCTATATGTCGGTATTATAATTTTCCTACTGTTGGTCACATTTTTCACGTTTCTTTACACTTTAAATAAAATTGCAAAGAAAAGATGTGTAGATGATTTCCTGCACAGTTCCTCTTTTCTGAAGGCTGAATTGCCAGAAAGGGCATTGCTAGGTCAAATATTATGCATTTTTAAAAGTCCCACCCCCCAATTTTCCTCTGGAATGCATGGATCACCTTGATATAGAACGTCTTTTTCTAAACAGCCTCATTACTGGCAGGTTTCTCTTCTCAAAGATTTTTTTTTGTCATTATCTTGAAGCATTATATCACAGTTTTAATTTACATCTATTTCTGTTCTTTTGATTCCAGGCATTGCAAGAAGTGTAACAGGAATGATATTTTTGAAATATATTAATGTTCTTTTCCTTTTTGTGCTTCCTTTTACACGATTCGTCTCCTATCCAGCCAGAGGCATCCAGTGCTTTGGGGGAAGCATAAGACTCTTAATAATGGAATGAAAAGGGAAAGAAATGTTCAACATCTACCTTTTGAATTCTAAAATAGGACTTCTGATCTGTGTTAAGATAATTGTCTTAAAAGACAGGGTCTCTTTAAAAAGTAAACTTTTAAAATAGAATATAATGTACTCACAAAGAGTGATACAGGTTCTAAGCTCTGATGTGATGCCTTTCGCACCTTGAATGTAAATCCAGGCACTGTAGTCTCAGAGAGGATCATGGCCAATCCCCACAGACTCTGCCCCACTCAGTCTCCCTTCCAGCACCATAGATTGACTTATCCAAACAAAATGATTCACTCAGTATGTGGGTTATGATCTGGATTCTTTCTCTTCGAATTAGATTTATGAGACTTACCGTGTTACTGTGTATGGTATTACATTGTGCAATTTATTGATGACTATGCCGTTTTATAAATATGTCACAGTTTATCTTTTCAATTCAGTTAATGAAAACTACAGGTACCAATACTTATTACTGTGCCTTAAAATATTTAGCTGCATGATTGCATGTATAGCAGTATTGGATCTTAGGGTGGTTTTAATTTGCATTTCCCTACTGATTAATGACATCAACCACTAGCCAACTTTTCATATACTTGTTGGTTAGGTATGTATCTTCTTTTTGTAAAGTGCTTATTCGAGAGGGTTTTCTTTTTGTTCGTCTCCTTGCCCATTAAAGTCATTTTCTTATTGATTTGTAATAGCTCTTTACACATTTGGATATACATGCTTTGTTAAATAAGTATTTTGTAACTTTTTTCACTATTGGTTTGTCTTTCTACTTTTAAAGTGTCTTGTCATTAAAACTCTTAATTAATTATTTTTTTTGCATGTGAAACATGCTTTGTTAAATAAGTATTTTGTAACTTTTTTCACTATTGGTTTGTCCTTCTACTTTTAAAGTGTCTTGTCATTAAAACTCTTAATTAATTAATTTTTTTGCATGTGAATGTGTTGTGTGTGTGTGTGTGTGTGTGAGTATGGTGTGTGTGTGTGTTTGCTGGTGTGTGCAACTGTGTGCCTTTGTGTGCATGAAGGTCAGAGAGGATGTTGGGTGTCTCTCACTCTTCCTCTTATTCTTTCACTGAACCTGGAGTTAGACTGGTGGCTGTCAAACCCCAGGGATCCTCCTGTCTCTGCCCTCCACAGCACTGGGTTATGCTGTTTTTAAACATGGGTGCTAAGATCTGAACTCAGGTCGTCATGTTTGTGTAGTAAGGGATCTTAGCCACTGAACCCCATCTCTAGCACACACCCCTCATTCTTAATGTTAAAGAGATCTTCTTTATTGCTCTTTTCCTTTATGATTTGTGATTTTGTATTTTGCATGAGTATTGCCTAGTTAAGGTCAGAAGATATTCTCTTAAGTTGTCTAGAAGCTTTGTAGTTCTATTTTCTTATTTATAAAATCCACCTAATGCTAACTCCTGCATATGAGCCAAAGCAAGGGGTCAAGATTCACTTTTTCCTTTTATGGACATTCTAGTTACCCACCACTCATCATTAACATGGGCTCTGAGCTGACAGTTTTTTGGCCTCCTCTGTGGACTTCTTACAAGTTAATTGATGCCTCATTAGGTAGAGGCAGAGAGAGTCAAGTTTCCTCAACTGTGTTCTCTTTGGGTTTCTGGTCTCTCAAGTCTGGAATGCCTTGGTTGTTCTTAGATGGCTTCAAGCAGCTGTGCAAAAATAGTGGTGCAAAACTTTAGACAATTTCTGTATGTTTTAGAGTGGAGTTTTGGTTGATTCAAGCTACTCTGTTTTAGCTAGAAAGAGAATCCCAAAGAAGCTAGGCTTTCTTGTAAAAGAGAAAGACTTTCTCTATTTTATAAAGCTCCCCATACATATGGCAGGCAGGTTTGATGAATCTATGTATAATAGTTTTATTGTAAGTCATGGTGAAGAGGGACAGAAGAACATGAGAGAGGTGTGCTCAGATAGGAGGAGGATGCAGAAGAAATGTCACCGTGGAAGAAAGGGGAAGATTCTGAGGAGCAAAGACATGGTGATAATGCAGCCAGCATTCCTTAGGAATCCTGTCCTCACTGACTTGGGCTTTAGCTTAAGAATTCATGGAGTTAGGGACTGGCAAGATGGCTCATTAGTTAAAGGTGCTTGCCACCAAGTCTGATGACTTGAGTTCAGGGGACCCACATGGCGGGAAGAAAGAACTGATTTCAGCAAGTTATCCTGTGATTTCCACACATGCATCATGGCATATAGGCATGAACGGGCACACACATAGACAAAATAACAAATAATGGGCTGAAAAGGTGACTCAGTCCTTAAGAGCACTTGCTGTTCCCAGCACCCACATTGTGGCTCACAACCATTCCTAACTCCAGTTCCAGGGTATCTGATGCTCTCTTCTGGCCTCCTCAGGTACCAGGCACGCACATAGTGCACATACATACATGCAGGCAAAACACCCATTCACATAAAAATAAAGAAATCTAAGAGTTATTTTGAAAAAGAATAGAAAAGAATCTCTGCATCTCAAAAACAAAAATAAATGTATTTCAAAAACAATTCATGGAGATAAATAGATAGATCTTAGAGTCTAGAGTGAAAAGAGAAACTAGAAACCAGAATAAAAGCACAATTTACCAGAATATGACATTCAAATGGTAAGCAGAATGGAAAACTCTATTTTTAGGCACAAATATCCATATTGTTAATTCATGCAGAAAAGTAAAAGAATGATAAACAGTTAAGGGACTGTCACCTGGGTGGAGGCGGGGAGGAGGGCAGCTTGGGCAGGGACTCATAGGAAACTTCAGTAGTCCTGAGCACAGCCCTTTCCCATGATGGCAGTGGATTCTTGAATGTTTGTTATTATGCTTTGCAATTTAACACACATATATTATGTAGATTGTTTTGAAGGATCTAATTTTCCAAAATCAAAATTTCAAAAGAAAAAGAGAAGAAGAACACCAGGCAGGGAAAGCCATGTCTTAGTAATGACTCCCAGGGATCACTGGGCAGGTTTTAGTGAATTCCAGGAGATATCCAACAGCCCACACAGCTCTGTCACTCTGCTCTCCACCACCGTGGGACCACATGAGCATCTCAGCCATTTTGAGGAAACCTCTGTACTTAAAGGAGACTGAGGTAGCTTCAAATACGAAGGGATTTAGTGATTTCTCATTAAGAAGGTCTTCCTCCCTCACCCCCATATCACCGGTGTTAATTAAAGTTGATTACCTGTTCTCCAAAGTTCCTTCCAGGTTTGTGAGTCTAAGGACTAGAGACAACCTTGGTTCTCTTGAGCAATCACTGTAACTTCACTTTTCATTTTATGATGTGACACAGAAATGTATCACAGATATGGAAAGTCATTATTTTAAATATATAGCCATTGGTGGTAGTGCCATTGGGTCCCTTACTTCATAAAGATAAATCACTTTAGAATGATTTTTAACTTTTCTTAACAAGTTGTGTGTTTTAAGACCTTCAGAGGCAGGGAGGGAGGGAGGGAGGGGATCTAGAATACAGAAAGTTAAACACAGCATGGAAAGGATTTATCAGGTAAATGTTATGGATTGTTGTGATTTAATTTATGGGATTAGTTTGACTTTCAATTACTGGGCATCACATTGAATCACTTTATATTTTGAACTCTGTAACTAGGACTTGGTACACTCGATCTTTCATTTGGAGAGGGATTATCAATAATTAGACACTGTGGCCTTATTGATCAGCTAATCAATACCCACATTAATCACAAGTGGTCTAAAAACAATTCACTCTTTGCATTAAAAGGAACCAGTGTGATCAAATTAGCATCTTTTGCTATGAGCTGAGCAAAGATGTGAGTTTCCAAAGCAAAGGAGTTCTGAGAGAGATGTGCTCACAAAATTCAAAGTCTGGTCAACTGCTGTAAAATGAAAGTGGTCTAACAAGAATCAATCAAATTCTGATTATGGAGGTTTTGTTTTGCTTTGAAATTTGTATAATGTAGCAAAATGTTATTTATTGTATAAAGTGGGACAGAATGAGTACAATCTTTCCTATACTTTTTTTTTCCATTTCTTTTTTGGAAGTACTCGCTCACTATGTAGTCCAGGCAAGCTTTGAACTTGCAATCCTTTTCCCTCAGCCTTCCAAGTACTGGGATTCCAGGTGTGGGCCACCATTCTTAGGTCCTATACTACACTCTAAATGAATACTGGCCATTCATTCATTCTTGTGTTTAAGCTAGTACTGGAAGCTAGTTTATGTTAAATCATCCAGGTATCATCCAGGTTCTAGAAGAATGGTTTAATTGAATGTGAAACTGATTTATGAACTCTGAAGAATGAGGAGTATTCCCATTTCAGAAGATGGGCCTATCATCTCAAACAGAGTTCCAGAATGGAAGCAACTTTTCCTTGCCTCAATGTGGTTTATCTGGTATCAAATCCAAGCAACTTGGTGGGTAGTAGGGAAGTCTGGTCTTGTCTTGTCCATACTGGCTTTGACCACACTCCTTCTCAGGCTGTCACTCAAACCAGTGGCTGTCAAATAAGGTCACAGATTCACCCAATGGCTTTTAATAATTTGACATTACTTTCATATGAATAATTTATATTCTCCAAAGTAGGAGACTATTATTTGTGGTTAGTAAATGGGAAATAATGAGGCACATAGTTTTAGGGCTGTTTTTATTACTGAATGGTATCTGTAGAGTTGTGGGAAGTTAAAGTATAAAGGAAGTGGAAGTAATTTTTTTTTCTTTTTAAAGATCATATCAGAGGCAGAAATGACATATCACAGATGAAAATAATACTGGCTGTCTCTTTAAATTTATCCATCACAAACACCACACAATTTCTTTGAAATGGGAGCTTACAGCAACATTCTGGTGTTTTTTTTGAAGTCAGTCATTTTCACTCTCTGAGGAAATCAAAAACTGACTTGTTTTGTCTTTGAGTTTTGGTCCTACTAGGAATAAGACAATCAAGATCATTTTTTATTTCTATTTTGGGATTTAAAGAATAAAACTATTTTTATTGTAAAAACTTGGAAAAAGTAGATGTGTACATAGGAAAAAAATCACTCACCAAATAATTTACACAAAATGGGATCATATTTTATTGTTTCGTATCCCATTACCTTTGATCTTTTCACACTCCATTAAATACCTTTCATTTATTCTTAATGATTGCTAGACATTCCACTGCAAGAATGTTACATGATTTCTCTATTAATAATTTATGTTTTTCTTTTATCACCATATGTGACAATTTTTAAATTAAAAATTTCTTTTTTACTTGGATTTTGGAAAATTCCTTGCAATATATTTTGGTCATATTTAGATCCTCTCCCCTAGTGGCACCTCTCTTATAACCCCCTGCTGGATTTCATGTACACTGTCATATTATTAAGGCCTATAAAGTCAACTTTATGTCTTCAAATTGCCTTTTGTGTGTGTCCATCCATTGGAGCCTGGTTAACCTATTTAGTTCACACCCTTAAAGAAAACCAACTCTTCTTCTCCCAGTAGTTATTGGTTGCCAATAGCTCCTCAGCTAAGGTTGGGGCTTCTTATCCATGTCCCCACATGTATTCCGGGAGTTTTTCTTGGTTTGAACTTGCATGGGTCTTCTGCACGCTGCTGAGAATTTTGACCATAAGTCTTTAATCTACATTTCTGATTATTTTCTCATAATAAGTTCCCGGGAATAGAGTTATATATTAAGTAGTAAGAATTTTTGTTTTAAAATCTTAATTTTTCTATCATCTATCTATTATCTATCAATCATCTATCATCTATCTATCTATCTATCTATCTATCTATCTATCAAAAAACAGAGAACCAACACCACCAGGCTCAATCAATTTATCTATATCTATCTATCTATCTATCTATCATCTATCAATCATCTATCTATCAATCAATCAATCTATGTATCTATCAATCATCTATCTATCTATCTGTCATTCTATCTATCTATCTATCCATCATCTATCCATCATCTATCATCTATCATCTATCCATCATCTATCATCTATCTATCTCTATCTATCTATCTATCTATCTACCTATCTATCTATCATCATCTGTCTACCTATCTATCATCTATCTATCTATCTATCTATCTATCTATCTATCTATCTAGTCATCTATCTTTTTGTGTATGGATCTAAGTGTGCCACAACATGCATATTAAGGTCTGAGGACAATTTATGGGAGATTGTTCTCTCCTTCCATCAGTGGGTTCAGGGATTAACTAAGGTCATTGGACTTGACAGGATCAACGCCTTTCTCCACTGAGCCATCTTACTGGTACTAAATAGTAAGAACTTAGCTAGGCGTGGTGGTGCATGCATCTGTGTGCATGTAGGGAAGCTAAAGAAGAGCATCAGCTATCCTGCTCTATCACTGTCTGCTTTATTTTGTTAAGATAAGGTCTCCCACTGAACTTGGAGCTAGTTTGGGAGCCAGCGAGCCCAGGAAATCCTCCTGTCTCTGCTCCCCACAGTGCTGGGGCTACAAGTGTGTGCAGTGTCATGCCTAGATTTTTACATGGGTGTTGGTAATTTGAACTCAGGTCCTCATGCTTGCAAAGCAATGAGTCTTACCCATGGAGCCATCTCCCCAGCTCCCATTTATATTTATTTTTAGAAAAGTGTGTGAGTGTCTTTACTTTTTCGATTTTTTGAGCAGTTTTCATTTTGTGCAGTTGATTATTAGAACTCCTGATGGAGTAGGATGTATCAACTCCATCTCACATTTTAAATCTGTTCATCTGATAATTGAAGAAGGCTGTGTAGATTCTATAATAGCTCATTAAAGAAAAACAGGTATTATATCCTGAGAGAGCATCTAAAGGACTTATACAAAGTGTAGTATGGATAGGAACCTGTTAGCAGGCCTTTTTAAATTTGCCTTTCTTTTTCTACTTTCTAAATGTTATCATTTTCAATGGAAAATAAGTCCTTAAATGAACAGTATCCACGTGTGATCCATGAGGGGTTGTCACCTAATGGGGAAATCTGGATTTTAAACTGTGTTAATAATATTTGAATATTTCTGTACACTGTAGTTTTTTTGTAAGCACTAATAAACAGTAAAAAAAAGAAAAACAGGTAGCTGTCAAGTCTCAAGTAATAAAAGTATAGCTTATAAAATTTTATGATTGTTTATTTATACTGTATATTTTCAGTTAATAATAAGTAGGTATTTATTCAGTACCCACTACTAGTCGATGGTTATAAATACCTATATAATGATAATTTTGTGTATGCATATATGTATATTTATATATCAAATACATATTTATCTGCCTCATAATTATTGCCTATCCTTAACAAATATAAAATCTGCTACTTTCTTACAATAATAGAATTTCCAAACAATAACTACAGACTCATTTCAATATATGCTTGTGAAGAAACAACTATTTGTGATTTCTCTCCCTTCAGCATTCACAACCTGGGGAGATGGAGGTATACACAATTAGCTTTAATGCAAGGCAGAATCTGATAAGTATCATAAGAAAAATCATAAACAGAACAGGCTCATGTAGGAAGGGGATCAAATCTAATTAAAGGTTGTCCTTTTGTGGACAATGAGTTCTGAAGTATCTCTTAGGTAATTTATAGTCTCCTTTTACTACTTCAAGTCTGGCCTGACCTCCAGTAAACAGGTAGATCTTTGACAAGAAGTGCAAACCAATGACAGGGGTGAGGTACACAGAGCAAGGAAGAGGAAGCAGTGGAAGGAGAAGAATGTTTGGGATGCAGGGCAAGTTGAATGCAAGCAGGGAGCTGGACCGTGTGTGGCCGAGTGTCTTAGAAAATTATAAATGTTTCAGTGTTAACAGGGTGAGAGTGGGGAACCAGCAGGAACCACACCAAGCTGACAAATTAAGTATTTTATGTTTCAAGCAATCGGGAGGGCTTGAACAGGTAAGAGCCATGGTCCGAGCTGGATGAGACAACTTTCCTGTGGTAGATGTCAGGTTTTGTATCTGTTAAGGATAAGCAATGATTATGAGGAGGAGACAGGCGGTGAAAACCCAGCAAGAGGTGAGAGTAGTGAGTGGTAGAATTGGATGACGGTCAGTAGAGAGGAGAGAAGGGACCTAAGGGACAGTTTGGAGGCAAAACTGATAAGATGTGGTGTTTAATTAGCTATAGTGAGGAAGACAGGAAGGAAATGGAGAAAGATAAATTCAAGATAAATTTGAGGTTTGGAGTTTGGACAATGGAAGCAGCACACCTTCAAGTCCTGTCAGAGAGGGAGTTTCCTTTACTGTGGTTTTGGAAGAAGAATACCACCTGGTGGGTTGGTATCAAAGACCTAAGGTTTTGGGATGGAAAGATGGCTCAGCAGTCAAGAGCATATACAATTCTTCCAGAGGACTCAAGTTCAGTTCCTGGCACACAACTCAGATGACTCACAACTGTCTAGAATTCTGGTTTCAGGGAATCCAATGACCTCTTCTGTCCTCTGAGGGCACCGTACTCATGTGCCCAAACCCCTAAATGGATGCACACGTATGCATATAATTATTACTATTTAAAAGTATTGATTTTTTTCAATTATGTGTATGTTTGTAACTGTGTGTGTATATGTGACCATGAGTGCAAGTGGCCTGGGAAGCCAGATGAGGAAGGCAGATCCCTTGAAGCTGTAGTTACAGGTGATTGTCAGCTACCTTATTTGGGTGCTTGGAACTGAACCTAGGTCCTTGGCAAGAGTAGAAAGCTCTCCTGACCACTGAACCATCTCTCCAGCCTCCTATACGTGTAATAAAAAAGGCACGATTTTTATATCAAAAGAAGAGCCCCTCCTTCTTTACTTCTAGCAGCATTACAAGCACACTGGTCAAGACTCTGGAAACAGTTTGGCTGGAGGCCTATCACAGTTATTTACCCAAGGCATTCTCTAATTTGTGGGACATGAAACAAGTGTCCCCATCCCTTACAAACTCAGTGTTCTTGTGCGAATTCATTATTTCGTGTGATGTTAAGAATTAAGTGAAATAATGAACATGAATAATTTGTTTTGTGACTGGAAAATAGTAGGAGCTTAATAAATGTCATTTAATTAATTAATGGTAAATATTTTGTTCTACTTTTGAAAACTAATAGTAGTGTTAAGTACAAGCATTGAATATACAATCACATCGAAATAAATAACATGGTGCATTACAGTAGAGTGAGCAACTGGCAGATGCCACCTCACCCAGGTGATCAAAGTGAGTGCTGTTGCTCATGTGACAGGCCAGCATCAAGAGTCTCCCAATGCAGAAAATAAAGAAACCTAAGCTATCCAGTGTCTAAGAAAGAAAACGAAGTTGAAAAAAAAAAACCACACACAAAAACTACTTGACTTTTTTGTACTCAGGGAGAAGGCTTAAGATCCCATTTAAAATGTCTACATATATTTAATTAAAATAACAAACAGTGATCATCATTGTGGAGTGCCAGCATTTCAGTAAATGCACTTGGTAACTCATCTGTGGAGAGTGATCGGGCTGAGTAAAGGTGTGTGCTTTCTGTGACCTTGAAACAGAGTTCAGAAATATGAAATGAAAAAGGTGTGGCAGATGTTTTTACATTTATTTATTTATTTATTCATTTATTTATTTATTTATTTATTTATTTT
>NW_008341872.1:2378326-2405264 GCF_000622305.1 Nannospalax galili | reverse complement strand
TTTATTTTGTGTGTGTGTGTGTGTCTCTGTGTGTGTGTGTGTGTCTCTGTGTGTGTGTGTGTGTCTGTGTCTGTGTGTGTGAAAGAGAAAGACAAAGAAAGAGAGGGGCGTGTTACAAGTGAAGGTTAGAGGACAACTTGCAGGAGTCAATTCCTTTCTTCCACCAGGTGGGTTCTGGGGATCAAACTCAGGACTCAGCTTTGGTGCAAGCACATTTATCCACTGAACCATCTCACCGGCCTTAGAGTTGGGGTGATTTTGTGAAGGTACAGTCAATTATGAACACTTGACTAAGCCCCTTTCTCATCAAAATCCAATTGTATGATGATTTTTAACTTTTCTATTCTTACCATTTCTTTTAAGCTTTCTCTGTTAACATCTGGCTCTTTTTGTACATCAGGAAGTTAAAAACTAAAGTGTTTACTTTCTTGGCTTTTTGTTTAAAAAAATATTCAAAGCTGTCTTAGTTTCTTGACATTTGAGAAATGGCTCTTGTTAGCACCATATTTAAAGTATTTGTGGATATGGACATCAAAAAGATACTAATGGATTATAACACACTGAATAAAACAAGAGCTCATCAATCTATATCAATAATAAATAAATAGACAAATGTAAATGTGATGGGAGAAAGATAATTCTTCATTACAGTAGAAATAGAATTGATAAGTGTAGACAGAATGAGGACTGATAATATTTTAAAAATCACCATTTTGTGATTTCCATTAATAGATGTTAAAACTAGTATATAAAAATTTGATGAACAGGTTTCAAGTTTACAAAAAATAATTCCAAAATATCTCCTCACATTATTCGTTAATTAAATAAGGAAAATGTTGCTGTTACAGTAGAGGAACTGGCAGATGCCACCTGCACCAGGTGATCAAAGTGAGCGTTGTCGCTCCTGGGACAGGCCAACACCATGAGCTTCCTGATATGATCCCCTGGGAAGGGCACAGTATCATTTTTGTGATATTCCTGCCAAAATATATATAACCCAAGTCTCACATAATGGTGAGAAAACACCATGCGAATCCAAGTTCAAGGGAATCCTACAAAATAACCAGCCTGTTTTAAAAAATGTCAAGAGCAGAGAGAGACAAAGGAAGACTTGGTGACTGCTTTAAATGAGACTAAAGGCATGTGAGGGCTAAATGTAAGGTGTGATCCTGGATGGGGTCCTGAACCAGCGGCGAGTTTGCTGTAAAAGACACTATGGCACAACAGTGAGGCTGGGCGTTGGCATGGACTCCATGGTCTCATATCTACGTCCAATTTCCCAATTTGGCACTGAGCTCGGAAATACAAACTGAAATTTCAACAACTAAAGGGGAATTATCTATAAATCTCTCAAATGACTTAGAAACAATAATTTCATGGTGTGTGTGTGTGTGTGTGTGTGTGTGTGTGTGTGTGTGTACAAGTGCACACATGACATATACAAGATAGGGGTGAGAAAGAGATACAGACTCCTCACCTAAATAGTCTTTATCTCAGAGGGTAGAGTGGGTTATTGTTCCCCAAAAGAAAATTTTGTAAACAACAACAAGAATGTTACATCCAACCCTAATTATTTTCTTTCCTCTCCTCACTGGCTGAGTGTACTTGTGCCTTGACATTGATTCTGGGACTGTCTTCTGGCTAAATGACTGTATATCTATTTAAAAGAGTGGCATTTCCCCCCTTTCTATAAAAATCAGAATGTATATTCTTTTCACACACTGCTCTGAAACACTTGGCTTTTGATAAAAGGTATTATATGTGTGTTTTTATAGCTTGGTATTAAAACTATAGAATTGGGGCTGGAAAGATGGCTCAGTGGTTAAGAACACTTGCTGTTCTTCCAGAGGAAATGGGTTCAATTCCCACTACCCACATGGCAGTTAACAGCTGTCGATAACTCCAGTTCCCGGGGATCTGACGCCTTCTTCTAGCTTCTGTGGGCATTGCATGCACGCAGTGCACTTACATACATGCAGGGAATACACTCATGCACATAAAATAAAATGAAAATAAAATATTTTAAAAACTCTAGAATTGGACCTTTAGATTTGAGATATTTAGTATTCTTCTCTTTATTCCTTTTCTATTTTTTGGGTAGGATGAAATTATTCAGGTTGCTTTATTCTTAATTCCATATTTGTTATTCAACATATATAACTCTCAAGTAGAGTCTCTCTCTCTCTCTCTCTCTCTCAATAGAAACTCATTTTATTAGACTTCATAATAATCTGGCTAAAGTTTTTGTATTACTAGACCCATATACCCAGAAAGGCTTCCCCTTAAAAGTCAGAAGTGGGATGAGATGTTCTAATATACCCAAAGACAAAACCATCTCAAATTTTCTTCTGTAATATTTTCAAGAATATAGTTTTGGAGTGGAGGACTCTGGCTCCAGTCTCAGCTCAGTCACCTCCTGGTCCTTGGACAGAGAACTCTGAACTGTTGACCCTTAGTCATCTGAAATCTCTCAGTGTCTTGCAGGATGGTGCTAGGCATGAATTACGAGAAACTTTTTGAAAAGTGCGTGACATAGATTTGACCCAGAGCTGAGATGCAACAGATGTTTTGGTTTTGTTGATTTTATCATTCCTCAATTTCTTCACAACTGAGGAAGACAAAGGTCCTGCCTCACAGTTCTATGGTATAGGGCACACACTTGTCAAATATGTTTGTTCTAGACTGTTAGGTGTTCCTTAGGTGTGTTTTTGTTTTTGTTTTGTTGTTGTTGTTTTGTTTTCAGACAGGGTCTCCCCGTAGCCTCAGCTAACTTGGAGCTCACTGTGTACACCAAGCTGGCCTCGATCTCACAGAAATCTGCCTGTTTCTGCCTCCCTAGTGCTGGGATTAAAGGTGTGTGCTTTTTTAGAGCCCACAGTCCAGTTGGGGGATGTTGTTAGGGTTATGTGCCCTCTTGAAAGTTCCTATCACCTTCCAAAATGAAACATGGTTAAAATTTTGTCTTAGAATGCAGGCTCAGTTTGGGTCTCAGTATTTTTAGAGAACAGTGACCAGGTGCTTTAGGCTAACACAGACAGCAACTTCTATGCTTGGACTGCAGCCAGAGAAGGAATGTTTTTGAGATTGGTTGGCTTAATCTGAGAGTCTTGTGAACCAGCATTGCATCAGCATTTCCCAGGGTGAAGGTACACAGAGCTGAACACCTAGCAGATTGCTACTCCAAGCTTGTCCTATAGAACATATGATCAGACTTAGGCAAATAGCACTGCTTTCTATCTTTTTTCTTTTACTTTCATTACTCTCTGACTAAACTCATACATTTTACCCCTCCTTAATTTACACAGAACATCTTCATTTTCATAATAATCGCATCTGAAATGAAAAATGTTCAAGTGAAATCAAAGTAACT
The DNA here is from genome assembly GCF_000622305.1 of Nannospalax galili. Lineage (NCBI taxonomy): Eukaryota > Metazoa > Chordata > Mammalia > Rodentia > Spalacidae > Nannospalax > Nannospalax galili. The sequence continues at coordinate 2,401,894 of NW_008341872.1, read as the reverse complement.
GACATTAGTATAGATTTGATATAATGTATTTTTTGTCATTTGTGTGTATTACTGGATTCCATGACTCAGAATAATGTTAATTAAGATTTACATTAGCTGACTTTCATTAACTTTTTTTTCAATGTGTTCCTCTACAACTACTGGGGAGCTTCACTGGAATTTTTTATATTTAGCACATGTCTTCCTAAAGCCAACGTTGATAGTCACATCTCCCTAAATCACATTAGACCATCAGAAAAATAGTAACCTACCTAATCACCTACTCCCCAGTTGTAATAACACCTAAGTTAGTAATTAATAGTCAATATCCTAATTGGACCTTAACCTTTTTGGGCATTTGCTTAAGAAGAATGGTTTTTTGGATATTCAATTTGGCTAAAGCCATAACAGTATTTCAGAGGTCAGTGACAAATTAGTTTTTCTTCTGTTAGTTTCATTTTGTTACTCCAAATATATATTTGCTTTATTTTGTATCATTTTATTTCCAGCCTGGAAGCATCAGAGTTAGTGTCTATGCAGAAATCAGTATGCCACTTAATTAGTTTGAATTAATCTTAGCTTGGTTCAGTTTTGAACTAAAGCCAGTTTCAATTTGATCCAAGTCCATGTTTCTAGTTTACTGTTAGTGCTTTAGCAGTTGACAAACAGGATGATGGATCCAGTTGCTATAATCCTCCTGTGGACCTGTAGAACTAACAGACCTCAGCCGTGCAGGCCTGCTGTGGTTCCAACAGTGTATTCGGGCCCTGGGTGGTTGGTTGCACGGGGCTCAAAGTTAGGTATAGAACTCTGTCGCTGCCTTCTTGTACCGTGCTCTTGAAGTCACAGGGAAGGTTGTGGGTGTGCCCAAGGTATCTCCACTCACAAGTATCTATATAACATAACTGTGGTTATGGGGTGGCAGGGGTTTCTTTTCCCTCTTTTTCTTTTCCTGAAGCCATTTTGGCAGATGCAGATGAGTCTTCTGAAAATGGGCTTCCTTCTTTACAATATTGTATATGCAGTGCTATGTTCTGAAGGTGGTAATAAGGAAATTCACAAAATATAACTGGCATGGAGCCTGAAAACTGTCAGAATTGTTCATCACTGACATGGGATTTATATGCAGAGTGGCTGGATTGCGAGTTTGTGTGGCACAGGACGAAAGTTTTCTTGAGTTTCCCGCATGGGTGCTGCTTGCTTGCTATCAATTAAAAATGTGCTTCTACCTTAAAGATTAAATAAAAGCACAATATTTCATTTCTGAGATTCCGCTGTTTCTTTAGAAATAGATTAAGAGCAAGGGAAGATTTGCTTTTTGCACAAAAATGAGGAAATACTGAGTCTTGCTTTTACAAGAGAAAACAATAATAGCTACCATTTATTGAGAGCTTGCTAAGCACTAGGCACTTGGTATACAAGTCCTGGAAGGGAGTGTTGTCATCTTTTCCACGCTGTTAGGAAAGGACAAGTTAGGTTGAGCTGCTAGAGCTCTGGCTAACTGGCAGACTCTTGAGCCCCTATGTCCAGTCACTGCCCTTGTGGCCTCCCATCAATTAAATAAGCACAAAGATAACCTTCAAGTCCAGGGGGAACTTGCCCAGGCAGTTAAATGTGATGTGACCTGACTATGAACTGCTACCCCATTGATTGCCCAGGCCCATTAGACTGATGTGGTAGCTTGGTGTCATCTTCTCTCACTTTTGCACTGGGCAGGCTTCAAGTTACAGGCTCAGGACAACCTTCCTGAGTGTCCTTTCTAACCCCAGGAAGTGAGAGCACTGTTTAGTGAGGCTTCCAGAGCATGCTTTTACTGTGATCTCCAAACACATCCCAGAGTGTTGAGATGAACAAAGTGGGAAGGGACTTGCTAGCTTTCTTCAGGATGCCTATACTACCCTCCTGGACTATCACCCAGGCACATACGTGCAGGGGAGTTTAAGGATTGACACTTTTAGGTTGCTCTTTTCCTGTTGCTAATAAGAATATCTACACCATATGATATAATAGATATGATGTAAAGAATTGAGAATAGATCAGCTATTGTAGAGATCTTTGCATGTCCATTCATTGCCCATTTAATTAAAAGGATGGAGAAAATACGTCTGTGGAGCTTTATTCAATACACAAGAGGAATTTTTCATTCTTACACAGACGTTACCCCTGTCAAATCAATGAAATGGGGTCACTGTACATATCAATTTGTTTAAGTGATTTTAAGCTAGCAGAGATAGTGAAATGTATGTCTTCCTCAAGAACAAAAATTTGACTTTTGAAATTTGGAATAGGCCTAAAAATGTTGTTTTCTGGTAAGAATCCTTCTATCTATCTGCTCTCTCATAAGTTATTTTCAGTAGTTTGGAAGTTGAAAGGATTCAGGCATTCTCATCAAATAAAGGAAATTATAAAATAGCATGAATAGAAAACCGAGTTCCTGCTGAGTGGTGAGCACTTGTTCAAGGCTAAGGCTTCACTTACTGCACATGCAGGTTGTTGCTCTGTTCACCATCTGCTTCCTTTTCTGTGATAGGACAATTACAGTCATATTCTTTTGTTACTTGTGTTTCCTATCTGTAAATTATTTGATGGAACTCATTTGACAGAATTTCAGCTCCTTCAAATTATTGAAATCTCTGGGAAAATGTATAGTTCTTTTTCTTTTTCCTTTAACATTTCATTTTTTTTTTTCCTAGAAGGTTTGCTGTTACACAGATTAATTGAAAAAGGATTCTGTGGTTCAGTGGTAGAATGATTGCTTACATGCCCGAGGCCCTGGGTTAAATACCCAATACTGAGGCAAAAGAAAAAAGATTTTGTATTCTTTTCCATTTTATTAATAATTTTTATTTCAATTTCATGCATGAATATTATATTTACATTATTTTTACCCTCCCAGTCACCTTCTAAATCCTCCCATGTTCCTCCACTCCTTCACAATTTCATGACCTCTTCTTTGATTATTATTGTTACATATACATATGTATGTATATAATGTACTGAGTCCATTTAGTGGTGCTTGTGTGTACATATGTTTAGGGCTGTCCATTTTGATTAGATAACCTCTCAGGGAGCTGGTCCTGGAGAAAACTGATTCTCCTTCCCTTAGACTCTATTGCCTGCTGCATACCTCTTCATCTTGAGGTGAGACCCCATGAAATTTCCCCCATCCACCTTAGTATGTCAACTGGGGTTGTCATTATGCAGATCTTGTTAGACTACTCTACTGCAGAGATTTCATGGGTGTGCAGCTTCCCTGCCATGTCAAGAATGCAGCAGCTGGCAGCAGGTGTCTTGTCCCTCTGGATCTTAAAGTCTTTTTGGCTCCTCTTCTGTGATGTTCCTTGAATCCTAAGTGTAGAGGTTGCATTGGAGATGTATCACTTCAAGTCACTTTATTGTCTATATTCAACTAGTTGTGGGATTTTGTAATAATCTCCATCTGTTTCAAAGAAAAGCTTCTTTGATGAGTGGTGAGAGTTACACTTGCTTGTGAATATAAGGACACATATTTAGGATATAGTAAGAAATTATGTTGACCTAGGAAAGAGGGTTCTTCTCTGGGTCTATGACCTCTCCAATCATGTATAGTTGGCTATGTTTATAGTACAATGCATGGATTCTCTCTTATTGGGTGGGCCCTAAGTCCAAGATAAAAGTGCCACTATTGTACCAATAGGGATGATTTGCTGGGCCAATCATTGTTGTGGTTTATAGGCTTTATCACTGGGTAGAGCCATTGATCGGTTTTCTACCTTGGCAGCTTACATAGTACCCTTTGATACTATGAGAATTAGTCTTTGGAGAGGAGGCTTCTAGCTCAGTTCCAGCTCAATTGCTCTAACTCCTGTGTCCAACATATGTCTTCAGTAATAGGGTCTTACCCTTCAAGTTCTGGGAGGCAATCAAGGGCTGTGGCAATAGTATATATTATTTTCAGAGTCTCTTGGACTACTCTGGCCAACAATTCCAAGAGAGGTTTCCTTTGCTTGGCACTACGGTTTTTATTATATAGCCTTTATCTATACACATGCATTCACATATACATTGTGTATTTTTTCAGTAGGTTTATAAAATAATACATTCTCCTTTGGCTTTTCATACCACCTAGGCATCATTTATCTCTTTACCCTCTCTCCACCTGTACAGCCCCTTTTCTTCTTCTTCAGGTAAAGTATCCCCCATTTCCCCTCAATAGCACCTGTGCCTCACTACCCCCCTCTTTAAAGTGCCTTCTTTTGCCCCCCCCCAAGGTTCCTTTCTACTTTTCTGGATCCTGAGGTTACTTCATGACATATACTTACATCTAAGGATTTGGGGCTAGGATCCACAAATGAGAGAGAACATGCATCATTTATTTTTCTGAGTCTGGGTTACCTCACTTAGAATAACAGTTTCTAGTTTTATCTATTTACCTTCAAAGTTCATGTTTGTCTTTTTATTTACCTCGGAATAGAACTCCATTGTGTAAATGTACCATATTTTCATTATCCATTCATTGCTGAGGGACAATAAATATGGGTGAACAAGTATCTCTGCAGAAGGGTGTAGAGTCCTTTGGGTATATGCCAAGGACCAGTACAACTGAACTATATGGTAGTTCTATTTTTAGTTTTTTTAAAGAATTCTCCACACTGATTTTCATATTCACTGTACTAGTTTGCAATCTCACTAGCAGTGAATGAGGGTTCCCCTTTCCCCACATTTTTGCCAGGATTTGTTTTCTCAATCTTAGCCATTCTGACTGGGGTAAAATTAATAGTTTTAATTTTCAATTTGCATTTCCCCAATTACTAAGGATGTTGAACACTTTTTAAGGCATTTCTTGGTTATTATTATTATTATTATTATTATTATTATTATTTATTATTTAGACTGGGTCTCCCTGTAGCCCTAGCTGGCCTGGAACTTCCCAAGTAGACCAGGCTACCTTCCATCTCACAGAGATCTGCATCTACCTGTCTCTGCCACCTGACTGCTGGGATTAAAGACATACACCACCATGCCCAGCTTTTGTATCCCTTTTTAAAAAAATTATTCTTTGACAATTTCAAGATATAGAATTTGACCATTATCTATCCCTCTAGCTCTTAACTCCTCCTGAATGCCACCTTGCCTCTCTCTTAACTTCAGTTAAGGTTTTTATTATAACTTACTGAGTCCAATTAGTGATGCCTGTGTGTACATGGGTGTGGGGATAACCACTGGAGCAAGGGCCACATCCCTGCATAAAATGACTCTCCCTCCTCCAGCAGTCCTGAACTGCCAGTAGCTCAGTTAGGGGTGGGGCTTTGTGAATAATGGAATGTTGGAATGTTGGAATTGGAATGTTGATTGGTTTGTTCCTGCAGGCAGCTACAGCTGCTGTGATTTTTGTATTCTTAATCTATACATTTAATGTAATTTCTAGAAAACAAATGGGGCCTGCTCTTTCTTTCTTTCTTTCTTTCTTCCTTCCTTCCTTCCTTTCTTTCTTTCTTTCTTTCTTTCTTTCTTTCTTTCTTTCTTTCTTTCTTTCTTTCTTTCTTTCTTTCTGGATATTAAAAATTTGATCTGAAATTCAGCTGGGAAAATAAATACACTCAAATAACTAGAAAAACTTTTCAAAAAGAATTGTTATGATCAGGACCAGGGTATTTAATCAGCAATCTCTATGTGTTTAATGGCTCAATGAATTAAAACTGAGTAGTTTTGGCATAGTAATAAACAGAAAATTAGACAAACCAGAAAGTTTAGAAACAGACTTCAGCATATCTAATAATATGATAAAATGAATATTATCTCAAGTCATTAAAGTGTTAGGAAATCTGACTTATTCTCTGAAAACAATAAAGTTATACTCCTTTCTTCTAATCCACAGAAAAATAAATTCCATGTGTTTAAAAATCTGAAAAAAAAGGTAAAATGGAAAAAAGAGCATTGAAAAGAAACTATTGATGAATATCATGATATGTCAGGGTAGAGTTTGCAAAGCACGATTGACAACAGACGCCATGAAGATAGCAGATGGACACTGGTGTTTAAAATTTCAAAATGGCAAAGTAGAGCCTAAACCAAGGTAAACAGAAATAAACTCTCAGAAGTGTTGCTCATATGGTAAAATGGAAAGAGGCCACTCATTTAAGTCCATAGCAATCATTATCTCTCATAGAAACATGGCCTAGGATCTGCAGTAGGAAATTCAATAAAGCAATGAGATGATCAATAACCAAATATAGCTAATGTTTGTAAACAAAGAAATGCTAATTAAAAACAAATCAAATCATGTTCAATGGCAGAATTGATGTTATCTAGCATAATATCCAGGAGAGAGGGAGACATTGTTAGACCCAAGTCTATGTAGCTTTTGACTTAGAAGATCTATTTTTGAAAGTGTATATTGAAGAAAATGAGTTGATATGCGTATGATGCATGTGCAAAGGTGTTTTATTTATTGAATTTAAAAATAATAGTGAACAATTTAGAAACAATTTAGCTGTGTGGTAAAGAGAATTCTTGTAGTTCTTTAATAGAATATTTTGCAGACAAGTAGGGATGTTAATGTAGCTATGTATTTACCAAGAGTCATTATTCTTCAGTCAAACCAGGAGAAAATAATAGTACTGTGTATAAAATATGACCTCACTGTGTTGTTAAAAGGCATACTTACTTAAATTTAGGAAGAAGTTGTACAGGGTAAGCATCTAATTAACAGAAATTTCTTTTAAGATTTGGATGAAATTATGAATAATTTATATGTTTGTATTTTCAAATTTTTAAAATAAAATTTCAAAAGGTTCTGGATTGTCAAAGTCAACAAATGTTGGAAATGCTATGGAGGAAATGGCTCATTTGTACATTATTGGTGGGGAGGCAGATTGGTACATTTTTGGTGGAAAGTAATAAAAAACTTTCTAAAGAAATTGAAGATAGAATTACCCTATACCCTATAGTGATCCTCTGTCCTAGTTTGGTTTCTGTTGTTGTAATAAAACACTGGCCAACAACAACTTGGGGAGGAAAGTTTATTTTATCTTCCTGGTAATAGTCCATTATCAAGGGAAGCCAAGGCAGGACCTCAAGGCAGGAACTTGAAGCAGAAACCATGAAGGAGTGTTGCTTACTGGCTTGCCTCCTCTGGCTTGCCCAGCTAGTTTTCTTAAACAACCTAGTCCCACCTGCCAAGGAGTGACACTACCTATGTTGGGTTAGGCCCTCTTACATCAATTGGAAATAAAGAAAATGCCACAGACAGGGCCACAGGCCACTTGGATGGAAGAAGTTCTTCAGCTGAGTTTCCCTCTTCCCAGGTTACTCTGGGTTTGTGTCAAGTTGACAGCTGAAGCAGACTATGACATCCTTTATTTGGTATATACCTAAACAACATGAAATAACAGGGTCAAAAAGGTTTCTTCACTCCATGTTCATTGAAACAGTGTTCATAATAGCCAGGATAAGGAAATACCCTATGTATTGGTTGGCTTGGGGGGGGGGTCTCTGGTGCCTCTCTGACCAATATGTTACAAAGAGGTATCCTGTGCCTGGTACTGAGATTTTTTTCATTTAATAAGCCATGTCTTCTGGGAACAGCATTGTTTACTAATGTGGGGTACTTCTGTATAAACTCTTTTTAAAAATTATATTTTTAATTATGTTATAAGTACTGGAATTTCATAAGGCTTCTTCATCCTCAGTTTTGATTAACCCACTCCCTACCCCTCCCATGCCTTTGTAAATCTTTAGTTCCCAGCATTCTCCCCCTCTTCTTTCAAATCACATGAGTTCTACCATACTCTATTATATATTTTGAATGTGGATTGCAATATCTTAGGTACCTAAGTAATTTCTTCATACATACCACATTTTATTTAAGTATTCACCTGGCCCCTCATTCCTTAGCATGTCACTATACTACCTGCTTGACCCCTTTTAGCCCCGGTAGTCTCACTCTGTGCTTTAATGTCACCTGTATTCTACTATTCCTGCTCCTTCACTGCATTCTCCCCACCAATGGTCTGTTTCTTGTTTCTTTGCTCCACATGCACTCCATTTTAATAATAACCAAATCAGTTCTAAAACACATGGCAGGAAGCATCACCGTACTTGATTTCAAATTATACCACAGAGCCACAGTACTGGCACTGAACAGGCACACAGATCAATGGAATAGAATAGATACAACTCCATATAACTCAAATATAGCTCCGTGTCACTACAGGTAGCTGATATTTTACAAAGCTATCAAAATTATACATTGGAGAAGATAGCATCTTCAACAAATGGTGCTGAGAAACCTAGATTTCAGTATGTAGTAAAATGAACCTAAACCCTTACCTCTTACCTTGCACAAAACTCAACTCCAAGTGGATCAAGACCTGATACCTTGAAACTGACAGAGGAAAAAGTAAGAAGTCCATTTCAACTTATGGACACAGGTAAAGACGTTCTAAAAAGGACTTCATTAGCTCAGGGAATAAAACCAGCGATTGATGAATGGGATCTCATTAAAGTAAATATCTTCTGTACAGCAAAGGGAATGATCACTCCAATGAAGAGACAACCCAGAGAATGAGAGAAAAATTTTGCCAGCCATACATCTGACAGAGGATTAGCGTGTAAAATATGTAAAGAACTAAAAACAAAACACTAAGAAAATAAGCAGCCCAATTAATAAAACAGGCTGTGAAATGGGATAGAAAGTTCTGAAAAAAAGAAAAAGAAAGACAAATGGCTAGCAAACACTTAAAAACATGTTCAATGCCTTTGGTCATCAGAGAAATATAGATTAAAGTGACTAAAATTCCATCTCACCCCAGTCAGAACAGTCACTGTTAGGACTATAAATAACAAATGCTGGTGTGGATGAGAGGACAAGGGAACACTTACTTCTTCAGTGCTGGCTGGAGTGTACAATATCACGGTCACTCTGGAAATCAGTTTATAGATTATAGACTTCTCAAAAAACTAGAAATCCATCTCCTATATGACACAGCTGTACCACTCCTGGGCACCCAAAGGACTTTGTCTTACTACAGAGATATTTGCACATGCCTGTTCACTGCCACTTTAGTCACAATAGCTGCACAATGGAATCAGCTTGATGTCCATAATTGACAAATAGATAATGAACTTGTAGTTCATATACAGAATAGAGTATTATTTAACTATAAAGGAAAATGAAAAATTTCAGGTAAATGGATGGGAATGGGTGAAGATATACTGAATGGATGGAACTGGGAAAAGTTATAGAGTGAAGAAGGCCCCCACACCCCAAAAGACAAAGGCTGAATGTTCTCTCCCCTCTGATGGTACTAGCTTCAAATCTTTTGTGTTGTGTGTTTAACATATTTTGTATTATTCTTATAGTAAGAAAGTAAAAACCTCACAGGCATGGTGACTCATGCCTATAGTCCCAGGACTTGAGAGGCTGAGGCAGGAAAATTACTGTGAGGTGTAGGCTAGCCTGGGCTGCATAAATGAATTTCAGACTGGTCTGAACTACAGAGTAAGACCCTGTCTCAGAAAGAAAACCAAAACCCAAACAAAACAAAGCCTCAAAGACAAACAAAAAGAAAAAATAGTAGAAAAGAAGCAAATACAATTAAATGTGAATATGTACACACAAAAAATTTGGAGCATTGTGCATTGAAATCTTAACAGTAACTATTTCTGATGGTAATCACATACAGCTACAAGCATTTTTCCTTTGTTTATCTGGGGTTATTGATTTTCAAAATTAAATATGTATTGCCTGTGTAATAAGTAAAAGTTATTAAGCATCTCTAAAATTTTACATTGTTTGATTTACTTTTTGTTGAAAATAAAAACCTTACACATAAATAAGAAATTGCCCAAATAGTTTGGGGAGAAAATTGCATTGTGAAGACTTTTCAATGTACCTTGGCATAGTTTGAGATAACACGGAACTGAGAAATGATCAAGCCTGGGCATCCTTACCACCATCCCTAATGGAGGTTGTCGCTGGCCAGTTACCTTGGTTCTCTTTTACTGGTTCTGACACATGTGCATCAGCACTGGGAATCACACAGCCAGTGTCGACTGATGGGTTGGACAGGATTGTTAAATATGGGATCCTGGACTAGAGAGCATAGGCTTCTGGCTCTGCTAGGTCTTCTAGGCTGTACTATGCAGGACCTGAGCCTTGTCCAGGACCTGAAAAGTGATGGTATTGCCGCAAGAATGTTTCATTAGGCCTGGGTCCTGAGATCATAATTGCCTTACATCTCTGATGTGGTTGATTCCTGTAAGGGACCTCTGCGAGACTCTTGGTTTCTACTAGGATGACTGTTGTTTCAACAGACACCAATATTTCAATTTTCCTTCTTTGCTCAAATTAAGAGTCCAAGGAAAACTTCATTTGCCCCATGAGCTCCTGGCTGTCTTCCTCCCCCTCCACGTATCTCTATACCTCTTCTGATGCCCATAGTGGGTGATTAGTACAACAGTGTAGCCATTGATAGTATATGTGTACAGTGGATTGACTTGTGTTCCTTTTGTGATTTTTGGTGCGGCCACTACAGGTCTTGAGGCTGCAATTTTCAGGGCTCTGTGTTGCATGACAGGCAGGTAGTCTGCAAAGAGGAAGTCTGTCACAGAAACCTAGGATTTTATTTCCTTCTTATCTTTTCTGTCTGATTTGTAATTCCTTTGCTTTTCATCTTTTTTTTTTTTTTTTAATGAGTGGTAGACCTGTATGCAGAACGACAAACAGGAAGATGTCCAGAAGCAGGGTAGGTAGAATCAGTGAGTGAAACAGGCTAACTATAAAATGATTTTTTTTTTTTGTTGTCTCTTTGGTGTTGGGATCAAACCCAGGGCCTTGTACAAGCTAGGCAAGTACTCTACCAGTGAGCCACATCCCAGGCCCCAAGATGAATTTTTCTCAGAAGGTAAATCATTTATTTGATGAATTCCTTACATTTGGGTATTAGGAACTACTGGTTTTTTTTTTGTTTGTTTGTTTGTTTTTATGAAGTTGAGAGGAGGTCACAGGGTGAGGGTAGATCCAGGAGAAGTTAGAGGGGAGATTAGAGGACACATATTATCAAAATACATGGTATGCATGTATAAAATTCCCAAAGAATAAATAAACATGTTATATTAAAATAAAAAAGTAAGTGGGCATGGTGGTGCTTGCCTTTAATCCCAGCACTCAGGAGGGAGAGGCAGGCAGAGATCTATGAGTTAGAGGCCAGCCTGGTCTACATAGTGAGTTTCCAGGTCAGCTAGTGATACAAAAAAAAATGCAATGTCTTAAAAATTATATATAATGCTAAATACAGTAATAAATGGCTAGTGTTGAGGTATAAAGGGAATGGTGTGGACTGTGGCAAACTGCAAGCTCATGCCTAGTGATGTCCACTAGGTTGTTGCTGTGTTGGGATAGAGGTTAGTGTTTCCAGTCCTCAGTAAGGTAAGAAAAGCCAGCTATGTTGCTGTTAATGTTAAATCTTTGACTTTTAAATGTTGACAAGAAATCTAAACAGACTTTAAAACAGAAGGCAAGCCGTTGTGCACGCCATCCAGTCTGAGGGCCGCAGGTTTGCATTTCTGGCCTGCAGATGGTCCAGGTGCCTTATCATTCAATTACCCTACTTTGCTTGTCATAAGGTGTTGCTGTGTGAGAGTCCAGGGGGCCCTTGCCAAGTTCCCTTGAATTCATATTTAAGAAAATGCCCATTTTTATAAAGAGCAAGGCTTGATACTGAAGAGCCCTCCAATGTTGCTAATAATGAAAATGACGATGCTACAAAAGAAGGCAGATATTGTAAAACAAGCCCCAAGCAGTCTATGCACTTCCATCTCTGCTCGTACACTGTCAGCTGGCAAGCTGGTAGAGGGGCAGAGGATGGCATGCAGTGGATGACACTGGGTGGCCGGAGGAAGCGTGAAAACAACCGTGGACCCACACTGAAGAAATGATGCGAACGTGCAGGAGGCTAGCTGGTGAACAAAGGGGCCTTTCTTTGATCTGTCCACAACGAGGCAATAGAATCGACCCTGCTCCTCTCACGCACGCCTCTGCCTTTAGGACTGAACATTTGTTTTCAATTTTAACAGTTACATCGCATGCTTTCATTACACCATTGTCTAAAATATCGCCGAGGCCTTAACCGTTGTAATTTATCTTTTGTACTATATAATTTGGAGCCGCTCAGGCCAGAAAAGAACATCTGTACTGAAAGGTTGAACTCGACACAGTTTAGAGTTGTACACTGAGCCTATTCTAAGGTCAGTTTCCGCATAAACTTCGTTATCACTGTTGGTTTTATTCATTCTATTTGACATATTAAGCTCCTGTATCTTGGCATAAAGGACACAATATTGCAGCATATTGGCAAGCTCATTTGCTTTTCCCAGCTAGTGTTGTGTCCAAATATCAATCCCCAGGGATAAACACGTGTATATCGACTGCAGGAAAATGAAGCTTAGCAGCAGGTGGCCTTTTGCCGCCTAATGAACACGGCAATCTGTTACTATCACCGCCACGCTTTTCACCAGACAATTAGGCAACTAAGCATGTAATTATTCAGGCCAATGAGAAGAGGCTCTCCTCTAATTTCATCTTTTCATTGCTGTTTACTAACCCACACTCCCCTCATTAGCGAGAGATTTTCCAGTCTATGCTAATTGGTTTCAATAACATTCATTTCAGTTGAAAGAGAACGGTTCTGTTAATTGAGAATCGAAAGAATCTTTTCATTTTAAGTACGTCCTGCTATGGAAATCTGAATACTCTCAACAGGTTCGAGCTAATGAAATTAAGTCACACAGCCATTAGTGGCGTAATAGAAATAAAGTAATTTATTTTCATTGAAGCATGTGCTATAGGTCCAGAACAATTAACACAGCTTGAGGGGGATAGCAACTTGGAAAAAAATTGAGGAGAAACGGGATGATTTCCCTTCCAATGGCTTGTTTAATTCCTGGTTTAAAACCCTTCTTCATTTGGTGCCACTTTCAATGTGTTTAATGTGAGGAGAACTCATTCGTGAAATGACACTTACTAGATTCTACTAATTGTGTATGAAAAGTAGTGCTCTTTCCTACAGAGACCGCTTAAAAGCATCCCAGCGATTGCATTGGTTAGCTGTGTTGGACTGTAAACTGAACACACTGGTAAAACTTTTACAGCGAAGCCATTAGCCACCCTATGGCGTTGTGGTCTTTTTAAAAAATGCAGTGTCAGTGTATTTACATCTGTGTGACTTAGAATTGCACTGAGCTTGGTGTCACAGTTCTTAGCATCCTGTGGCACTTAGAATCCATCACAGGTACTATGCTATTCAGGCACTGCACTGGAAGTTCCAGGAGTAGGCAGAGACAGAATTTCAAAAACAAGGCGTTAACAAATGTATTTATACAAAAATCCCTGTAAGTGAACTAAATCATCAAAGAAAAGGAATCAAGTATAAATGAAATGAAAGTCTTTATTTGGTGCTACAAGTTACAATTCTGTATTGACAGGGTACTCTTGATCAGAAAACTGGTATATTTTCTTGCCAGGAAGAATTTATTTATTTTTAAAGCAAAGTCTTCCAGTTTCAGAGTGAAACATTGCATATATTACTTGTACACATTCAAAAATGTGCCTATATCATGACACTTTTACCAAAACTCTCATATCTTATTTAGTTTTTTTTTTTTAAATGGAATAATCAATATAAAACCATTTGGGTTGCTGTCAGACTTTCAGTCTGTGTATAAAATTCCTTCCCCATACCCAAGAACCAAAATTCTTCTGTGGTCATTAGACTATAGTGCAGGTCTGCCTCTTTCTAGAAGCTTGTGTGGATGCTGGTTGGTGGGTGGGTCGGTAGGATGAGTGGGGGTGGTGCTTTATGCAAATGTTATATCTATTTTTTTAGTTAGATTCAAAAATGCATAATGGGGACAGAGTTACAAAATAATACACTGCATGGCGTTATGAATATTTCAAAGAATTATTTCCTTATTTTGTGCATAGCTCAGAGTGCTGACATTTGATTTATAGCTGCATGGATGTACCTGGGGTTGCTAAGGTTACCCAATTTCATTCACCCATAGATATTTGAGATCTACATAATGCCATCACATCCTCCACCGCATTTCAAAGTGATGTTGATAAATGGTGCCTTCCTTAGATGATATTTCCATTTAGATGTGATATATCTCATGATTTCTGTCTTTTAAAATATTGTGCTTGATGAAATTTTACATTATGTGCATATACAGAAAGCACAGATACATATTTTTTCAGTTTTAAAGGTTCAAAAAACTATGAGTCGGTTTCCCCTCCCCCTTCCCCGCCCCACACCTATTCCCATATGTTCAGGCTTATGGTGACTAATATTGAATTTTTTTAAAAAAGAAAAAAAAACCCTCTGCACATTATTGTTTGTCTTATGTTTAGAGATATAACAAAAGACTGGCTAGTCACCTGCAATCGTTTTCATGATGTTTCATATCTTTGCAACAAAAGCTCAAGCTTTTCTAAAAAATGAAAACATCTTTTGAGGTTTTGATAACAAACCCACAGAAGTTATCTTTCCCAACAGATCTCTATAGAAGTAACACTTAGAAAGTTTTATACAGTATATGTGTGTGTGTGCAATTTATAATACATTTTCTTATTGCTTACAAGTGATCACTGACCTTTCAGTTCATAATGCGTCCCAGTCCTAGAAAGAAGTCTGGTTCAGGCTTTCCTAACTTCAAAGGAATAAGGGATTAGATGTATGGAAGAGGACAGTTAAAAACTCAAAATAACCATAAATTTTTGTGAGGAGAATAGATGTGGCTCCATGGGGCAATAAACTTGCTGGTGGGGAGAGATGAACACATATGAAAAGCCATGAGCCCCACCTTATGAAGGACTAATCTGTGGATTATATGGTTTTGTTTCTCCTTAACCAGCTGGATTGAGTTCTGTAAAATTAGTTTTTTATTTCCCCTCATCTGAGTGAGAAAAACAGGTATGGAACAGGCTGGAATGATGAAATACAGGAAGGATTTATAGGGGCCAAGGTTTTGGACCAGGCTCTTTGGAAGGAAACAGACTGGCTAGGAGTAAAAGATTGGGCGTGAAAGAGTGAGAGAGTGGAGAACAGTGCTGATGGGAGAAGGGGCCCCTGGTTTGGGGGAAAGCCAGTGCAGAGTGACAGACTAGGGCAGAGGCTGGGAGTGGAGAGGGAATAACGAAAGCCTACTTCCTCAGTTTCTCTTATGATTTGTTTAGATGGTAACATGGCGGCTTGTAGACCTGCTTCTAAGATATAAAATTACAAAAACAGTTTGGATTTGCTGCTGACATTTAAACACTGGTCATTCTCACATTTTAAATTTTCTTTATAATCAGTATATCTGATATTCCTGGGTCTTCCCTCCAAGATCAAGGGGTTGGGTAGACCAGAGTAGCGTCGGGCCACTTCATAGGACTGTGGCTGTCCCTGTGCATTTCTTTCACCCAAACTCCTTTATTAACATGCCTGGCTCTCATAGGCAGATTAATGCATTCCTTCTTGACACATGGGCTCACACAGGTTTCCAGATCTAGATTCTGCTCTGTGCCTAAGGTCTGGCAGATAGCAGATGGTCAGTCAATATGTTTTGAATGAATTGATGACAACACTTTGTTTTACGCATATACGGTTTATCTTACATGGAAGACTGTGAGATCATATAGGAGAAGGATCGTCTAATTTATTTTTGGGTTTCCAGTGCCCTCAGGACAATAAGCACTAGCTAAACATTGGTTCAATGTTACATATTGTAAGAGAAAGCAATTGATCCCCTCATGTAGGAAAAGAATTGTATGATTGAGATGCAGGAAATGGCTTCTATTTTCTTTCTAGCCATCCCTCCTACCTTTATTTATCTCATCTCCTCATGCTGGAGCCCTTCTGATTTCCCTTTCCATCCCATTCACTTTTTGACTTGCCTTTCTGAGTGCCCCATTACACTCCCTTTTATTCTCCTATGTAGTCATCTCCAAATTAATGAAGTCCTTTTTTCAGTCATTGTTTGGCTAGGACTTACGGTAAAGAAGGGATAGTTGACTGGGATTGGAAAGGGACATGTAATTGTGCAAGCACTTTAGTGGTTGTGCACACTTTTAGTCCCAGCACCCAGGAGGAAGAGGCAGGCGTATCACTGTGAGTTCAAGGCCAGCTTGGTCTATATAGTGAGATACAGGACAGCTGGGGCTACAGGGAGACCTTGTCCTCCAGAAGACCAAAAAAAAAAAAAAAAGTCCTTACTTATAACATAAAAAATTCATAAGTCCTAGCACCAAAGGTCTTGGATTCATGTTCTCATCCTAACTTTTTTAAAACATTGTGACCTTGGATGAGATCCTTGACCTCTCTGGTCTCAGTGTCGTCATTTGCAAACTGAAAATAATCATAGCACTTGCTCATCACGTTGCTGTGAAAACATGCGCAATGCTTATCGTACACTGCCACAGTACGGAATGTTCAACAAACATTAACTGCTGTTATCTGAGTCACTTGTTTACTCACATTCCTCAAGCATTTAGGGTCACTCCATGACTGGTAAGCCACCAGTTTTACAAATATTTTCTTTTCTAAATACTTTTAAAATTTCATTATTATTTTTATTTTATGTGTATGAGTGTATTGCCTGCATGTATGTGAGTGTACCCATATTGTGCAATGCCTGTGGAGATCAAAAGAGGGTGTTGAATCCCCTATAACTAGAGTTATGGATGGTTGTTAGCCACCATGTGGGTACTGGGAACTGAACCTGGGTCTTCTGGAAGAACAACCAGTGCTCTTAACCCTGAGCCATCTCTCTAGCCCCTTCTATTTTTTTTTAATCTTTGGACATAAAAATGTATCCTTTGTAAAGAAGGTAAATGATGCATTGAATGAAAATGAAAGGTAACTATGCATTTACAATATTTAAATTCAAAGGGTGTCTGGGTATTACTGGTGGTGTATCATGTATCAGAGTCTTCTAGAAGTCTCTCCAGTGATGTTTTAAATACAAATCTAATCCTTATTTTGCAATTCAAAATCTCCCAAAGCTCTGAGAAATTAATTTTTTTCTCCATAATTTTTGGCATCAAAATTTGGTCTGTATCTGGTTGGCAAATAAACCACAAGTTGGCAAAAAGATTATTATGAGCTTCATGCTATTTAGTGTATTCTGTTTTTTTGCAAAAAAAGTGGGCATATTTTATTAAGGGATATTCTTCCAAATCCCATTTGATATGCTTTATGATATATGTACTAAATTATTTCTGAAATTTGAAAAGTTCTGAGTTCAAGGAGATTTGTGTTCAAGAGTTGAGGGACACTTCCTTTTTATGTGTTTTTATTGAATTTTTGTGTATTTCATGCAAATAATTATCTTTGTACCCTCTTCCCCCTTCCCCTTTGACATCCTCCCATAACCCCTCCCCACCACCAGAGTTCATACATTCTGTCACTTGTATTAAAGCCAATTGTGTAAAGTTAGTGTCCTGAGATGTCCCTCAGTGCAAGTTCAACCACTGGGGTTTAGTTAGCCTATTTAGAGTCTCTCTCTTCAAGAAGATCAACTCTTCCTCACCCAGCAGTAATCAGCTACCAATAATTCTTTGACTAAGATTGGGGCCTGCTGCTCATTTCCACAGTACTTTGCTGGGGTTTTGTAGGTTTGTATGAGAAGGGTCCCAGGCACCTGAAGGACTGTTTCCATATGGTCATGCACTTCCTCCCTGGCTCTTATAATATTTCCACCCCCTCTTTCGTAATGGTCCCTGAGCCCTGGGTGGGTGGACGTCAATATAGGAGTCCTGTCCAAGGTCCCACACTCTGCTGACTCTTGTTCTCTGAGTTTTGGCCATTTGTAGCCTTTTGTGTTCCTGGCCCTCTGTTGCATGAGGGAGCTTCATTGATGAGAATTGAAAGATGCATTAGTGTTCTCTTCATCCCTTGTTCTATGTTCCGTGAATCTTAGGTGTAGAGGCTGCATTTAAATGTGCTGCTTAGGCTTGGGAAAGTCACAGAGAATCTCTATATGTGGCCAGTGATGTAACTGTAATAGTCTCTGTCTGTTGAAAAAGAAGCTATTTTGATGGGTGGTGACTGGGATACTTGTCTGTAAATTTAAGGACCCCTATTTTGCACATAGTAAGAAATTACATTAGTCTAGGGATGTGAGAGCCTTGGGTTTTCTCTAAGATCCATGACTTCTCCAGCTATGTGTATTTGGTTGGGTTTACAGTACCAGACCTGAGTTTCCTCCCACTGAGTGGCCTTTAAGACCAATTAAGTAGCTGTTGATTAGCTCAAGACAAAAGTGCTACTACTGCACCAGTGTTGTTTGCTGTGCTGGTCATTGATGTGATTTTTAGGCCTTGAATCTAGGGTTGGACCATCAATTGATGTACCAGCTTGTGTAGTGCTCTCCAAAGCTATGAGAGCTGGCCTTCAGGGGAGGGGGCTCCAGGTCAGTTTCAGCTCCATTGCTCCAAATCTTGAGAGGGACACTTACTTTAAAAAAAATTGTTTTTATTTTATGTGTATGAGTGTATTGCCTGCATGGGTGTGTAAGTGCACCCACGTCATGCAATGCCCATGGAGGTCAGAAGAGGGCATCAAATCCCCTGGAACTGGAGTTAGCTGTTAGCTGCCATGTGGGTACTAGGAATGGAACCTGGGTCCTCTACAAGAGTAGCCAGTGCTCTTAACCACTGAGACACCTCTCCAGCTCCATGGGACATTTTACTTTTTGAGGCAATGTCTAAAAGTTCAGGTTGGCCTTTGACTTACCATGTAACTGAGGATGACCTTGAACCCCTGATCCACCTGCCTCTACCTCCCAAGTGCTGACATTACACCACACCAGCTTCCTTCCTTTTGGTTTTGTTTGTTTGTTTGTTTTTGACAGGGTCTCCCTACCCCAGCCCACCTGTAACTCACAGTAAAGACCAGGCAGTCCTCCATTTCATAGAGATCTGCCTGCCTCTGCCTCCCAAGTGCTGGGATTAAAGGTGTGTGCCACCATGCCGCCCTCCTCCTCCTCCTCCTCCTCCTCCTCCTCTTTTTTCTCCCCCTCCCCCTCCCCCCTCCTTCTTTAGATGTGCGCCACCACGCCAGCCTTCTTCTTCTTCCTCTTCTTCCTCTCCCTCCTCTTCTTTTGTTTTTTATTTTAAATATTTCCCTCCTTTATTTCAAACACAGTCTTCAAGGCCACCCATTTGCTTGATAAATATTTGAGTGCTTACTTACTTGACACAGACACCATTCTACCCTCCCAGACATAGTGATGAGCTTTGTTTTCGTGGGCTTTGTTTTAAACTGAGAGAAGGCATTAGAAAAAGTAATAAGATGACCTCAGCACTTGAAGAGAATAAAATGATGGAGTGGAGAATTACTCTGTGATGTGTGTGTGTGTGTGTGTGTGTGTGTGTGTGTGTGTGTGTATGTGTGTGTGTAGTTAGGGTGGTTAGAGATATCTCTTTGAGGAATAAGTTTGGGACAGAAATGACTAAAGAAAACCAACCCTACAAAGTACTGGGAAAGTGTGCTTCAGAAAGAACAGGAGAAGCCACAAACCAGAATGAAGTTGACAGTTTACACAGTGGAGAGATGACATTTGTGCTTAGAGCACCAAGGTAGGTGTGAGATGTAGTCAGATGAAAGCCTGACGAAGGAGAACCTTGCAGGGCATGCAAGGGGTTTGAGTTTTATCCTGTAGGTAAAGGGACATAGTGGAGGATGCTAAAAATGGAAGTGACATAATGTGTTCTGTAGCTCCAAAATATCCATATGTGTTGTCTATGAAGGTCCATATGAATATACATAAGTATTGTCTATACTGGTGAAATGCATAGCTCACTTTCAAGTAATAGAATCTCAAATAACAGTGACTTTAGTAAGACAGTTTTGCTTGTAAACTCTCTGGGGACTGTACATAGAGTGTGGAGGTAATCCAAGGCCACATTGGAAGTTCAACGAAACGAAAAGTTCTGCTTGAAGCCCCCCTTTCAGTGCCCTGTTCTACTGTCCCTAGGGGTGGCCTTATGGTATTCAAGAGAGAAACACAAGCTCTGGCCGTTGGCTCTACCTTGTAGGCAGCAAGTGTACAAAGACTATGTGTAAACTGTCTCTTAGTTGAGGTGCTTATTATTTTAATATTTTTTAATCTTTGAGAGTTCCATATATTTATATCAATCATATCTATCCACTACTATCTCCCTCCAATTCCCCCTAGACTCTCCCACCCCATCTCCCTCCAAACTTCAGGTCCTACACATATTCTTATTTCTCATTGTCCAGAACTTTGTCCCATGTACACACTTAACTGTCCTGGGGAGGCAGAGGGAAATGGATCCTTGGAGCTTATTGCTCAGCTGAATCAGTGAGCTCTGGGTTCAGTGGAAGACCCTGTCTCAAAAAATAAGATGAAATTCAATTGAGGAGGATACTTGATATTCACCTCTGGCTATTCATATATACATGTGCACACATGTGCATGCATACCTGTATACATATATGCATATACTCAGGGAAACACATACATACCACACACACACACACACACACACACACACACACACACACACACACACGGACATGACAATTCAAGCCCAAGAAATAACAATGTCAAAAGTTACTATTGAATAAGCTCATATATTAGTTCCCCGAAGGAGTCATCTTGGAGGTCAGGGTCAGCAAGAACTAGGCTTAGGCAAGGAGTGGGATTTTCACAGGTGGGGTCTTCCAGATCCCAGAATCAGTTTTCATTTTTTTCCTCTTTTCTTTCTTACTTTTAAAAATATTCATGCCCTGATGAGCAACAAATTCCCCAGAGCAGAATGGAGATGACCCCACGGAGCACCGGGCTCTGTTGATGGGAATTGCTTTTACCTTCTGGAAAGAGAATAGGCCACAAAGGATCAATCTCTTCTCTGTTGTATCTCTTTCAAGTTGAACTGCATCGGACAATGAGTGGATTAAAAAAAATCCTGTGGCCTGGTGTGCCTCAGATGCATTTGCCAATTTTAACATCATTCCCCAAGTTATATAAAACCGGAGAATAAATGCTTGAGCCTTCTGTGGGGTGAGCAGTTTACTTCCCAGGCAGGGATCACATTTGTAACAAATCTCCTCAGAGATGCATTTTGTAAGCGAAGTGAAGAAATCATTAGCAAAGCAATATTTGAAGAAGCAGACTGGCCCAGTTCTGAAAGCAACTCTATTTTAACCTTTAAAAGATATCATTTTACTTACTAGGCTGCTTATTACAATTACAGTGTTTTCCTTGGCCCCTGGCTCCATTAAACATATGTTTTATAGCAAGTTCTCAATTACATTATCCTGACAGGCTGGCTCATAAGGGCATGTTATAAAGTGGAGAGACTGCAAAGTGGTAAACTGCTCCTCATTAAGTTTATAGTTTTATTACCTTGTTTAGGGCACTTTTTCTTCCTTTCCTCTCACCAGCTTTCTTTTGTGACATTTAATTTATAAGAATCAAGGGGACTTTCTTGTCCCACTTTTTCCCATGGCTGGTGAACTTGCTTGTAAGGCGCATTTGAGGGATGGGTGTGTATTTACCATGACATGCAGACCCCTCCTCCCCACCTGGCCTCCTTAATATGAATTGTTTTTTGACACCCCTCCCCCAAAAGGCTACTGAGTATGATGGTACCTTTTTGGTGTTAAATGTGAGTGGACTGTACATTTGGGTCTATAGCCTGGTTGCTCTTAGATAGAGATGAGATCTTCATAAGCTTGCAAAACCCACTCAGATGGACGGAGCTTTAATAAATGATGTGCATTACCTTGTCCAATTGGCCATCTCTGCTGATCTGCGGGAGACAGTTGCTCTACACCAGCCCACAGTCAGCCTCCTGGAGAGGCAGAACTGGATTCTCTCACCGCAGCGCTCAGGTCAGCTGAACTATTTTAATTTACAGAACATTACACATGCATAAATATATTTATATCTCCATGCTCCGACAGGGGAATTAAATCAGCTTGAATTTATGTAAAATGTGTTATGGTTATTGGATGAGGAAAGAGTATTGTGCTAAGAGGCACAAACATCAACTGGCCACTGCTAATTATAGGCATGTAAAAA
This sequence comes from Nannospalax galili, assembly GCF_000622305.1. Classification (NCBI taxonomy): domain Eukaryota; kingdom Metazoa; phylum Chordata; class Mammalia; order Rodentia; family Spalacidae; genus Nannospalax; species Nannospalax galili. The sequence goes on along the minus strand of NW_008341872.1, from coordinate 2,379,844 downwards.
ATGGCTGGTGGTTGCTTTTGAACCCAGACAGAATCTGTGGATGTTGATTATGAAGAGCTATTATGTATTGATAGGTTAGGATTTATTGCTGCAAGTATCAACCAATTGCTCTGGATTGGATGGTAGTCGGACACTGGGGAATCAGTCTTGGAGCTGTTAGAACAGGGTAATCTATCAGGAGGAGGGGAGTGTATTCTATCAATTAAGGAACAAGCAATTCTACTGATTTGCTATTGGCAGACTAATAGAGGTAATGGGTTTTCCTAGACAGTCCAGGTACTGTAGAGCCGAGTTGGGGAAAATAGTGACATTAGATAAATAGAAGAGTAGTTCATTAAACCTGAATGAAGGCTGTGATGGGGGCAGAGCTGCAGGACTCCAGGCTCTGTCTTGCGTCAGGCCTTAGTTGAGTCCACAAGAATGTGATGATGCATTTCTCTTTGATGTCTGCAGCAAACTGATACTGGTAGATACTTTGGGGAGCCATTGTTAGGAAAGTGTTTTAGCACTGTGTATCAGTCAGCAGATACCTGGATGATGCTGCCTTAAATACCTCGAAATTTCAGTGGCTTGATGACAGATATTTATTTTTCTTGTTAATAGGTTGGGGGTTGTTTGGCTGATCTTGGCACAAGCTGCAGGTTGTATTTGGCTCTCTGCCATGTGTGTCACTCTAGAGCTGGCTTGATAGGGTAATGGCTAGCCAGAGTGTGCTGTATCCATGTCTTTGACAGACATGCAAGAGAGCTCTTAAGTCTGTGTTACATTCAGTCTGTGTTACAGTCATGTTTGCTGACATACCATTGGTCAGAGGCAGCCACATGGTCAATCCCAAAGGATGTGCATTTGGTCCACACATGGGTGTGCATGTACACTTTTATCACAGGAGAATAAAATAACATAATCAACAAGCATGTTCTATTCTTTTGGTTGAATGACGATTTCTGTGGCTGAGGCTGCCATGAATCCTGTTCTCCTTTGTCTTGGTCCACCACAGCCCGAAAGCACAGTCAGTCTGCTTGTCCCGGAAGCAGTGCTTCTTTCATCTTTCCTCTTCTTCCAGAACATGCACAGTTGTGCACACTAAACATACATATCAACATGGCTTATAAATTAAAACTATTATAGTCAAACTTTTCACTAATGCTGCCTTTTACTACAGAAGTCATAGTGGCTATCCCAAATTTGCTCACAATAATTTCTTTGAGTCAAAGGGTGACATACCAAAGGTCACAGGAGGTAGCTACTGGCCATCTGACCTGAAGCCGAAAGGGCATGGAGGCCCAAGACAGAGTATGTCACTGCACTTGGAATGAGCATTGCTAATGGAGACCCCTTGGGCCCAGCATATATGTCAGTCCTATGGCACTGGGTGGGAAGCTAGCATGTACGAATATGAACTCCACGAAGACAGGAAATGATCTCTTTATTCAGTGTTTCATCCTCTCTAGTATAACTAGATGCTGCTCTGTGGTAAGTTCTCAGTATGTATTAGTGGAATGACTGAATAAAGGGAGA
>NW_008341872.1:2340356-2378264 GCF_000622305.1 Nannospalax galili | reverse complement strand
TATCTAATCCCAAGAGGGCAGCCATAAAGACAAGTATACATAAAAGCAAAGGAATGCCAGATATATGCATATATATATATATAGATATATATGAGAGAGAGAGAGAGAGAGAGAGAGAGAGAGAGAGAGAGATATTTTTTTAGCTAACATGCTCACTAATGACATCCAAGCTCAGGAAATCACTAGAAGTTTTATAGCTCCTTTCCATTTAAGAGGTGAAATGAGTGATTTTTCAGGGTGGCAGAACAGAGAGGAGAGGAAGGGACCATAAAAACTCAGCTTGGAGGCAAGATGACAGGGAGGCCAGAGAGAAGGCTAAGAACTCTGGTTCATTGTTCTGCCATTAATTAGAAAGTCTCCTGTATGTATTTACCCATCTCAACTAGCCCTATCTATCTTATAGAAACTTCCAGGACACAAAAGTAAATCACAGAACATTCAGAAAGAAAAATGCTAAATAAAGAGCATCTTGATGCCTTCTCTGCAGACGAGGCAGAGACTATGATGCACACATAAGGGTTAGGAAAAGAGAGCACCTAGTCTGGCCTGACTGTAGTGAATTAGCAGGCAGGAGGATGAAACAGCAACCACACTGTCTCAGCAGAAACCCAACCACACCACTGACAAATCTATGACAGGGTTCACATTTTTATTATCTGGCAACTTAAGAGTGCCCAGCACATAGTCCTTCATAAAGAATGAAAAAAGAAATTGGGCTAGGGATGTAGCTCAGTGGTAAGGTGCTTACCTAGATGGCATGAGAGGTGCTGGATTCTACCCCCTCCCTCAGAGACAATGAAAACATCTAATTGCCATTATCGTGCCATCTGTAGGGTGATCAGAGGATGGGAGGATGGTAGCTGGGGGTGGGCAGAGGGGACTCTAAGGTTGGGTTTTCCTCTGACCTCAGCTCTAGGATTTCTCTGGTTAGAAAGTAGTTTCCTGGCTTTCACCCAAAAGATAGCACAAGCTGTTTGTACCAGGCTTTTAAAGACAGTCTATAACCATCACATAATTGTAATTCATGTTACTTGAATGAGGCCCTTGATATAATGATACTGTTTTCTGCCTCAACCACTATTTTCTCACCCTGTTCTTAGGAGATTTCTGCCCACCTTGGTTTCTAATCCTTAAGACTCTTTGTCCCTCCTGACCTTTTCCAGAGCACTGTTTAGCTACTTGGAAACTCCCAGGTTTCTTGTCAATATATCCCAAAGTGATCTCTTCCAATTTCCCCAAACCTTGTCCTTATTTCTGTAGCCTGTCTTAGTTGCACCAATTCCTCAAACTGGTTTTTCTTCTCTTTCCCCACCTCATACTTAATTAGCAATATCCTACTGTATTTTCCCTAAATAGTCTGTGAATCCATTTCCTCCTCCCATCTCCTGCCCTTGACTGGGCCTTGTTATCTCTAACAGGCATCATCATACTTCCCTGCTATCTGGTCTTCCTGCCCCCTCGGGTTTTATCCTCTTTCCCATCCTTTTGCTGTTGCCAGAGGGACCCTATTAAGCATGCAAATCTTACCACCCTAGTCCCCTGTCTTGGGTCACCTCCTGGTAAGGATAAGCTCCTTAGGAGGACAGCCGGCCTTTCTTCCTGGCCAGCTGTCTTCTGCAGCTCCAAAAGTAATGCCCTGGGGGCTTTGAGTGGTGAGGGCTCCTGTCTATTTTTTCTGTTTTGCAGTTCTTGACCTGCTCTGGTGCTGGGCTGTCCATGTGGTCAGCTGCTTTCTGTACCTTAATATCTTCTATTTGTTCCTCAGCTTTCACCTCTGATGCTATCTTGGGGTGGGGCCGAGTTCACCTCCCAGGTGCATGCACCCTCCTTGTGCATGCAGGCCTTGACAATTTAAACATGACATTATCTCACTGTCTGCTGGGCTTGCTAGGCTATAAGCCGCTTCGGGGCACAGACCTTTTGTGTTCATCTTATTATCTGTAGCACCCAGCACAGTGCCCGAGGCATAGCAGTTGCTCAGCAAACACACCTTGGACAGTGCAGTCTGCTTGTCTTCTTCTTTCCAGTCATTTCCTCGTCACCGATTTGCCAGCCTTCAATGATGAGACACCAGTGTGAGACTGAGGTTTTCTTTTGGAGCCTAAAATTGGTACATTTGTCACTGTACACTTAGCCAAAAAGGGAAAAAAATCAACTTTGATTTTTCTTTGGAGGCTACATTTGAAGATGAAAGCTTGACGTATGCATCATGATACAAAGTAGTAGTCTTTTCAGATGGTTTTGCTTCAACCTTCCCAATAAAACAAATGAACTGTGTTCATGGGATTTCGACTTGCTGGCTTCTCTTTGACACTAAAATGAAATGAATGTGCAAAGGCAGAAAAACAGTATGTATCCTCAATTGAATAAAAGCTCACCTTTATCTCCCTTTGACCCCTTTATTTTCACAATACTAAAGAAATATTAAAAATGGTAGGGGCTGGCGAATTTTTAGAAAAGGAATCAGTTTCCACTCCCTTTCCATACTGTTGCCCTAGTGTAACCTTGACCTTCTCTTCCTCTTACCTCTGCAAACCCTTCCCAGAGGGTTGGCTCCCTCTGCTTTCTGAAGCCCACAATAGATGTCAGCACAATGGAAAACTCTCTGCTACATCGTCTTTTCTTGGAATCCAGTCCCCTGGGGCTCATGGGGCTTGATCTAACCATTGATCAGTGTCTCTGTGGGGAAAGCTGCTGCCAGAAATGGACTCCAGGAGCCATGGGCTGCTGCCCTACCCCCAGACTAGTGGGGTTTTGAGCAGAGGCCCAGCTGGGTTTTAACAGCCAGAATATGGCCTGGGGAGATACGGTGGGGTGCCCACTTGGTGGTGTGGAGTAAACACAGGAGGCCTCCCCATGGCTCCGTTTCCATATCTGGGCTTCTTTTACGTGGTTTCATCTCAGAATCATAGTCAGTGAGCACCATGGCCACATTTTACCCACACACGGTTGAAAAGGGGCTTCTCAGACTCAATGGGCAAAGGAAAAACAACACATCCTTGCTCCCATCTAGATTTGTGAAGGGACTGGGGCATTGGGCTTTTGGTACTACTTTCTGCTAGTGTGTGACTGTGAGGGCCTGTATTTGTGAGTGTCTTTACAGGAAAGTAGGTGTGGCTTTGTGTGTGCATATGTATGTGACTGTATATGTTTATATGAATGTATATGTGTGTATTTGTGTTGTATGAACATGAGTGTGAAAGTTTGGCTCTTTGTGTGTAAGAGTATGTGTTTATGTGAACTCATGTGAATGTGTATGGTATTTGTATGTGGATTTGTGTATGCCATGTGGGCATGAGTGTGAATATGTGGGTCCATCTAGGTGGGTATATAGAATGCTCTGTGTGGGTGGGTATTCAGAATAAGTTTTCATGTTTAGAGATGTAATGTTTGCATATAAAGCTCTTTCCCTCCACCTCTAGTTTTTTCCCCTGGCACCTTGCTTTATAATGAAGCACCATGGGTGGCTTTAACGCCCTCATGGCCTCCATCATGCTTCTTTCTCCTCATGCATATAAACCCAGAGGCCACGTAGAACAGCATGCTTTTGACTTCCTCTTCTAACCATGTTTCTCCAACCTAGAGTTACGTCTGCTGCTAGAATTAGCTATGAACCTCTGAGTCCTGGAAATATCTAGCACAAGTCTGGGAAACCATCCTATAGTCTGAGAAAGTCTTAAAGAGGAGGGAGACTTGTAGGGCTTGGAAAAAGTGTTTGGGAGCAAGAAGTCGTAGCTGTAATTTTTAGAAGTGCTTATATGTATTACTAATGAGGATAGGGTCCTTAAGAGCACTGGCCACAGCAAGATACATCTACAAAAGAGGTAGTAAGATGTGTTTACAAAGACCATAGCAATAACTCCCTCCTATGGTCATTGGAATGTCATCCTGGTAGCCACCTCTTTATTTACCTTGGATCTAGACTGACCTCTGAACTTTTTTGACCAAAACGATGTGGCAAGAATGGTACCATCTAACTGCTAAGTCTGAGCTTGAAGAAATCTGCCTTCCCTACCTCCATTTTTCAGAGTACTTCCTCTTGAATCCTGGGCTCAATTCTTCTAGATGCTAAGGTCAGTCCAAGTGGCCCATGTGAAAGAGGTGTGTCATTAACAGCTCAAGCTGGCTTCTGGCTGATGTACAAGTATCTACCAAATGAGTCAGCCACTTGAGTGTTCTGGCTTGTCTGAGTCTATGAAAAACTACAGACACGATCTCCACTACTTGGAGCAGAAGAATCACCCAGCTGAGCCCAGTCAACATTAAAGTGTGATAATAATAATTAGCTGTTGCTGCTTGAAGATACCAGATTTGATGTGTCACAAGTAGATCAAGTGGAGATACCATAGTAGGAGTGGGTTGGCAGAAAGAGCTGCAGTAGAAATGAGCTTTCTCCACAATTGTCAGAGAATGGGAAGCCATATATGCAGAGGCAAGTGCTAGAGAAGACTCAGCTCACTAATATTTTCCATTGTGAAGAAGCGGCCCTGGAAGATTTAACCTTCACAGAGTACAAAATAGTTAAAGGGAAATGTTGGAGCAAAAACTACTTATCTAAATTAACATTTCTGCATTGAAAATTTATTGCTTCTGTAACAAGATAAAACATTATTAGAAAAAGTTAATGGGCTTCTTATTTAGCTTCTCTGTAAATGGAATAATACCTTCAGGCATGGTGTACCTCATGCTATGAGGGAGGTAGGAGGTTTTATTCTGAGAGCATTAGCTTTTACTTAATTATTAGAAAGTTCTAATGAGGATAATTTCATTTGCCTGCTCTCTTAAAACATAAATTCTTTTTATTCTTTTTATTTAGAGAGAATACATTTGAATTGTCTTTTGCCCATTTGAAATGTGAAATCTTTCTTTTGAGTCCATCTTTATTAACTAGGGTCAAAGATTTAGATGGGTTCAGAGAGAACAGCCCTTGGTTGGTGGGAATGGGAGAGGGAGCAGGCAAGGAATAATACAGGACCTTTTTCTGCTTAGAGTCAGCTGCTAGAAATCCCTTGTGTCAGAGGAAGCCTGTCTATACAGTCCTTCTCATCCCCTGGGAGTTTACTACTTTGCCAGTTTCCAGCATGTGTCCTGGGTTCAAAAGTCTATGTTGTGCCTAATGGATAGCTCATTAAAACCTTCAGGCCATTCCTATCCTCCATCCTCCTATCTATTTCCACACCATGTGTTTTGGAAAATGCATGCTGAAGACAGTAGCCGCTTCTGGATGGAAGTGGTCTCTGAAGATTTAGCAGAGCACCAACCCAGCCACCTGCCTCTGACCTACAGCTGCCTGATCTGAGCACAGTGCACACCTTTGGTGTGTTCAGGCACTGAAGATTTCTTCTTGTAGTCACTGGTTTATACATATTTACAACTGTAAAGCATTTCCTTTGCAAGGTGTTTTCAGAGACGTTACCTCATTTGATACCCACAATGGCTCTGTGAACTAGGAAGGACATTACTTCTATTTTATAGAAGAGGAAAGTGAAACAGAAAGATTCTTTCCTCCAACAGTGTCCTACAGTCAGTAAGTGCAGCGCCTGGGTTTGCATTTGAGTTTGATTCTTTTTCATCTTTCCTTTCTCTGACTCAAGTCTGGTTTTCTATTTGAATTTTATTTCGATTCTAGTCTCTGGAGCTAAATATACAAAAGACCACTTTATCTTGCTCTCTTCCAATAAAGAAAATCAAACTAAATCAACTCCTGTTCATCATGATAAGATAAATTTGGCAACCATTCCCATGTGCTGCACAGTAGATCAAATAATAAAATGGACGGTTTATAGCAGAATTTCACAAAATATGCTTTGGTACCCCGCCCTTGGAAGATGGATCATTTCAAAAGGCTACCTGATCAAATACAACAATTCTTGATACCATCTCCCTTTTGGAGTTTAAAAATAAACTTCAACATATTAAAGGCTCTGATAAGTCCTGCCATATGACTGACTTTGTTCTTTACAGAGTTCTTTTAAAAATATTTTGTTTTAGGCCAGGCGTGGTGGTCCCACACCTTTCATCCCAGCACTCTGGAGGCAGAGGCAGGTGGATCTCTGTGAGTTCAAGGCCAGCCTGGTCTACATAGTGAGTTCCAGGACAGCTGGGGCTACAGGGAGACCCTGTCTCAAAAAGACTAAAAAAATTTTTTTGTTTTAATATTTATTTATTTATTTATTATTTATTTATTCATATATATGAGTATATTGCCTGCACGTGTGTAAGTGTACCTGTGTCATACAAAGCCTGCAGAGGTCAAAAGAGGGTGTCAGAGTCCTCTGGAACTGGAGTAATGGATGGTTGTTAACTGCCACGTGAGTCCTGGGAATTGAACCCGGGCCCTCTGTAAGAGCAGCCAGTGCTCTTAACAACTGAACTATCTCTCTAGCCCCTAGAGTTCTTTTATATTTTTAATTTAATTTTTTTATGTGTATGAGCATATTGCCTGTATGTGTATGTGTACCTATGTCATGCAATGCCCATGGAGCTCAGAAGAGGGTATCATATTCCCTGGAACTTGAGTTACAGATGGTTGTTAGCCTCCATGTGGGTGCTGAGGACTGAATCTGGGCCCTCTGCTAGAGCGGTCAGCACTCTTAACTGCTGAGCCATCTCTTCAGCCCCTTATGACGTATTTTATATCAGAATACTTTTACACGCTTCTTTCTGTAGAACACAGGCTTGGTAAATTAGGTTTACATATTTCCTTTCCTGAACGAAGAGAATATGACTTCGTAGTCCTCTTTCTCTCTCTCTGTGGCTACATTATATTATCAGTTTCTCCATTATTTTTTTATTTTAGTTACTTTTAAACAAAGTTTCCACGCTCTTCCTCCTCTTCTCCCCCTTCTCCCCCCGACTTCCTGTACCTTATTCTTCCCCCTCCTTGCCCTCTTCTTTGCGTTTCTTGTCTTGCTTTTCTTCACCTTTTTCTGAAGTCATTGGATTCCTACTCTAGTCGATGAGAAAATGCTACAGACATAAAGCATCTGAATATAATCAAGAAGCTAATAAATACATTTTCCTCGGATAAAGATGGGTAAATGCAGGTTAAATGAATCATGTTGACAGACCATGGAGCATGGGTATGAATGGCTGTCCTTAGCCACATTTCATTCAGTAATTTTGGCAGTGGTTGGATGAATGTATTAATAGTAAGCTGATTAAATTTGTGAATGATGTGAAAATGGAAAGGTTATACAAAGACACTAGATTCTAGGACCAAGAGCTTTCAAAATCATGGACAAGCCTGAATTTAGCAAGACATCATTTAACAAGGATAAATTTAGAGTTATGCTCTTAAATCTAGAAGATCAACTCTGTAACTATAGTATCATATGATATGACTGAGCAAAACCAAATATAAAAAACTACTCGGGTTTCTAATTTGATTGTATGTTCAATATGTAATCTTGTGGTTTCCATTTGAAAATGGCAAAATAAAGCATGTTAGCCCTCAAATATCTACCCAAAGCTTTAAAAAGGGGACAGAATAAGAAAAACTTCTTTATTCAATGAAACCAGAAAAAGAACACAGCTAAGCTACAATGCAACAAGTACACATGGCAAATATTATGACTTCTAGGCTGAGAACAAAAGTATGGATCTATATGGCAGGCAAGGATCCGGGGCCATAGCTTTATGGGTATGAACGGTGACACTTATGGGGGCAAAGATCATTCAAAAGAAAGGTTAAAATACCCTAGATTGATCTCATATCATATTACTGAAAGGTTGTATTGTGGGTTTCAGGGGAAACCATGATGACATGCTCTTTCTTTTTTAAAAACATTATATATATAATTGGTTTTAAGTCAGCATGCAAAATAGTGTGGTACATGACATTTTTATACAGGTGTATCATTATTCATTGCTCATATTCAAGTCCCTATCACCCTCCTTTGAGCCCCCCGATCTTCTCACTGGTCCTCTCCCTAAACAGACATTATTCTGTTTATATATTGTTAAATCTAGATTCTGCATGCGAAAGAAACATGGGATTTTTTTTACTTCAATTACTGCCTCTTGTTCTCCCTCTGTCCCTTTAGCTACCAATTCCTTCTCCACATAATTCTGCTTCTGTACAACACACACGCACATGCACACACATGCATGTACACATGTGCATGTACACACATGTGCACACACAGACTTATATGCTCATACATAGATGCACACATTCTGCATATAAAGTGTGATATATGTCTTTCTGAGTCTGGCGTGTTAACCTACAGATGTATCCTTTTTCCTGCAAATGGCATGATTTGATTCTTTGTTATGGCTAAATAAAACTCTACTGTGAATTTACATCATGTTTTCTTTATCTTTTCATCTGTTGATAGACATGTAAGCTGCTTCTATATCTTGGCTATTGTGAATAATGCTGTAGATAAACATAGATATGCAGATAGCTCTGTGGCATGCTGACTGTATTCCTTCAGGTATATCCCCAGGAGTGGTATACATGGATCATGTGGCAGTTCTCTTTGTGGTGTCTTGAAGAACTGTCATACTGATTTCCATAGTGGCTGCACTAGTTTACATTCTTACTGGAACTGTATAAATGTTCTTCTTTCTCTGTATCCTTGTCCATATTTGTTGTCATTTGTGTTCTTGATGACAGCCACTCTGACTTGAATGAAATAAAATCTCAGTGCAGTTATGATTTGTATTTCCCTGCTGACCGAAGCTCTTGAACATTTTTCACATATGTATTGGCCATTCACATATCCTCTTTTGAGAACTGTATGTTCAATTTATTTTCACATTTAGTTATTGCCTAATTTGTTTTTGTTTTTACTGTCAAAATTTTGAGTTTGTAAAAATATATATATTTGTCTGTTTATTTTTTATCCTGCTACATTGATGACAGTGTCTAGCATATTCAAGAATTTTCTGATAAAATAAAGACTTTTGAATAATCTTTTAAATATAAGGTTGTACTACTGACAGAGATAATTTTACTTCTTCCTTTCATACTTATTTTATTTCTTTCTCTTGCTTTATTTCTCTAGATGAAATTTCAAGCATTATGTTGAGTAAGAGTAAAGAGAGTGTTTTTTTCATTTGAGAACCCTCTATTTAGTTCCTTGCCCCTGTTTTCAATTGGATTGGTTGTTATTTTTTTATTTTTTTGAGTTCTTTGTATATTCTAGTTACTAACCCTCTATCAGATACATAGGTGAAAAGATTTTTTTTCCCATTCTGTAAGTTGCTTCTTCACTCAAATGGTGGTATCCTTTGAAGTACAGAAGTTTTTTAGCTTCATGTGGTCCCAAATGGCAATGGTTGGTCTTAATACCTGTGCTATCAGGATCCTGTCAGAAAGTCTTTCCCATGCCTATAAGCTCCTTACTCTCTCCTCTGTCAGATTGAAGGTGTCAAGTCTTATGTTGAGGTCTTTGATCCATGTTGATGGATACAGAGAGGAGAGTCCGTTTTCCTTGCGGGTGTGACAGCTAATAGGTTTCAGATTCCAAGGGATGGACTCACACCTAGGAGAACTTGGAAAGCACGGCTTAGATTTGACAGACCCTTGAAAAAAGAAGGGGACAAATAATAATGGAGGACATGAAGTTGAAAGGGACTAGTGGGGAGGGCTGGAGAGGGGGAGGAGACTGAATGTGATCAAAATACATTGTGTGAAATTCTGAAATCAATAAAAAAATTAAAAAGGAGAGTGGACTGCTTTGTTTTGTTCATATTTATAAAGAAAACGTTTTAAGTTTCTCCTCATTCAGTACAATAGTAGCCAAGCATCTGTTGTACATAGTCTCTATTAGATTGAGGTATGGTCCTCTGTTTCTTGTTCCCTCAGGGCTTTTGTTATGAAGGGATGTTGAAATCTGCCAAAGTCTTCTCTGTATTTATTGAGATGATTATGGAGATGATTGTGTGATTTCTGTCCTTATCTACTTATGTGCTGTATTACATTTATTGACTTGTATATCTTGAACCATCCTTGTATCCATGGAATGAAACCAACTTGACCATGGCATATGATCTTTATAATGTATTGAATTGAATTTGAAGTATTTTATTGAGGATTTTCATGCCTATGTTCATGTTGGACACTGATCTATTTTCATTCCTTATAGTCTTGTCTGGCTTTGGTAATAGGTAATATAGGCTTCATAGAATGAGTTTGGTAGTGTTTCTTCCTCTTCTACTTTGTGGAATATTTTGAGGAGCACTGGCATTATTTCTTTAATGTTCTGGTAGAATTTGGTAGTTAATCTGTCTGGTCCTGGACTTTACTTTGTTGGGAGATGTTTAAATATTTATTTATTTATTTATTTATTTATTTATTTATTTATAGCTATTTATTATTTTAGTGTGTATATGGGTGCATTTCTGCCACATCACAGGCATAGAGGCCAGAGGACAACTTTGTGGAGTTGTTTCTCTCCTTCCACCATGAACTGGGTTCCAAGGACTGAACTCAGGTCCCCAAGCTTGTGCTGAAAGTGCCTTCATCCGCCGAGCCATCTTGCTGGCCTGGAAGACATTTTATTATTGCTTTAATTTCATTGCTTGCTATGGATCTGTTTAAGCTGTTTATATCCTCTTAATATAATTTTGGTAGGTCATATGTACTTGGGAATAAATGTATTTCTTTTCAGATGTTCCAGCTTTTTGGTTTCTTAAAGTATTTGTTAATTATCCTCTGGATTTAATTAATATGTATTGTAATACCTCCTGTTTCGTCTCTAATTTTATTAATTTTCATCTTTCCTATCTCTCATCTGGTTAATTTGGTTAAGAGTTTGTTGAGCTGTTGATCTTTTAAAGGAATCAACTCTTTGATTCTTCATATTGTTCTTACTCTCTTTCATTCATTTCTGTCCTGATCCTTACTAGTGTTTCTTATATACTGATTTGGTTTAACTTGTTCTTATTTTTTCAGACATCATGGTGTACAGCTGTTCATTTTGGAGATATATCTGGATTTGTTGCTGTAAGCATTCAAAGACATAAAATTTCTCCTTACATCTGTGTCTGCCTTTGCCCAAGTTGCGGTCTCATTTTCATTCATTCTAGAGGTTTTAAGATCTCTTCTCTGGGGAAGTGGGTGAGAAATCCCAACCCAACCTTAAGGGTAGTTAGCAAATTGCTGGGGAGAGAGAGAGAGAGAGAGAGAGAGAGAGAGAGAGAGAGAGAGAGATTAATGTCTATGTTCATGCTGGACATTGGTCTATTTTCATTCCTTGTTTTCTTATCTGGCTTTGGCTTCATAGAATGAGTTTGGTAGTACTCGCATAAAATTGGGAGGGGGCATAGGGGAAGTGTAGATTTGGGGGGATCTAAATACCATGAAACTATAGTGTATGGAAATTTCAAAAATTCAGTCAAAAATGAAAAAAAATCTCTGATTTCTTCAGTGACTCAATGATCATTCAAGAGGATATTTTCAATATCTGTGTGTTCGCATAGTTTCTTCAGTTTATCTGCTGTTCATTTCTAGTTTTATTCCACTATGATTTGATAAGATATAAGAAATAATTTTTGAAAACTTGCTTTACTGCTAAAATGTAATGTCTTTTAGCAGAAGTTCCATGGCTGTTGAGAACAGTATGTATTCTGAAGCTGCTAGATAGAATATTCTATAGATGCCTGGTATGTCCAGTTTATCTATGGTGCAGTTTTCCTCTGGATTTTCCTTGTTGAAATTAAAAAATGTTAGTTATCATTTTTATTTTATATGCACGAGTGTATTACCTGTATGTATTAAAGTGTACCCATGTTGTGCGATACCCACAGAGGTCAGAAGAAGGTATTGAACCCAGCTCCTCTCAAAGAACAGCCAATTTTCTTAACCACTGAACCATCTCTCCAGTCTCCTTGTTGGTTTTTCTTGTTCTGAATAATGTACCCATCAATGAAGGTGGGGCATTAAAAGTACCCATTATAAATGTATCTGGACCTCCTTTGTGTTTAATAGTGTTTAGTTTATGAAATTGAGTGGTCTGATATTTGGGCATATATACTTATGACTATTATATCTTCTTGTATATGTAGTGGCTACTTCATCTGCTATAATGAATCTTGACCGGAAGTCTACTTTATGGTTATAAGCATAGTTACTCCTGCTTGTTTTTGGCTCCCATTTGCTCAGTATACTGACTTCCATCCTTTCAGTATGTGGGTGTCATTGCTCATAAGGAGTGTTTCTTTTTAAAATTACATTTATTATTATTACTACTACTATTATTATTATTTGTGTGTGTGTGTGTGTGTGCGTGTGTGTCTGTGTGTGTGTGTGTGTGTGTGTTTGTAGGTCAGAGGACAACTTGTGGGAATTGGCTCTCTTTCTACTTTGTAGGTCCTAGGGATCAAACTCAGGTTATCAGGCTTGGCAGTTAAGTGTCTTTACATTCTGAGCCATCTTGATGGCCGATATGTGTTTCTTATAGACAACACATAGTTCGATTTTCATTTTTGTCTAATTACTAGTCTGTGTGTTTTGATAAGAGAGTTAAGAGTTACATTAGGGTTATTATTATGGGGTGTTTGCTGATTTCTGTAATTTTGTTAGTTGTCTTCCTGATCTATTATTTTGCTTGTTCCTTTCTCCGCTGTTCATACCAAAGCCTTGTTAACTGAGTGATTTTGACATGGTTACCAGTCCTTGTTTGTTTATCTGTTCCTCTCATGAAACTTATTCTTTTATGTGTTTTTATGATCAAGACTATTTCTCCTCAGTGTTAGGATTCCTTCCAATAGCTTGTAGCTTTTGCAATGGTGGACAGGTGGTTCTGATGTGCTTGTCTTTAAATATCTTTATGTCTCTGTCAGATTTAAAATATAAGTTTGGTGGGTATGATTATCTTGGTTGGAAGTTATTTACTTTAGGGTTTAAAACATGTCATCTGGGGGACTGGACAGCTAGCTCAGTGGTTAAGAACACTGACTGCTTTTGCAAAGGACCTGGTTCAGTTCCCAGCAACCACATAGGGGCTAACAACTGTCCTTAACTCCAGTTCCAAGGGATACGACACCCTCTTCTGGCCTCCACAGGCATTGCACTCATGGGTGCACTTACAAACATGCTGGCAAAACACTCATACACATAAATAAAAGTAATAAATGAAACACTAAAAATGTCATCCCATGCTTTCTTGGCTTTTAGGTTTTCCATTGAGAAGTCTAATGTTATTATGATGCATTTATCTTTGTGAGTTGGCATTTTCCCTTACAACTTTTAATATTTTGTTTTGTTTTGTTTTGTAGTTTTAACATCTTAACTATAATATGTTGTGAAGAGATTTGTCTCCGGTCATGTCCATTTGGGGTTCTAAATGCCACTTGTGAGTGAATCCATTTCCTTCTCTATATTTGGGGATTTCCTGCTATGAGTTATTTGAATAAAGTTTCTTTGGCTTTAATTTTCATCTCAGCTTCTTCCACCTCATGAATTCTTTGGTTTGGTCTCTTAATCACTCATGTCCAAGGTATCTAGGGCATTGGGGTTCTCATTATTTATTGTCTTTATTAATATCTAAAAGTTATATTTCCTTGATTTGTGCATATGCTAGTTGGGATAACTTCTATTTTTATTCAAGGATATTCTTAGTGAGGAAGCTACTCTTGAGGGATCAATCCCAAGTACCAGTCAGAGAGGAAAAAAATGGCTATAACAGCAACAACCCCAAACCAAATAAAATATGGCAATCTGTTCAACACTGATTAAAGCCAGTAACACACTACTGTTATAGTTAACTTTGGCTGTTAACTAGACACAAACCTAGAGTTACCTGGGAAGATGGAACCTCAACTGAAGAATTTCCTTGTTTGGATCAGCCTGTGGTCATGTTTTTGAGCCATTTTCTTAAATGTTAATTGATTTAGGAGGGCCTAGCCCACTGTGGGCAGTGCAATCCCTAGGCAGGTGGGCCTGAGCTATATAAGAAAGCTGAGCAAAGCAGAGGAACCAGCAAGCAGTGTTCCTCTGTTCATTTCTCTTTCCGGCTTTTTTCTTGAGTTCCTGCCTTGGCTTCCCTTGACACAAGATTGTAACCTGTAGGCTAAAATAAACCCTTTCCTTCCCAAGTAGCTATTGGTCATGTTGTCTATCACAGTGATCACAGTGATAGAAAAAAAATAGGACAATTACTAATAACCATAGAACAAACTGTTTCAAACATAATGTAGATTGTCACATGAAGGCAAAAAAATTATTTAGGGTGCAAGTAAAACTAGTAAATGAATAAATAAGGGAGGAAATAAAATAAAGAGGGAAGGAACAGGAGGGACAGAAAGGAGAAGCCAGACGAAATGGAAAGGAGAAGCCAGACGAAATGGAAAGCAGGAAGAATGTTATAAACAAGAGAGAAAAATTCAAGAAATAAAAGTCTGATTATATCACACAGAAAAAGGCACAAACACAATTAGATTAAATTTTCAGATAATTAAATATAAGCCAAATCTAAAACTCTTCTTGGAAGTTAAAAAATAATTTTGCCACTTTTTGGTATGATAAATATGAAAAATAAGAGATTTAAAAAGAATACAAAGGAAAATCCAGCTTATAGTTTTAGTTTTTAGTCAAAACTGCAAGGCACTGGTGCTAAGAGAGGCAAGTAGAACTCCTGCACACGAAAGAAATATCCAGAAAATCTTACTTTCATCTTTTTGAAGACTGCTTAGTCACCGTTCAAGTGTCAGTGTAGAGCTCACCTCCTCTGGGAAGCCTTCCATCACTTCCTGTATTTTCATTGCACCTTAAATATACATTTAGACTTGCTTTAGTCATCTGTCTAAGCTGTAAGAGTACTGAGGGAGGGGGCCATTCCCTTTAATTTATTACAGATGCTTTTATACACACATATACAAATGTGTGTGTGTGGGGGGGTGGTATTTGCATGCATGTACAGAGGCCAGAGGAGGATGCTGGTGTCCTACTTACCATGCTATGCCTTATTCGTTTGAGATACCCATCCTTCTCCCTCCTTCACCCCTGCCCCTATGCTGGGGTTACTAGTGCATGACAATGCCTGTTTTTTTTTTAAGTGGGTGCTGGGAATGAAAACGCATGTCCTCATGCTTATATAGCAAGCACTTTTACCCACTGAACCATCTCTCCAGCTCTACAGGTGCCTATATTAATTCAATGACCAGCACATAGTAGACACCCAGTATTAATGAAATAAGTGAGAGAAGAAAGAATAGATGGACGCAAACAATCTGGAATCATGTAGACATGCCTGGATGAGTAAGCATGAGATAACCTGGCACTCCAATGCTGCATGAATTTTATAGCATGTGACATAGAAGAGGTGATAAACATTACCAGTGAAATCTACCTGATGACTTTATATCCATACTCAGGTACTAAGGATCTGAATGTAACCGATTGTGACTAGTAATCATCAAATACATAGAGATTAAAGACACATGTGCAAACATCTAAGTGTTAGGAGTGTTATATCTTACAGGGTTGATACTGAGTTCAATATTGTATAACTGTATTCATTCAACTGTGAACCTAAAAATTTACAGCCACTTTTGAAAGAGATGTATCCTTGCTCTGGAATGTGTTACTGAATATGTTAAAGCTGTAATGAAATGCTTCTTCTAATCATGTGGTTATTAAATTAAAAAAATTTAAAAAATTAAAAAAAATAAAAATATTTTTATTATTTTTATTTTATGTGTATGAATATATTGCCTGCTTGTGTGTTAAGCGCAGCCGTGTTATGTAATGCCTGTGGAGGTCAGAAGATGGTGTTGGATTCCCCTGGAACTGGAATTATGGACTGTTGTTAGCCACCATGTAGGTGCTGGGAATAGATCCCTCTGCAGGAGCAGCCAGTGTTCTTAACCAGTGAGCCATCTCTCCAGCCTCTCTAATAATTATTAAGACTGTCAGATTGCCCACTGGAAACTCCACATTCCTTCCCCCAAGTCTGTGGTCATTCCTAACTTGCAGACTTTTTCCAGAATCTTTGTGGCAGGGATTCTGGCTGGAATTTACCAAGGAGAGGTGTGAGATTGGAAGGAGGAAGTGCTGCACAGGCAGGAGGAAGTGAGACACAGGCTGCATGGCTCATATCTTAAAGGCACATAGATATCAGGATTTTGCAAATGATGCATGTGGCATTTTGACATGGCTTCCTGATATCCTCTTGTAAATTACCCACTTTTGTGTTGTGGGCTGCAGGTGTTTTGTTATCAGTTTTTTTGCATCATTTACTTCCTGATTTTTCACATGTTCATGGTTTAGTAAGCCTGAATTAAGCCTCTTCCTGCTTGATGTACCCAGAGTTTTTTTTTTTTTTTTTAGCCAACTAAATTGTGATTGATGTGTTATAGAATTCCTTGGTCACAGGGATAATTGAAGCCTTTAGTTTTTGTGTAGATTTTAATTGATATTTGACATATTTTAGCTACTCAGTAGCCTGTTTCCAGCATTTTGATTCCTTCTGGAGAATAAAGGTTCTTTTACTGTGTGTAGGTTTGTTAGGACGTCAGTTAGGGATCCTGCTCTTCTGCTCTGTAGCCTGAAGGGAATTTAGAAATTTCTTTTCCCCAGATTCCTTCTCCATCCACCAAATCTGAGTCTGTCATGGACATGCGATATACACTTAGTGATCAGATTTTTCTCTTTAGAATTATAAGCCTTGAAGAAAATAAAAATCCCAATACTTTCCTGGAATGCATTTATTTCACCAGAAGTGTCCCCCAACGCCCCCATTCCTTTTATCAAGACCCATTAAAGAACTGTTTATTCCTATATGTCTTTAATAATTGAATAATGTCTTTACTCAGCCTTATTTAGATCCTATGAGTTTTCCTGTATCACTGCAACAGCAGCCTTTGTTTTTTATCATCAAAACTGGGTTCCTTTCCTTATTATCAAGGAACTCTGATATATACATATTCTAGGAATAGCCCAAATAGGCATTTACATTTTTTAGAGCAATGAAAACTTTAGAAAAAGGCATATCTAAATTATTAATGAAGGAAGTAACATTTACTTATGAATAATCACACTGCTCCTTTCTATTGTCTGCTAATAAGATTGATGAAAGTTTACCCGAGTTAGTTATATGAATTAGATTCAATGTTGGGAAGAAAGAAGGTTCCAGGTTGGGGGATTAGAGAGGAAAACAGGGGACAAATATGATTCAAAAATATTATAAACATATATGAGATTGTCAGAGAATAAAAAACATATTTTTTAAATAAATAAGATTCAGACCTAGTAATCTAAATTTTGCAAAAAAAATAAAAAGCATTGCCATTGCTATCAGAAACGGTAAGGGAATCTTCTAAAGTACAAGAGAATTTATCTTCACAATTAGTGGATTCACTATTAGTGAGACCTTGATCTTGAGAATTAATGTCTGGTAATGCCACAGGTGAATTATGATGGTTCCATTTCTCACCAGCGACAAATGAATATCCCACTATAAGCCTATTAAAAATATTCAGTAAGCTAAGAGTATAGGTTAATAAAATACCCAATAAATAAATTAAGATATTGACCATAAATTACTGTTTTGTCAACATCAAATTTGTTAACCACAGTATAGGAGAGACAATTTGTAGATAGAATGAACACTGTGGCTTAATTAATAGTAGAGACGAGAATGAAGGGCATCCATGAATGAAGGAAGTCCCCTCAGTGAGCTAAAGCTTGTTCTGTTACAAAGAGTAGTATATTAATTAGTTTGAGTTAAGTTACGGTGTTGTATCAAAACTGCAAACTTTTGTGGCCTAAAACCACAGAGGTTTATTTTTCCTACAAATCATGTGTCCATCACCAGTTAGTAAATGTTGTTCTCACCTCTGGTCCCAGAATAACAGAGCAACCTTGTGGGGTATTGCCAGTTATCATAAGAGAGGGGAAACAGAATCCCTGGAAAGGCTGACTCCGTTAACTAACTATGCAATTTGGAAGTGACACACATCACTTCTACTTAGTTATGGTTAACAAGAACTAGTCTCCAGCTGTAGTCAGTACAGGGAGAGCAGAGTGTACAATCTTACCATGAGCGGAAGGCAGGCCAAAATATTTCATAAATAGATGAATAATTAGGGCTTAATTAGAAAGAAAATGGCAGATGATTTAATGGAAATGACTTAAAATTCCTGGTTGGAATCTAAGTGCTTCTAAATGGTAACTCCTGGCAGTACGGAACTTGGCTTAGAATTGCTACTAAGAGGTAGCTATCAGGTTTTGCTCACAAATGTTTTTCTTTTCTGTGTTATTCACGTCTCCCTCTTCTACTCCAAATATCTTAGCACCTTTCAATTTGGAACACTAAAAATAAAACCCAGTCACCTTAGCTGGCATTTGGGAGAGTTAAAGGGTTTAAAATTTTCTCATAATAAACTGATCTTAAATGTGTTCTGTCTTTAAGTTTCTGGTCCTGTAGGTGGCATTTATATTACCTTCTCTCTCATCCACCCTCTCTCCCTCCCCCATTTCCTTCCTTCCTTCCTTCCTTCCTTCCTTCATTCCTTTTCTCCCCCTCCCTCCGTCCCTCAGTCCCTCCCTCCATCCCTTCCTCCCTCCGCCCCTTCCTTTCCTCCTCCTATCTTCTCTCTCCCTCCTCTCTCTCTTCTTGAATGCTTCCGATCATTAACTAACACACTGCCATTTCAGATCTCTGGTTTTAATCTTGCACATCCCACTATCTTCTTTATTTTTACCTCCAGAAAAGAGAGTGGTGGCGGTCAGAGAATCATTCCCCTGGTCAGTGGACTATAGAAAGTCTCCAGCAAACAGCCACATGAAAAAAGTTTTGAGATTTGAAATGGCAGCATTAGAAAGACTTCCATGTTATTACATCTCACTCTTGGTTCTTTGCACTTAGAGGAGACCAGCTTGCCAAAGTTGTCACTAACATTTATGAAAGGTGTGGTGCCACTTGTTAAATGCAAAATAAAGCATAAAATGCACTAGATTTTGACCTTTAGACTTAAGAAAAGATATACAGTACATTACAGACTAAGGTAATAAACAGAATAATTCATAGCTCCCTAAGGGGGCAAATGAACAGGAACAGAGCCCCTCTCTAGCCCTTGAGGGAAGAGCATAGCTTGTAGTTAATCCTCCCAGGCACGACCACTGCTTCATTCAGTGGGAAATTGTGTTCTTTAAATTCGACATCTGTTTTATCACTTTTCCCCTTTTAATCCCTTTTTCAGCATTACACACCATCGAGTCATAATCTAAGCATGGAAAAACAATTGCTGCTGATCAATGATTTGTATTTTCTGCCTTAATCAGCAGAGGGAAATTAATACAATATCTCATAGACACATTGGGACATTATTCTGAGTTACTGGGTGGATACTGACATACCACTGTGCTACCATAGGTGAGCTTTTGATATTTTGAAAGCTTTTTAAGTGTATATAGGGCAAAGCTTTCTGTAGATTTGCTGAAAGAGTTCCAGTCTTATCCTTTGGAACAAAGGTTGCAAATTGGTACAGAACACTAGTCATATTAGTGATGGCTACCATACATATTGAATAAACTATATACTCTGTTCAAATGCCTTTCTTCTATTACTTTGAGTTCTTTGTGAGGGATATATTATTATTCCTAATTTAATAGATAAGAAAACAGAGACATAAAGGCATTAAGAAAATTGCTGGAATTCCTGCAAAAATAAGCAATTGACTTCTAAATTCTAGCTTTTGTGACTGGAAAGCTGCTTTCTTCCCCTACTTCCTCTCATGTTGCTCTGGATTCTCCAAAACAGTTTTGTGTGGGGGTTCTAGGTTCCTGAAACCAGGTAAAAAATGACACCAACGCCATTCAATTTTTCTCTTTTAAGTAATTTTTACTTCAGATACCCACAGTAGGGAATGTCTGGATTTGGGTTTAGAAGGCAAGAATGAGTCTTTTCTTTTCTTTTTTTCTTTTCTTTTCTTTTCTTTTCTCTTTTCTTTCTTTCTTTCTTTTTTTCTTTCTTTCTTTCTCTCTCTCTCTCCCTCTCTCTTCCTCCCCTCCCTTCCTCCCTCCCGTCCTTCCTTTTTTCTTTCTTCCTGTCTCTCCATGAATATCTTTTATTTATTCTTTGCTAATTTTGAACATTTATACAAGATATCTTGATCATACCCATCCCAACTTCCCCTCCCACTTCTCCAACACCCTCCAACAAGCCCCTCTCCTGCCTTCATGTTCTCTCACTTTTCTTGGTAACCCACTGAGTCCCATTAGTGCTGCCTGTTGGAATGTTGACTGACTTTGTTGACTTGACCTTGTGCAGGTCTTGTGCAGTTAAACATAGCTGCTGTGACTGCCGGGCCATGTCAATTCCAGAACATGACATTTCACAGCATTCTTCTGCATCCTCTGACTCTTACATTCTTCCCACCCCCTCTGCTGAGATGTTCCCTGAGCCTTGGCATGGGGATGGTGGAGGTGAGGTGATATAAATGTTCCATTTAGGGCTTAACACTCAACAGTCACTTATTTTCAGCACTTTGACAAATTGAGTCTCTGCAATGTTTCCTATTGTAGAAAGAGGCTTCTGTGGTCAAGACTGAGAGCAACACTAATGTATGGATATAAACATAAATATTTAGGAGGGAGTTTGCTAACATGTCCATTTAGCAAAACAACAGTAGTAAGTTTCCCCTTAAGGCCTATGACCTCCTGAGCCATGGACATTTGACCAGGTTTACAGTTGCAGGCACCAATTCCTTCTTGTAGAGCAGGCCTCGGAACCAATCAACATGCTTGGTTACCCCTTTAACCTTCATGCCACTGTTGTACCAGTGGTTCATCTTTCCTGTCAGGTCAGTATTGTAGCATGCAGGATCCAGTGATGGGTGAGACCATTCATGTCTTTTCCCCTTCAGAGGCCTGCATAGCACCTTCCAGCACTATGAAAAGTATCCAGCAGGGAGGAAGTTCTCAGGTCAACTCCTGTTTGATTTTTCTGCATCCTTTATCCAAAACATCTTATGCCTTTAACAATAGGCTCCTATCATCTAGTTGTGATGGATAAACAATAGCAATGGCAATAGTTTGTGCTGTTTTAGGGGCCTCGGAGGCCTCCCTGAACAAAATCTCGTAGGAAGGTATCCCATTCCTGGAACTGAGATTTTCATGTTGTCTGGGAGAAGCATTTCCCACCCATGCAAGGTACCTGTGTTCAAACTCTTGGGAGGCAGGATTCAAACACCTGCTGTACCCATTCCTGATGGGATGGATGGTGCTGATTCCCATCCATCTCCTCACAGGAGAAAATGAAGGAGGTCCATGAACATGTTGGGGAAGAAGAAATTGCTGTATAACTGGAAGGAATTAAGTTTTATAAATATTTATTAGTTAAGAAAGACAAGCAGTGGCTAACTAGAAAATTCACAATGATCCTTTATGTTGTGTTAGTTCAGGACAACAATGAAGCAGACACCAGAAGAGGAAAGAACAAATCAACACATCAACATCCTACAGAGAAAATCCCACCTTGAGTGGCGGCCTCTTCTGATGCTGGCCCAGCCTCTTCTACCACTGTTCACCACCAGAACAACTATGATCTAGCAAAATTATCCTAGTTTCAGTCTTTCCTTTTGACACCATTTGGCGTCTTAGGCCTTTTTGGACTCTGGGTACTTTATAAGCACTTTGGGCAGTAGCTCCCTCTAAATGGGAACTATTATCAGCACTGTCTCTTCTGTGTAATTTTTACCAATGGAAAACAGAATCTTCTAGTATGTTTTAGACTTCCTAGACAGCAGTGACTCCAAGCCTTTTTGTGGTGAATAAACTTCCCTCAGAGGAGATGTGTTTTCCTCTTTACCTGACAGGCAAGGCTATCTCATATCTGACACATCTGGAGTCACCTGCCCTTTCCCACGTCTTCTGACTTTGCCTCCAAAAACACCAAGCATCTCTGGTTCTCCTCAGCAGCTATTCTGTACCCCAGGCTTTCCCACAGGTTGTCTCCCATGCTTAGAGGGCTACTGTTTCTACCACATGCTGGTGTTGCCCTGACTTACGGTGAGAAAAGACAGTATCACTTCTCCCATGAAGTTGCTCTTGCTGTCTTGTTCCCTTGTCACCCACTGCTCTTGAGCGTCTATCCTCTATTGATTATGATATAATAAAATGATATCTTCATGTTCTTTATATTTTTGTCTCGACTATATACTTCCTCCAATAATGTATAACCTTATTTTATCATGCTAAATCCTTCACTTCTAATACAGTAGACAGTGTTATATTTGTTAAATGAATTAATTTTTTCATTTAATTTCCTATATTGAAATTAGAAAATAATATTTTTAGCAATTATGAGATTCACTTTTTCTATCGAGAAAAACATTCTGTAAAGGCAGTTATATTCCGTGAGTTTCCCTACCCTGTTGGAGGGACCCTTTATCTCCTTATTACCCTGCTAAAAGCAAAGATAATTATAGACTTCTTTATGGATTTGGGAGTGATAAAAATACAGACTTTTAAAATTATCTAACAAGAAATATTATGACCACAGAAATTTATCTAGGTTTACTCTAGAAATCAGACATTCTTTAAAACTGAGGAACGAAGATTTTGTTATGACATGAATTTTGTCCAGTATGGGACAGAGCGTTTTGGGAACAGGATGGCTGGAAGAGCTCACATGGTCTTCGTAGATGTGGATCCCAAGCCAGGTACAGCAGGTCTCTGCCTTGTGTTGCACATTCCAACTGTGTCCAAAGGTAATCCCTGCATCTGTTGTAACTTACTTCTCATTATTCCATCATTTTCTTATTCTTATTCTTGCTCTTAGGCTTAGTTTTCCTTCAGTTTAAGGCCATGTCTAGGTAGATTGCTTAAAACAAAATGACTATGCAGATAAGTAAGCCCCCAAGGCCCTCTTTGGCTAACCTAAAACAATAGTTGACATGGGAATATGGGTTTGCGTGAAGGACTGAAATGAGATGGCTAATTTCTTTGGTCCACTGTTCAGGAATATATAGCTTGAGTTTTCTGTCTGGGATGCCCATCCCTCCCTCTTTTTGCTGTTTGAGTTTTGCTTCTATGCTCAAGCTGCCTGCCTCCTCCCTTTTCTAAACCCATATTTCACACTTGAATACACTTTCTTCTCTGCTTTAAAAATTTTTGGTAATCACATGATGATTTTATAGTCCTGATTTATGTTTTAGAAGTTACTTTTCATAAATATCCCAAATGAGATCTATTTGGCCCCTGCTGCAGACCAGATGCTGGTCAGATCTGGCAGAGCAATTGATTTAATCCTGTACATTTTCATAATTGGTAGGAATCAGTTTTCCCTTTATTCTAACATTACAGATTTGTAACAATATGTGAAACAGGCTTCATGCTTTCCCTCTCCACTTTCATGTATGGTATGGCCTTAATAAACATGTGGTAGTTTCCTGAAAGAGCATCACATGTATTAGGATATGCTACGCTTTCATTTTGTTTTCCATTTTTAGAAGTGAATTGGGTTAATAAGAAAGGTTATTAAAAAGAAGGCAGCACAGGGAAACAAGAATGTCTACTTTCCTTATTGAGTCTCCATTCTTGGTGTGCATCTGACTGTCTTTTTCCCATCTTTGAAATCCTAAGATTCCACTCTCTTGGGAAACTCACCATGAACCTCATTTTGAGTTTTCTATGTTATTCAGGCAAAGCCAACTTGTGCCTAATTTAAAAATCAGACAATTATTTCAGTGCTCAAGTTCACTTATGCAGAGCAAGCTTGATAACCAGGAAGACACCGATTCTTTTTATGTCAGTTTTTACTTTGACTGTGTCAGGCAGGACCTTGAACCTGCAGAGAATAGACCTGAATTGAATTTTTGCTTTAGCACCCATTGTCCAAATCAACTTGGGAAGATATAAGAATGACTTTGAGTCTCATTTTTTCTCATCTGTGAGATAGAAATTATAATTCTGAAGATTAAAATGGGGTGATCTGTACATGTGACAATGAGTAATAGTATTTATTTAATGAACATTAAAAAATAAACTTCTCCTTCTCTTATTTCTCTCCCATGGAAGTGCTGGCCTGAAGCACAGGTCACAGTGCCTGTAGAGGGCAAGGCATAACAGTGATAACACAGATTATTTCTAGGAGATAAAGTTGTACTCTGAAATGTGGGGTGTACTGACTTCTCCACATGGAACTTTGAAGGCTAATTTATGAATTTCCCTGAAAAATCAATTTGAAACACTAAATAAACACATGGTTTTAGGACTGGAAAGCATGTTAGAGATAGTTTAGTTAAAAGCCTTCATTTTCAACTGAGCATCTAAATTCAAGACCCTAGAGCTGAATCACTTTGCTGAAGGCCACAAAGCTAGTTGGTTTTACCTGTTAATTCATCAGGGTACATAATTGCAAACAGCAGAATCCTTATTATGTAGCTAAGTATAAAAGGGTTTTCTAAATAACATTAGGTGGCAGGGTTCCTGTCACCTGGCTAAGGCATCACAGTTCACCAAATAGGATGCTAGTGCTAGGCCTGCCATACTGCCCTCTGGATCACTCACCCTGGACGTCTTTCTGCTATGCTCTGTCCTCTGGCAGTATGGACTCGTATGGAGGCTTCTTTCTTCTCTTTCTTCCCATGTGGGAAAAAGGTATGGAATTGGTCCAAGCCAGGTGAATGGCTTCAGTCTTACACCAAGATACCAAGCAAATATGTTGTAGCTTCTGCTTTGGTAAAGTGAATGTCCTAAGGCGGGGTATCACCTAACCCCAAAGGACACTGAGCAGCTCGAATACACATCAAATGTCCACTACATTAGAAATTCCAGGGGGCCATATGGTGCTCTGTTTCTTGAGTTTCAAATGTGAAGTTTACACTTTAGCATTAATACTGCATTTGTAAGGATTCCACAGGACCCTTTCTGGACTTCAGCAGGTATCTGTGGACTCTCAGGTAGAGAAGTACATTAGTATTCTTGGAAAGAATGGGCCTTTTTAGGATATATATTTGGACAAATAACCAGTGTGTCATAAGAAACATGCTTGGGTTTTTATATAAGACTTTAAATAAATGGTGCTATGTTTTGACTTCTGCAAGTGAAAGGTAAGATTTTAGCTGTATTCTTTGTACTAAGATGCCTTGAGATTTCAAGAAGTCAAAAAGGAGGATAAACTCTGGAACACTAAGTCAGATGTTAATCCACAGCACAAAGATAGGCAGCACTTGGGGGAAGAAAGCGATCATTAGGACTTGCATCTATTTCTAAAGTGTATGTTCTTTAGAAAGGAATATATTTGTTATTCATGTTCTTTAGTTACTGTGATGAGTTAAGCTTGAAGGAGAATAAGGATAAAGAAGAGGATAAATGTTGGGGAAGAAAGAACTCAGATGACAGTCAGGATTATCTATCCTTATACTATTACAGACTTGAGAGCCACATTCCAGGTACAGATGGAGATGTCTTCATTCTATACTATAAACTCGTTGCATAGTTACTTTGTGATAAGAAACTAAACTTTTATTGATACCCAAATATTAACCAGACACTATTCCAGGTTCTTTGCATCATTATCTCATTTAGCCTCTGCAATGAACTTTTCAGGTAAAACCCATTCATTTTTCATAGAATAGATGTGCTAGATCAGAGAAAACAGTCTCAGAATGTTCATAATTTTCTTAAGGTAAATTTTAAAGCACTTTCTGTGTCTCTGAAATTTGGGTTTCCCCTTACTTCATAGTGTCCTCACATGTCCTTAGAAAGAACCACATGTCAACGAGGACCACATTAAAAATGTCCCTTAATTTGAATTTTGAACAAGAGGGGAAAGCTACTAAGAGTGAACAGAAACATGGCATCGAGCAGGGACTCACAGGACTGAAGAGCTGAAGCTCTCCTTAGAGTACTGGGCATTAGTGAGCAGGAAGCGATGGGCTTTCATATTTCAAGTTGCTGTTTTACCGAGTAGCCAAATGAAGTTAAACCAAGGATCTCCAGGATCATGAATGGAGATTTTAGACCTCTGACACAAACTAATAATCTGACTTGCTTTGGCTGGCCATGAACCCTGTTATCTTTGCCACAGTTGGGAGGCTTCTCCCCTTTCTCCCACCTTGAATGTTACCACCTACACACAAGATGGAAGCAAAGGAGGAGAACAGAACTTAGAAGAACAGTGGAGTGAGACCTTTCTAATATCTTAGCACAATTACTAGTCCCTGCATTTTGCAAGCAGGGGCATATTTACAAATAAAACTCAAGTACTACAGTCTTTTTGAGTTTAACATATTAATGTTGCTAAAATAACACAAAGTTATTAAAAGAAAAAAAACCAAAACAACCAAATAAACAGTCTGATGCTGTCAGTCTTCTATGAGGTCCAGTACAGTGACTGTACTATTTGGTCTAAGATCTCATCACACACTGTGTGTCCTGCACTGACATTATGTAACTCAAGATCCAGGTGAATATTTATGCCTGATGCTTTGGATCAGGAGTATCTGGACTCATATTTTAAAGATGCCAACCTTTCACAGACTTCTTAGGGATTTTGTGACAATATTTTAAGCTTCATAGGCAACCCATTGACGTTGAATGCCCTAGTTTTTACTCTGTGGCTCCTAATATTTTCCTTGTTTAAAAATCAGAAGAGATAGATTTTCAAAACTGGCATTTTATATCTGCCTGACAGAAGAAAGTCTACACTAGTGGATCTTCAAGAGTGTTGTCATCTCAAGTTCTTCCCCAAGAAACTCATTAATATGATTATATCCCTATAAGTCATTTTGCCTTAATATTTGCATGTGTATTTAGTACATGTGAGTTTTAAGGCTATTCTAAAAATAAATGTCTAACCAGAGTGCTTGAAATAGCCTTGATCATCCTGATTCCTCCTGTCCTACATCTCTTTCATGTAGTCTTTGGCTCATACATCATCTTCTCCAGTAATGTTCCTCCCTTCCTGGCTGGGCCCATCTACATGTAGATAGGAGCACAGCTCCATTTGCTCCTTTGGGTCCAGCTCTAGTAAGAAGACTCAAGATGTGTTAGAAATGCTGGCAGGGAATTGGATCTTCCATTGGAACAGTTCTGAATTTCTCTCTGAGGGGCTCAAAGTTCTCAAAAGCAGGGTTTTTAGAGATGCTTCAAGCTTCCAGCAACTAGGAATCAGCCTATCAATGGCCTTTAGCATCTTCTACTTTTTGGTAATCACTCTTCTTGATTTTATTTGTTCAAGATATAGCATCAAGAGATTTTTAAACCTGTACCTGTCCAGCAAATCTTACAATAGTCAATCCTGAGAGCCTTTAGTCTATTTCTAAATATGCATCTCTGAAGTAGGCTGATGGCTACCAGGAAAGGAGGTAATTTTGCCTTATCCAGTTTTCAGATCCAGATGGTAGGAAATAAGGAACTCAATATTTCACTCTAGCATGTCTTGAATGTAATTCGTAAACCCAATTCAATCAATAAACTTGCCTGCCCTGCTGACTGCTGCTCTCACCTGTTGACATCTGATCTGCAAGTGACTCCCTGAGGTCACAAGTCCAACCTACACCTGGCTCAGTGGCCAGGTGCTTCTGAAAACGGTCAGTTCTACGGGTAACACATTTGCTGTGGAATGTTGATCACTTTTCACAAGGCTCAGCATTTGGAGTGCCTGGCCTGGATAGGAACATGGAAATCCCACTATAGCTCCCTTGGGTTGGAACAGGAAGCAAGCCGGGAGCTCAGAGAGGCTCTTGGGCGGTTGTTGACACATGGCAATCTGCTTTGGTGCCATTTCCTCCAGTTCTCCCAGGCTCTATGGTCCCTCCTCCCCAGTCCTCTGGGCAGCGAAGAGGATTGTCTCGTTTCCCTCTCATTCCTTTCTTCATGTGCTCATGGGTAGGTCAAGCTGGCCCAACATGACTTACTTATTTTTTCTGTCCATCAACACCAATATCATTGGCTTGCAAACTAGTCGTGTCAGTGGTAGCCATTTATGCAGAAAGATTTTAACCTTTTCTTCTTTCAGCCTGGCAAGAACTGAGGTAGTATAAGTAGACTTACATAACACAAGGCTTACTTGTAGATTGCTAGGTAGGAACCAAGCCTATGCTTTTCTGTTGACATTAAAGGCTGAGGTGCTATAAACCTTAAATTTGTCAAGTAGGAACAGCACTGGATGGAGGGATGTGCTGTGAGTGCCAGCATGCAGGCTTTGGGTTCAACCACATTTTAGTGAAATAAGATTGCCTAGCTGGAGTTTCATTTGTGGGCTTGTAAGTCAGGGGTGCATGGCAGATGCTATGATTAAGATTTCATTTCCTGGTTGATGCTACCACAGTGCTCAGAGCACCAGCCAGGAAAAATCATATTTGCTGGCAAGGTTAAACAGTGAGTAGTTCTGAGCTTAATATAAAAATTAAAAACAAGAAGAAACCACCGCTGCTGCCACCACCACTAAAATGATTCAGGTTAATTGGGCCAACTCTCTTTGACATTTCTGAAGATGAAATCCTTATGTTAATGTCTTGAGGATGCCAACTTCTTTTCTCCCCATTCATTCTTTAGTTCATTCATTTATTGACACCTACTGACTTAGACGCTAGGGATTTCATAGTGAACAAAACAACAAAATCCTCATTCTCATAGAGAGAGAATTTAGGAAAAAGAAACAAGTATGTCCTTGTGGTAAGCATTACAGAGAAGAGCAAAGTCAGGGAGGCAGAAGATGATGGGGAAGAGACAGCTTTTCTGAAAAGATGCCATTTAAGTAGAGATCTGAAGGAAGTGAGCGAATTAATCTATGCATGTTTTTGGGAAGAGCCTTCTAGGTAGAGAAAATAGTAAGGTAAAAATGTAGCTGGGGTAGGATTATCCTGGGCTTATTAAGAAAAAGTTAGGAGGGACGAGGGGCCAGACTGGAATGGACTGAGATAAAAGAGTGATAGAGGTGTGGTTAGAAGGTATCTTTGCATGGTTTTGATATGATGGGAGCCTTGAGCTTTCTGAAATTTTGAAATTTCTGTCTGGATATTGTATGGAGGTGAGGGTGGGCCAAACAGGAGGCTATTCCAATAATCTAGATCAAAGGATGGTAGGTGGGAATCAGTGGTTTGGTGGAAGTGGTGAAGTGTGATTGGATTCTGCATGCATTGCTAAGATGGAGCTAACAGGGTTTGCTGATGGTTAGATGGGAGTGCAGAAGAAAGAAGGGAGCCAAGGATGTTGGCAAGGATTTAGCTCAAGCACTTCCTAAAATACAAGTTATAATTATTATTTGGTGTAGATGAAGAAGAGTGAAAACATTTTTGTTTATATTTTATGATTTTAGACATGCAAAATCTGAGATACCTAAGAGACTTCTTAATAAAAAGGAAATTGGAAAAAGATGTCTGGGATTCAAGAGAGAATTTGGGGGCTACATGTATGACACTGGTTATTTGAAGTCATGGAAAGAAATAAGGATAACTAAGGAGTAGGACTAGAGTAGTCTGAAGCTTTTGCTGTAGTGTATGCCAACATTTGTAGATTGACCATATGAAGAGGCCACAGTTGAGGGGATCTTAGAATTGCTGTTGATTATGGTAGCAGAACTAAGACAGAAAGGAATCCCGAAAACCAAAAGAAAAGTGTTCAAAGAGGAGGGCGTGGTTCAATGTGCCCAGAGTTTCTAGGTGTAGTAGAAACAGTCCATAAATCCTCATTGAACTTGGTGATGTGTAGGTTGCCACTGATTCTGGCAAAAGTAGTTTTATAATAGAGGAGATGTTTCGGGAAAACTCAGGAGGGGAGTGAGTGAGCAGTAGAGGTAGTGAGCGTGGGAAGCTCTTTCCAGAACTTTTGCTGCAAAGCAAAGCAGACATATGGGATAGAGGATGAGAGTTGTGAGGTCAAGAAAAAGTTTTCTTCAATAAATGTCAAGTAGCTGCTACAGGGCATGAATATTCTTCTTATAACACCTGCAGTTGGGATGGGGCAAGGGATAGAGGCCAGTAAAGTTCATCAGACTTGAAAATTGAGTGTAAGTGCTAAGAAATGGGGAGACCCAAGAGGTAGATTCTGTCATTCCTGAGAACACTGCGTGGGCTCATCCAGATAGCCAAGGAAGGCTTCCTGGAGATAATGTATGATCTAAGCTAACAGGGTTGACAAGTCTTTCAGAGTGGAAGTCCTACTGAGTGACCATATATACTTTCTTTTGTGAATGTTTTTGGGTACTGTTAGGTTAAGGGGTTGCTTATTGGTGAAAGCATTTGCTCCATTCTGCATGGCTACTAAAGCTCCTTTCTGTGGACTTCAGGGCTGGATGAATCCAAGGCCTGCTGATTGGCCGCTGACCAGCATTGGTTGATTGACAACCACTTACACTTTCCCTCCTGCCTGCTACTGATGGGTTCCATGTTTTAGCCATTTAAATTGCCATTTTGGAAATGGGTTCTCCCCTAGAGAATACATTAAAATAACTCTGCTTGTGGTAACCTTCTTTTCTCAAAGACTCCTTATTTAAATTATTGCTCATCATTAGCAGCCCTAGTTCCCCTGGTAGCTGTAAGGTGTGATGACATTTCCAGGTCTCTCAAAGCATGTTGGGAATGATCTTGCTAACTCAGGCTGCTCCCATTGAAGTGGTAGCCAGAGGGACTTACCCACCATCCTATCAAGTGAACTGGAGAGAGAGATAGAGAGATAGAGAGAGAGAGAGAGGAGAGAAAGGAGAGAGAGAGACTTCTGCATCATGGGCACTGCTTTAGACAAAAGCACTCCCTAAAAGAAAAAGAAAGCCAAAGGGGACCTGGTTATCATCCTGTGATGTGGTGAGATGTAACTGACAGGGCTGGGCCAGCCTGGCTTCTTTTGGGTGAAAGTATCAGGAATTAGTGGCCACAGGCAAGGTAAGAAGGAGAGAAGTAGAGAAAAGCTGTTTGTCATTTTAAAGAAAGAGAAGAAAGAATGTTTCTGCTTTTCTTTCCTGTGTGAGAAAAACTATTAATTGGCACTAAATATATTTAAGAAGCATATTCTTAGAGTTCCTCAGAAAAATACTCTGTATATTCTGGCAGCAGCAAAAATGTATCCTTAATAGAATTCATATGGGGCCTTCAATGATCACGATGTTTGGAGAGGAGCCAGATAGTAAGTAATTTAAACATCACAGGAAATTAAATTTTAGAATTCAATTTTGCATAAAGTTTTCTGTAATGAAAATGTCACACATAAATTATGAAGTCTGATTATATTCTTTTTTGACTTTTTAATAAAATAATAGAGGTACTTGACAGTCAAGAACAAATGCGTATTTTATGTGTATAGTATTGCGTTCAACCAACGTCCTGTGGAAATAATGGACCAGATGTTAACACTGCTCTATCAGCTATCAGGTGCTCTGTTAAACAGCTCCAAACACAAGTATTTATTAAAAAATGCTAACGGGGTTGTCTTTTAGGGTTATCTAATTGTAGGCTTAAAATGTAGATGGTTAATGTAATTAATTATACATGTAAAATTATATAGTCGAGCCATAATTTATTATATGTATGCATATATAAATTATATAATATTCTGTTGTAAATTAATTTAATATGGGCACAGGGAATGACTTCTTGAAAATATTAAATAGTTCATAATGTGGTTATAAATCAAAACTAATCTGAATTTCCACTTAATTTTGAATTTTGAGAAGGAGGATGCTTTAACTCACTGTAGGGGACTTTGGGGGTGCTGATTGTGTTTTAGATTAAATCCACAGCCTGTAATTATTTTTAATAATATTCAACTAAAAAATGCCCCAAATAAAAAGCTTGAGCACTCTTAATTTGTTTCAGGCCAAGCAGCATTTTTCTTCAAAGCAAAAAATATAATGAAAGTTTATTTTGAAAATTGACCTCCTCCATCATAATTCTGGGGCCCTAAGCAGATCTTTCTTCAGGCTTACAATGAACTCTTACACAATCAGAGATCATGGTCTTGCTCCCTTCTAGGAGAGCGAGGTCTTGCCTATAAGATGTCCTATTTAGTATTTCCTCCTTTGAATACTGTTATGACTTCATCTATATGTTTTATATTGGGGGAGAAGGGGTCTGCACGTATTTAAAATTTTAAAAGAGCCCAACAAAGCTTTCTTATTTAATCAGAATAACACAAAAATGTAGGCCAGGCTGTTCATCCAGAAGTTTGTGTCTCCTTTTGGAAAATAGGCCATGTCAGTTCACAGTGGAAGGATGATGTTGCGCTGTGTGACTTCCAAAAGATGGGCGATGTTTTGTTCTTCTCTGTTTATCCA
Source organism: Nannospalax galili (assembly GCF_000622305.1). Lineage (NCBI taxonomy): Eukaryota > Metazoa > Chordata > Mammalia > Rodentia > Spalacidae > Nannospalax > Nannospalax galili. The sequence continues at coordinate 2,346,096 of NW_008341872.1, read as the reverse complement.
CGAGACAATGACTAGGGTGACCAACTTGTCCTAGTTTGTCCAGGTCTCTCCTAGTTTAGTACAAAGTCTTGCAACTTGGGGACCCTCTTCACCTTAGTTGAATCAGGATAGTTGGTCACTAACTACAGCTTAAAGAGTTTGCAAGCCTATACTCTAAAAGGATGCATTTACAAAAGTATAGACTGCCTTCACAAGGACAGCGCAGAGGGTGCCCAGGTCCATGAAGGCTGGGTCTCTGCCCCTTTGTTGCCACCATGTGCTGGGAGCTGGTCCTGGACTTTGTAGCTCCAATACTGAGATTTTATAAGCTGATGCTAGGTAGAGCAGGTGATTGACAGGAGAAGCCTCCTTCATCCTTCAGTGGGAGGGAGCTCGTGCTGATAAGACTGTGTGTGGATCCAAGTAATGAATGAGCTTTTGTGAGCCAAGTCACGAACATAGCCAATCTGTTGTGGCATCTTGTGCTTATGTACATTTCTTAGGGTGGGCGATGCTGTAGATTTCTTAGGGTGGGTGATGCCATGGCCACCAGGGGTGAGTGTGAGAAACTAATACTGTATGCTGGAAAAAATAATGAACCTCATTGTGTTCTGGCACAATGTTTCAGCAAACCGTTGTTCTAGTAAGTAGGTGTACAGCTCACTTAACTAAGGAATGGAGAGTGTTACAAGAGAATGAAAACCAGGACCTTAGTAGTGTGTGGTGCTGGTGACTATATTTGGGAAGGCGTAGCAAGAAGATGAGCAAACTGGCCAGTTTGTGAAGCAGGAAATAAAGGTACAAAGAGAGTTTGAAATTCAGGACCTTGTGGTGAGGTACAACCTGGTAGTGAAGTCACTGGTTAACTGACTAGCCTGCACAAGGACCTGGACTGAATCCCCAGGACTGCAAAATAAGAAAAGGAGAAAGAAATGTAATACCCTGGAACTTGGAAGAGTTGGCTGCTTCTGGAACCCATAGATTAAGGGATGATATTTTAAAAGGAAATATCTCTCAGTTGATGAATATGCCTCAAAGCAAATACCACACAAGACACAGGACATAGCTTTCCCATCAAAGCCTAATAGCCTGCTTCCAGTGGGGACCACAAAAGGAGGAGGCCTAGAGTCAGAAGGCAAAGAAATAAAACAGATCTAAGAATTGACATGCTGACAAATTCTTTGGGGGTCTATCATCCAATGAAACGAGACAAAAATACCTTCTAGGGAACTATATAACTAGAGCAATAATGAAAAGATGTTTAACATTAAGAGAACTGAAAGCAACCTTGAGGTACTCAGTGGGAAGCCATGGTAGGGAAGCCCCTAAAGAGTTTACTATCCCTACAGTTCTCTTCTAGTATAGCCAAAAGGGGAGAATCGCCTAGAAGGTAAATCAAAGAGGAAGGAGAACCAGGAGAAGGGAGACCTTAGAAGGATCATGTCCTAATTAAGAAGCCTCCATCTGGGACTGAAGGGATGCTCAGAAGTTAAGAGCACTGGCTGTTCTTGCAGAGGACCTGGGTTCAATTCCCATCATCCACATGGCAGCTAACAATTGCCTGTAACTCCACCAGGGGACTCAAATACCCTCTTCTGACCTCCATGGGCATTGCACAACACTAGTGCACATACATGCAGGGAATACACTTATATACATAACTAACACACACACATTTTATATATATATATACATATACACATATATATATGTACTTCATCAAGATGGTCAGAATTTTTCTCAGGGTTTACCAAGCTTAGACCCCAGAGTGACCACAGCTCAGTGACTGCATTGTGTCCTCTATTTTGAATAGAAGTGTTGACACATATCTTTGTGAGTCAGCATATATGCATGTGCATAAATGTGGAAAGGGAATAGGTTGTTGGCCTTCTTTATATCAGGATCTGAGGAGCCAGAAAAGTTAAATCTACTGAGAACAAATGACCATCAACTGGACAACACCCAGAAAAACTGAACTTTGAGTTGGGTGTAGGAAGTGTCAGGTGAACTCTGGAAGATTAGGTGCATTCTTGGCTAGAGGAAGAAAACAAAGAAGCATTTGGTGATGAAAAGGGCGAGTTGAGGCAGATAGAGAAATTGACAATCAAATGATCCGAAGATTCTATGCACTCAATTACATTTCCCAGCCTTTCTGATATTAGATTGGTCATGTGATTATTGAGTGGACATTACCTATTCCTACAGAAGCCACTCTCTTTTCACACAGATTCTTATTTACTTTTATTTCGGACAATATTTTTAAAAGATTTTTTTATGTGTATGAATGTTTGCCCGCATGTGTGCATGTGTATCATATGTGTGCAGCACCTGTGCAGTCTAGAAGAGGAAGTGGAGTTACACGTGGTTGTTAGCTACCACATGGGTTCTGGGAACCAAACCTGAATCCTTTGTAAGAGCAGAAAGTGCTCTTAACTGCTGAGCCGTCTCTCCAGTCCCCAGGCAATATTTCTTTAGTTACTCCTTTAAGAGTAACTTTAGTTACTCTTTAGTTACGTATTCTGATACCTGTCCTGCTTGGAGCTTGCATCACTCTAATTTATATCAATAGCTGTGGTGGTGTTTTTCTGATTAATAACACTGTCTAGTATTTAGGGACAAAATGAGAGAGAGAGAGAGAGAGAGAGAGAGAGAGAGAGAGAGAGATTCAGCAGGCTTATTCCATAATCTACCAATCTTCCAATCATAGAAATGGACTCTTGTTTTTGTCCTTGCCATTTTTGGAATCTACTAGAAATGCTCCCTGTGAATGTGAGAGATTTCATGACTTCCACAGCTCTGTCTGTTTTGAACCCTTGCTATATTTGTCAACTGGGGAACTTTGTCTCTGTGAGCCTTGAAAAGATGTGATTGGCTAGAATTATAAGTTTTCAGTTTTGTAACTCTGCTCCAAAGTTTTACCCTAAGGGTTTCATGAATTCTATATCTTGGCCTAGAAAGAAGATGACTCATTCAACTAGAATCTTTTCTTGAGTAAAAAAGTCACAAGAGAGATTGTTGCTGATGTGGTGGAGAAAAAGGAAGACCCTTTTCCAAATAATTGCTTTTGGACCTCCAGGCTCAGTGCTCTAATTCTGTTGACATCTCTGGTTATCAAGAATACCAGCAGCCTTGTGAGTGATACTGGTCTTCTCTGAAGATATTCATTCCTTCTTCCAAACTACCTTCTATAGATACACACACAAACTATCTCTATTTGAGGATAATACCAGACAGGTTGAGTGATCTCTCCTTCTCTAATGTACTAATTCCCATGACCTGCCATCTTCATTCTGCCTAGCTAAGAGGAAAGCCAGGTTTTGTGTCTCTGAGGGACAAACACTAGGATGAATGGCAAAGACAGCAGGTCTGTGGAACATCCTCATATCCATATGATGGAAACTGGAATGAAGAAGTCAGGTGAGCACTGAGACCTGTTTCTTTCATGACACTTGGGATAGTAGTAGTATGATTTCCTACTATGGCTATCAGACATACATGCCCCTAACAGCTTTCAACATGGTGCAAAGTGCTGTTAGGACTTCTGATGGAGTGCATAAATGGTGGGGTTGGGGGAAGGAACAGGGTTGGTATATCAATAACTCAAATTATCCAAATATGAGCTTTACCAGTCTACCCTTAACCTCTTAGATAGGTGTAAGAAAGAGAAATTACAGGAGATTGTCATCATCTGAGTAGTAAATGCTTAGTGTCCTCAGTTTTAAGAAAAAGCTATTGTATTGGCTGGAGAGATGACTCAGCAGGTAAGAGCGCTGCTCTTGCAAAGGACCTGGGTTTGATTCCAAGCACCCTTATGATGGCTAACAACTGTCTGTAACTCCAGTTCCAGGGGATCTGATGCCCTCTTCTGACCTACATGGGCACTACACTACACGAGTGCATGTACTTATATCCAGGCAATACACTCATTCATATAAAATAAAATAAGAAATCAAATATTAAAAACCCAAAAGCTATTGTATCATGAAACATTAAAAAGGAATTTATCTATAAAATTAGCCCCGATACAACATTAGTGTTTATCTCTGTCCACAGAATCAGCATTCTTGCCTGTCATTTTCCGATGGTTTCTGAAGTACCGAAGAGGTGACAAAATAAAAACAACAACAACAACAACAAAACCCACAAGGGAAATTGATTATAGAGGGTCATGAGAAATTTCACATGAAGTACAAGATTTCATGAGACTGATAAAAATGTTGGTGGAAAAAAATCACTTGGGTAGCATGTCTAATCATTGACATGTAATAATCTGTCAAAGTTTACAATTAAAAAGTCAAGAAAGATGACTCTGCCATCAAAAGAGGACCATTGAAAGCCCATTTATTTTACTGGAAAATTTGCCAATCTCGTATAGCTGGGAAGATAACCTTTCCTAGGTTCATTTTGCCATGAATAAAGTAAAGACTACTTTTATTTTGCTGTTAGTTTGGATGGTGTGCTGGAGAGCTTTAGTGTCAACTTGACACACCTGGGTTGGGGGAGCCTCAATTGGGGAACTACCTTCATTGGACTGGCCTGTGACCCTGTTCATGGGGCACCTTCTTGATTGTTGAGTGATGTGGGAGGGCCCAGCCCACTGTGGGTGGTACCATCCCTGGGCAGGTGGGCCTGTGTTGCATAAGAAAGCAGGCTGAGCAGGGGCCAGGGGGAGCAAGCCAGTAAGCAGCATTCCTCCATGGCCTGTGCTCCAGCTCCTGTCCAGGTTCCTGCCCTGAGTTCCTACCTTGGGCTCCCAGATAAACTGTGATCCGGGATATGTAAGCTAAATAAACCCTTTCCTCCCCAAGTTGGTAGTGGTCAGAGTATTTTGTCACAGCAATGAAGAACAAACTAGGACAGAAACTGGTACCAGAGAGTGGGATATTGTTCTGACAGACCTGACCTTGGTATTTTGGGGAGGACTGTCGAAGTGTTCCAAACTTTAGGCTGGAAAAACCATTGAGTGCTTAGAGTTTGTTGCTGTGGAGCCTGAAACAGTTATGTTGAAAGAGTTGTGGACCATGGAGGCCTGGCTTGTGAAGCTTCAAAGGGAATTGGAAACTATCAGGGCTGTTCCTGTGAGATTTAGAATTGAGAATCTGTGGGTTCTGGTCGTCTGGGGCTGAAGAGGGACAATTGATGCTGATTAGCTGGGGCTGAAAAATCAGCTCTAAGTAACAAGAGACCAGCATCACTGTAGTGGAGTCTTCTGGGAGGTATTTCCTCAGGGTTAGCACACAGAGGAGACCCACACCTCTATCTCAAGCTAGAAACAGGACTTGGTAATATGTATGAGTCTCCTGCATGGTTCTGGTGTTGAAAGTGTGAAGGGGTCACAGAGAGCAGCTGAGGCTTGGTACTCTGAGAGGCCAGGAAAGGCCGTAGGTGAAAGTGCAAATTCAGTTGCAGTGAAGACCCCAGGATTGAAGGTGTCATGGAGAGAATCTGAGGCTTTGCACCCGGAGAGGCAAGAAGAGGCCATTGGTGAAGGTGTAGCCTCAGTTTCAGTGGAGGTCCCAGCTTTTTGGAGATGCCAGGACTGTGGGACGATCACCAAGGACAGCAGTAGGTGTGGAATGGAGCTGGCCTGCGAGATGAGCTTTGTGTGCTGTGGACTGCAGAGTCAGAGCAGTGGAATTACCAGAACCGTTTGGAGGCCAGAAGATCGTGAGTGAATCCCAGATGTCCAGCCTTGAGCTACTTTGCTGGACTTTGGTTTTGCTTAGGTGTGCCCGATTCTTCCCTTTGAAATAAGACAGTA
>NW_008341872.1:2279955-2340113 GCF_000622305.1 Nannospalax galili | reverse complement strand
GGAGGGCCCAGCCCACTGTGAGTGGTGCCACCCCTGGGCAGGTGGGCCTGTGTTGCATAAGAAAGCAGGCTGAGCAAGGGCCAGGGGGAGCAAGCCAGTAAACAGTGTTCCTCCATGGCCTGTGCTCCAGCTCCTGTCCAGTTTCCTGCCCTGAGTTCCTACTTTGGGCTCCTGGATGAACTGTGAACTGGGATGTGTAAGCTAAATAAACCCTTTCCTCTCCAAGTTGGTAGTGGTCAGAGTATTTTGTCACAGCAATGAAGAACAAACTAGGACAGATGGAAACTTATATTAAACTCACCAACCATATTTATAAATTATTTGTTCCAACATCTAGTTGTAATTATAATCTATACTTTGGTAATTATAGTATAAAACTTATTTTTATAATTTCAGTTCCATTTCTTTTTCAGGTTAAAAGTCACAATAGAAGATTTTGTCCTCTGATTATATTTTTACTTGAAGGAATCTTAAACCTTTTTCTGGAACCAGGAATTAGGGCTTCCTGCTTAGCAATAAAGCAACGGAAGTTTTTTTCATTATGTTTTTAAAATAAAATAACTGAAATAGAGCCCAGGGAAAATGCAATATCAAGCATATAAACAAAATATAATATATATGTACATTTTGAGTTCAAAGGATGTGGTCTTTTAAAAAAGCTTAAATCATACTTGCCAGATTGTTTTCCCCTTAGATTGTCCCCTTCTGAGACTTGGCATCCTAAAGTTTATTGTCAGCTAATAAGCAATGGTTTAGTATTTAAATAATCCACTATTTACTTAGTCAGTTACATGGAGTTATTTACCTCAGTTTATCTGCTCTCATTCTTTATTTCTCTACCCGTGGTCCTGAATGTTGGCATGAACTCCTCCTGGTTTTCCACAAGGGGAGACAGTGGAAGACGAGTTCAATGTCCAAAGTCTTTCTGGGTTTGAGAAAATCACTGTCAGGTGAAACCCTACTTTCATATTTTCTAAAATGTGGTCAACATTATCCTTTTATCTCTCAAAAATGGTGGTTGTGAAACTCAAAAGGACAATGTCTATGTTTGGGTAACGCTTTGTACATTGTGAATGGGACTAACTTTGACTGAACCTCTCTTAGGAACTGTGGACTGTCCTGAGAATACTTAGACTTTATCTTAGGATTTTGACATTGTTGTTATGCAGCATGACTGTCCTAAATAGTCTTTGATTATTGTGAAGCAAATTCCCTACTTGGGTTCTTTGACTCACACAGTGGAAACCTCCAATCCTATTACGTCTTCCTGAGTTGTTTCTAATAGACTACTCAGACTTCCCTGGGTGAGTAACCCAGTGTAACCTTGTGACCTTGGGACCCAGCCTGCCCAAAGGAAAGACCACCCAGCAAATCAGACTTCAGATTACAGAGCTATCTCTGAGCCTCTCTGCCTTTTTGCCATTCTCCCTAAACCCCAACTTGTAGAAAATTAAAGAGATTTGTCAAGTCCTCCATTGTAACACATCTTGAATCCATTTCCACTCTGTCTCCATGGCTGATGACCTATTTCAAGTAGATAGTAGCCTCTCTCCCAGATCCTTCTCTTGGGGTGACCAGCTTTTAGGTTCCCTCTTGGTTGCGTGGAAGCATTTCTAAAGGCAGCTGGAATAAAAGCAGAGATCGAGTATGAACTACCCCAGGGCCTCAAAATTCACTTCAACTTTGACTGACTTGTGTTTCCTTAGTCCTAGTAATGGTACCAAGGTGATGATTTGGTGTCCTGGGTTAGTGGGTTTTAGTTTCTCCATAATTCCCATCACAGTGATACTTAAAAAGCCACAACACAATGTAACCATGCACAGATGGCTTTAACCATGAGCACCAGTCCAATGAGACTGACATTTTTGAGTCCCAGTAATTTAGGAACTCCAGAACCATGGAACCTAGTTCTGTGCTAGGTTTGCTTGGCATCTTCAGATTCTGATTTATCTCACTTTACTGCTGGATCCAGCTTTGTCACTTGCTTTTCTGCCCTTACCATCTGTTTCTAAGTCTTGATCTCATTCATCTTTCAGATTCCTGACTTTCTCTGTTCCCCAATGCTTGCTTGACTTCCCTAATTCATCTTCAAATGAAGGGAATCTGAAAGAAATGAAGTTCACTTTTTAGTTTTGAGGTTTTCTCCACCACTCAATACCAACCAGAACCTATATTTACCAGCATTCACTTTCGACACAGCATCTATCCATCCATTCTTCCTGTTCACACACTCACCATCCTCTTTCATTCCTGTACTGTTTCATAATATGCTATGGCAATAGCTTCTTAATTAGTTCTGACTCCTCTTTTTCTACCTGCTTTCAACATAGTCAATACTCTGAAGTCCTAAGTATTGTATCTTCTTAAATCGCCATTGTGAATTAATCTCCTGGTTAGATAAACGCTAATTGAATCATCATTAGGGTGTTCTCTCATCCATCACCAAGTATTTAAAATCCTCATATTTTATCATTTCTTTCAAACAGTTTTGTCCATAGATAGTATTATTCTCAAACTCACAACATATTTTCTCATTTCCTCACCTTTATCTGTGCCAGTCTTTTCCTTCCCTGATACATCCCATTCTCTCTTCTCTTATCCTGTTCCAGATCTCAAGTTCTCCTTCCTCCAGAAAATATTCTAACACACAGGATATCTTTGTCTCTGGATCCTCCTATAGCACTTAACAGAGGCAGATAAAAATAATTTTATTGAGTCTTTGAGAGTTTTATACAATAGGTTTTTATCAGATTAGGACCCCTCCCCATCTCATCTCAGACCCACTTCATCTCCCTAACCATACCTTCATGTGAACATTATTTTTTAAGGCCTATTGTGTCTAATATGTGTTCTCCAAATTCTCTTGAGTGTGGGTACAGCCCTGGACTCTGGTCAACCTATTTGGTGTCATACCCTTAAAGAAAACTGACTCAACATAGAAAGGGTTAATTGGGATGGGAAATGGGAAGACAGGGGATATGAGGGAATATGGGAAGGGATAACTAACATTGAAGGTCTTTAGAAAAAGTCATATGGAAACCTGCCACTATAGAAGCTTCTAAAAGCCTATAAATATACATTATAAAAAGAGATTAAAAAGGAGTTACCTTCTAACAGAGGGATATTGCCACTACTAGACACTAGAGGCTAAAAAAATTTAAAACCCAGTGACAGGAATGGACTTCCTTTTTTAAAGCTGTTGATCAGAGGTTCCATAGACCCTCAAATAATACTGATCATTGCCCTGCTCTTGGTTACCCATCAGAACTTGATGATAGGATTCTATTGCTGAAAATATTACATATATAAGCCATAGGAAGAACAAGGAGAAATCAAGTTGGTATTGACTTAAAGCTTCATCTATACTGGCTGGCTTTCATAGTGTTGGAAGACACCATGCATGATACTGGAAGAAATAATCAGTAACTTTACCCATCTGTGACTCTTGTATGCTTTAATGACAAGTAACCTGGTATGAGATGACCTATGATGCAATAATGGCATGAATCTTATGGGACTAACCAATCATTTTCTAATTAGATTTAAGGTCTACTTTGTAAGACAGAACCTGGCACTGATATCAGCCCTAGGAACATGTGACCATAGGGGAGAGTCTAATACTATTATTCTGATAAATAGATATAATATTAAAGTGACTCCCAATGACTTATTGTTATACCCATATATCAACGCATCTCTCAGCTCTCACCAGAGAAGCATCCTTATGCAGCAGATGAAGGATGATTAGCATAGAAACTCAAGATAGGCAAAAATCCCAGCATAGAAGTGGGGAAGTAGGAAAGAAACCTCAACCCTACCTGAGGAACTATTGGAAATCCATGGCTGCTAGGAAGGGGAAAGACAGTCTGTTTTAAGAATGTGACTCTTGGTAGGTTAACCAGGCTTCAATAAATGGATCCACACTGAAAGACATTTGGGGACATAAATTTGACTCTATATGCATATATATGAATGGAATTATCCTGGGGGGTAGCAAGGAGGGGAAATACATTGCATAAAATTTGCAAAAATTCAATAAAAAAGAAAAACAAAAGAAAACTGACTGTCTCTCCCAGGAGCTATCAATTGCCAATAGTTGCTGAGCTGAGGCTAGAGATTCTTTTCTACCTCCCCACTCCATGCTTGGTTTTTGTCTAGCTCAGGCTTGCACAGGTCTTGTGCAAATGCCCTGTTTTGTCCAGAAAACAGTTTCCTTGTGTTCATCCATGGCTCTTGCTCTTACAGTCTGTCTACTCTTCCAGAATAACTCCTGAGTCTTTGGAAGAGAGAGTTGATACAGGTGATATAGGCGTCCCTTTTAGGGCTGAGAATGCCACAGTCTCTTATTCTCTGAACATTGATCAGTTGTGGATCTCTGTGATAATACCCATTTCCTGGAAGAAAAAGCATCTCTAGTGGGAGTCAAGAGATGCACTATCTCTATAAAAGTAAGTCATTATGAATCAGCTTAATATTGTGTCCACTTAGCAGGCTGACAGTGGTAGGCTCTCTCCTAGGGCCAATGACCTATCTTGCCACAGGTTCTTGGCCCTCACAACAGTGCCAGGTATGGGTTCTATCTTGTAAAGCAGGCCTTGAGAAATCCCATGTGAAAATGGTTGGTTACTCCTAAAACAAGTATGCCATTATTGCACCCATGGGCTTATCTTGCCAGGCCAGTCATTATTACAGCTCTCAGAGTTCACAGATGGGTATGGTTGATGATTATTTTTCTCTCCCAGTTACATTCATAGCACCTTCTATCACTATGAAAGATAAGCAGTAGATCTGAAGCTCTGAGGGCAGTGCCAGTTTGATTTTTCCTTGTTTGTTCTATAATATGTAGTGTCTTCAACAACAAGGTATTACTGTCAAGTTCTGGAGCATAACCAAGAGCAATGGCAATAGTCAATATTTGTTGAGGGTCTATGGGATCTCCTTGCTCAACAGCTCCAAAAGAGAGGGAGCCCATTCCTGGCATTGGCTTTTATTTGCTAGCCTGTGGGGTCCGTTAAAGTAAGGACATTTTCCCTGAGTATAGGGTAACTCCATTGAAACACTTTCTATATATATGTATATTTTAAGAAGCTTCTACACAAGTAGGTTTTTATATGAATTTTTAAAAAGATCTTCAGTGTTAGTGGTATAAAGGAAGAGAGGGGACTAATAGAATAGGTTTAAATGAGGTAGAAAATGGGAGGGCAGGGGAGAGGGGAGAGTATGGGGAAGGATACCTCACAGGCAGTTACATTATATATTGTTCATTGCATATATACATATGAGAGAGAGAAAGAGAGAGAGAGAATATATCTGTAGTTATTAGTGTTGGTTCTAGGATCCCTGGGATACTAAATTCTATTGATATTCAATTCCTTTGTATAAAATGGTGTGGTATTTGATTATAATCTACCCAATCCTCCCTCCCCTATACTTCAAATCATTTCTAGATTACTTAAAATAGCCAATAAAATAAATATCTTGTAAATAGTAATTATATTGTACATTTTAGGAAATAATGACAGAAAAATCTGTAAATGTTTAACAGATGTAATTTTTTCAAATATTTTTGATTCAGTGTTGGTTGAATACAATGATCAGAACCTGCAGATACTGAGAGCCAATTGTATTCAATGTTAGAAATTTAGAGGTTTCTGAAAGTTACTTTTTAATTTAATATGGACATCTATACACACACATTTATCCAATATCTGTTGCTTTGGAATAGAAACCTCATTTTATATTGCTGTTTTCACTTTATCAGTTAGCACCGTATTTTGTATGTAGTAAAAGATATGCTCAGTATATAATTATTAATTGGCTGGTTGAATTCGAGCTGCTCTCTGGAGTATAGGCCTGCATTTTTGAGAAACCCATCATTAGCAAAGGGAAAATGCATCACAGGGGTATCTCCAGTAGTATCTTCATTGATCTTCTATTTGTTGTTCTCAATTGATAATGGTCACTGTAAATTTGATAATTGTTTGTAATCTACTGTAGATATCACACACAGAATTGATGAGTGACTGCCTATAAATGAAATGCAAACTGCTTCCTTCTCTCTAACACTGCATAACAGCAGCAAAATCCCACCTCAGGTCTCCAGGTAGGATCTTAGGCATGACCTTTCCATGACCCCAGTGTCTTAGCTTGTGAAACCAAGGGGTGAAGAATAGGACTTCCATGCTCTCTAAATTTCTTTCAGAACATTTTGAGTCTATGCCACTTTCTGCTCCTTGGTTCACTTTGACCATCCAGAACATGAATTTATTTGGAGAATAATTCACTCACAGAAGTTTATGCTTCTAAGGCAGTAGATAAGGGTTGTCTAAGCTCAAAACCTGCCCGCTGCACCAAAATCTCCAGTGGACTCATTTGAGGAGATACATTAAAAAAAAACATTAAACACCAGAGTTTATTCATCAGAGGAGATACACAATGAGAGCACTCTTAGGACCAGCTGAGGGAGTAACAGGTCCTGCCCCTCATCTGTCCTCCCTGTGGTGCGTGTGCATGGAGTGGAATGGCAGTTGGCACTACTTTCACAATAGAATGTTCCTCTCTTTCTGGTGTGTGGCTGAATTTGCTCGAGTTAAGTGATCATGTGTGTAATATTAGGGGCACAGCTACCACTTACAGACCAGACTTGGCTTCTGAAGGAATTAGGGGGAGGAGCCTAAATGCCTTGTAGTCAAGAATCACTGTCTTAAAAATTCGAGGCTGGGGGAAGCATCGTCCTTGGTTCTGTTTCTGTGCTTCTTTTGGCAAGCAGCCAGGCCTCCCTCTGATCCTTTCCCAAGGCCAAATAAATGCCAGTTCAGCATTGAGAGTCATCAGGAAGTGATTGAGAGACCAGCACAGTCCCAGATCTCCTATTCAGGAGTGAACAGTGTGAGGGGGGTCTTTCTCACAGAGAATTGTCGAAATGTTGTATCCTTTGAGTAAGAAGCCTGTGAAGAAATAGACGTGTTAATTTGGTTATCACCATCCAATTTTTTTTATACAAGAAACCCATTGTTTGAATCATCTTCTTTGAATTATTTTCAACAAGAAAAATTCCATCAGTTCCTAGCTTTCACCATAACCTAATGAATGGAAGTCTGAGAGGATAATTGTAATAAAAAAGTCAAAAGCCTTTTGTCTAATTAAGAATTAATAAAATAAGCTAAAACATCAAGTATGCCTTTTGGTTTCATTTAGGATTCAATGTAGTCAATATAAACTTAAAACTGAAAACTAAAATTACTTAGCTTATGAAGCTTATGTAGCAACATGATCATAGAAGTCTGGGGAAACCATGGAAAATAAGAATTCTGGAAGTTGGTCCACAGAGGTTGGGCTAGTAAGTGAGCACTGGGGACTGAGAAGGGTGCCCTAGCACAGATCTTATGGATGTGCAGCCCAAGGACTGGGGTCTTCCTCTCTCTGTTGCTCTCCTGCTTCTCCATTTCTCTAGCCTTCTCTCCCTCATTTACTTCTGTTCTTGTCTCACAGCTCACTAATGTCTTCAAAGCGTTCACTGAGAATAGTTTAAAATATTTCTTTCCCATTCAATATTTGAAACGTCAGAGACATGATTTTCAAGTAAGTGCTGGGAGGTAGGTTTTCCAGATGGAGCCTTGACCAACATTCTCAATTTGATCATTCTCAACAACGGTCACCCTAAATTTGATAATTGTTTATAATCTGCTCCAGATCTCAGAAACAGAATTGATGAGTGACTGCCTATAAATGAAACACACAGTGCTTCCTTCCCTCAAACACCCAGGGCCTTGTACATGCTGGGCAAGTGCTTTGCCACTGTGCTGTAATTGCTCCCCTCATGAACTTCCCGAGGGCAGAGACAGTGCTCACCATTTAACCCAAGACATAGCATAATGCCACATACATAGAAAATGTTCTCAGTGAGGGAAACTGAAGGTTTGGAATCAAGGAGTGAAGGAGCTTAAGAAGTACCATTTGGAACTCTTTTTTTTTTTTTTTTAAACGAGTCAAATTTTTATTTGTTTATTTCTTCGATGACATCCTTGGTCCGAGATTCTTTGCCATACTCCTTAACCCCTACACACCTGCAACCAACCACTTTACGGGGCTCACTTCTTCATCGATTTTACAGACCCCTACCCACTATCTTAGGTTGTTGGCAACCTTAATTTGGTTGATTTTGTGTTCAGTGTAAAGGGCTTCCACCAGCTTGACACACACAGGCTCATGACAATTGAATGCAAGCACACAGAGATGGTCTTGGTGCTGGTCTAAGGTTTTGGCAGCTTGATGAATTCCACATGCTAGACTATGGTGGATGAGCGTGGTCTTCAGCACCACCAGTAAACAGTGTTAATGTCCATTATACCTCCAACATCAATGTCTTCCTCTGCTACAGTTGTGGATTACTGGTGGAGTCAGATCTTGAATGCACTTGGGTCTCACTATTCCATAGCAGGGGAAAAGCTGGACCTCATATCATTCCCTCATTTTATATGTAAATGCAAAGATCAGAAAGGAAAAACCACATTGTTTGACAACCCTTATGTGCACTCCTCAGGCACACATTCTTTGTTACATCATTTCATAATTCTCATATGCTTTTATTGCTAACATTTTTATTTCCATTACAGATTGAGACACAGAAAATAACTTGTCCAAAAACAAGTAAGTGGCAGCACTAGGATTTGAACCCAGTCCTCTAAGATCCCAAGATCCTTACTCACCTTGTCTTGTCTCTCCGTCTTCTGGAAAAATCCTTCAAGAGAAGTAGCCATTCAGCCAAGGTGGCAGAGCTTGTTGGAGGCAGAGCCAACATTAAACCTGACATCACTCTACTCCAAACCAGTGTGGGATCACTGATCAGTTGCAAATGAAATAAGCCTCTGAGATTCCACTTGTATCTATTGTACTAGTCCATTTTAGACACTGGCTCAGGCAGTGACATCACTTCAGTAGAACAGCTTCCAAGAGCAGACTTATTCTACAGCCCCATTCTTCTGCTGCTGTGAACATAGGCTCATGTTTCTGATCACCTGAGGTCTTTTCTTCACAGGCCTTTCCCACTGACTAATAGGTCCTCATTCTTCAGCCTCAGCCTCTCTGAGCTGGCAGCTGTTCTGGATGAATTACTGCCCTGTTGAAAGGCCTTTGCAAAATCCTCAGCATAAGTTGAGGATGGTTTCCAAAAAGATGATTGTTTTTTTAGAGTTGTTTTCCATATAAACTTGGCCTGGTTTCTAAAGGGATTAGTAATTGGATCATGTCACCATCCATCTTAACGCCATTGTTGGATGCCCGCTGCCTAAAGAATAAAACTCAAGGCTTTACCAGGGCACCCTTGGCTTTGTAGTTTCATTATCCTGACCATTTATTTTTTGCTTTATCCATGAGAACTTCCTGAAATTTCTATGCTCTTTCAAGAATGCATAGTATTCTTCCTTTTTTTTGATAGACAAATTCCAGCTCACTTTTCAAAACCTACCTCAAATTCATCTCTGTTGCAGAGCTTTTAACTCCTGCAGGGTAGGGCTAGTGGTCTCTGAGCTCTCTGTCAAAAGCTTTACACAAACCTCTGAGAAGGGAAACAGCAGAGCAGTAGGTGGAAGATTACCTATTTTGTATTCAAATCCTGGCTCTGCCTTGTTTTAGTTAAAGAGCCTCGAGGAAGTTACTTAATGCCTGTAGCCTCAGTTTCATCATTTATAATATGGATAATAAAAATACTACCTCCTGAGGTCACTGTGAGGTATACATTGATATACGTAGGATGGTCAGCACAGTGATCTTCCACAGAATAGGAGCTCAGTGAATCATACTTGCATCGTGTGGCTGTTTCTTTGTTTTGCTTCCTGCTTGCCTGTTCCCCTACTATAGCTTCCAAAGACCAGTCATTTCAGTCTTCTTTGGGCTTCCTACTGATAAAGAAGAAGAAGACTTACCACATGTGCAAGCAACCAGTGTAGCTGATTTAAGGCCATAAATTCAGAAGGCATTGTGCTTGGGTGTTTAATGTTCTACAGCTGTTTTGAAATTTTTATAATTTTGTATTTGAATTTTTACATTTTTTTAAGTTTATATAAGAGCAGTCCAATGGGACAATTGGTTGTTTATCAGGGATATGATTCTTTATTTGTGTGTGTGTGCATATGTAGGTATGTGATGTTTGTTCATGTGTGTGTGTATGTGTTCATGCATGTGTGTGTGGATACTGGAGGTTGATGTTAAATGTCTTCTTCTCTCACTCTCCACTTTATTTTTTAATGTTATCATTAAATACCGTTTGTTCTTTGATGATTTCTTACATGTATATGATGCATTCTGATTACCACCGCCCCCCCCCAGCAGTCATCCTCCCTGATTCATGTCTTTTGGTTTCATTTTGTAACCTGTTTAGCTTAACCAGGACCATCTGTGTAACAATTGTATTGGTGCTATCACTTGCAGCCTGGTTGGAGTTCACCAGTGGGTACACAACTGAAGGCAATGACTCGTCCTTTCCCTGAATCTATCAGGGAAATTAATTAATTAATTAATAATTCAGCAGTGAGGGGTAGGGCCCTTTGAGCTCTTCCTCCATTCATGCTTGACTGTTGACAGGCCCATTGCTGCACAGACCCGGTATAAGCAGTTGCTGTGAGTTCGTAATTTACAATGGCTGTATCTTGACCAGAAGATGATACTTCACAGCACTTCTCCCTACCTTCTACCCTGTTCTGCAGTATGCCTTGAGCCTTAGAGAGGATCTTATAAATAGCTAAGTATTCAGTTTCCTCCTACAGCCCAAGACTTCCCCAGCCATGGGTTTTTGACCAGGTCTATAGTACCAGGCATAGATTCCCCCCTGTGAAGTGGGCCTTAATCAGAGAGAAGTTGGTTACCCCTATAATAGTAGTGCTGTTATTACACAAGTAGGCATATCTTGTCTGTCAAGTTTGCTGTGTGGTTCATAGGGTTCACAGCTGAGTAAGACCGTTGATGCCTTTTCTTACTGGGTGTCCTGCATAGTACCTTCCAGGACTATGAAAGCTGGCTGACAGGAAGGAAGCTTCTAGCTCAGTTCTAGCTTGATTTATCTACATCATTCAAACAAGTATACCTTTTTGTGTGTTGGTGACGAGGTCAGTCACTGAGACTGGAGGTCATTGATTAGGCTACACTCGCAGGCCAATGAGCCCTAGGAATCTGCCTATCTCTGCCCTCCCAGTACTGGGGTCACAGTTAGTATAATCATGGCTAGCTTTTTATTTGGATGCTGGGGATCTAAACTTAGGTCCTCAGTCTTGGGTGATGGTACTTGAAACCATCTCCCTAACCTCCAAGATGGGTTTTTGACTACCTCTTCCATGCTTTCAAGACTGTTTCTACTCTCTGCCAAGAGTGGTAACCAGGTCACAGTGTTGAGGTAGAGAGGTACTCTCAGCTTCTAGTGAGGACATAAATGTGAATCATGGAGGACTGGAGTTTGGTTTGAGTCTTGTAGAATCTCAGGTGAGATATAGTAGTGGCTGCCAGTTCCTCAGTCTGGCATCCCCATGGTGCTTTGAGTGGGCAATTCAGTGTGTGCCTCTGGCCCACTACTAGATTCAAGAACTAGGCATCCAGAGCAAAAATTAAAGTCCCATGGTGGAGGCAGGCAGGGTGTGCCCATCTAACTGTGGATTGGTGTGTTTGGCTCATGGAAAGAGCAGGTTGATGACTTCACTGTCCTGGGTCATGAATTTGAGATAGGTTTTGAAAAATTTGAGGTCGAGTTTTACATTGGAATTGCAAATTATATTGTAAGTCCTGCTTGTAGGTGCTCAACAGAAGTGCTTACTGGAGGAATGCAATCTGAAATGGTCAGCAAGGGGAATGTTATGATGGAACAGGCTAGTGTTTATAAAGATGGGGCACAGTCCTATTCCTATGGGATGATCCTGAAGCTCAGTGCTACAATGATTGCTCAAGGGCCTGGTTTCAATCCTCAGCACCAAAGAACTTAAAACACATCCCAAGCACCAAGAGGCATATGACAGAATTAGACAGATAGAGTACTGGAAGAAAAGATACCATTCACAGGTCAGCCTGGAATTATATGTGCTTTTCCATGTTCAAATACACAGTTCACTTTTTCATCACAATATATATTTTTATTGAATTTTTGCACATTACATACATCTTAACCAATTTATCCCCCTCCCTTGTCTACACTTGCCCCATTCCCCTGCCCACTGAATTTCATGCATCCTGTCA
Organism: Nannospalax galili; assembly: GCF_000622305.1. Taxonomy (NCBI): domain Eukaryota; kingdom Metazoa; phylum Chordata; class Mammalia; order Rodentia; family Spalacidae; genus Nannospalax; species Nannospalax galili. The sequence goes on along the minus strand of NW_008341872.1, from coordinate 2,327,897 downwards.
TATGTGTTAAGGCCTACCAAATGTCCCCAGATGTCCCTCAGTGTGAGTTCATCCACTGGAGCCTGTTCAACCTATCTAGTATCACTCCCTTAAAGAAGATTAACTCATTCTCACCCGGCAGTGATCAGCTGCCAGTAGTTCCTCAGCTGAAGGTGGGGCTTCTTACCCATTTCCCCAGTTCTATACTGGGTTTTTGTCTGGTTTGAGTTTGCATGGGTCTTGTGCATGCTGTCACCATTGTTGTAAGTTCATATGAGCAAGTTCCCAGCTACTTGGAAAATTCTGTTTCCTTGTGGTCATCTACCAACTGTGGCTTGTGTAGTCTTTCTGCCCCATTTTCTACAATGGTCCCTGGTGGCAGAGATTTCATATAGGAGTCCTATCCAGGGTCACATTACAGTCTCTTTTTCTCTGCATTTTGGTCAGTTGTGGCTTTCTGTGTTAATTGTCCTCTGTTATATGAGGGAGCTTCTCTGGTTAGAGTTGAAAGATACATTAATATTCTCTCTACCTCCTGTTTCACCATGTTCCATGAGCCTTTGGTGTAGAGATTCCATTGTAGATGTGTCACTTAGGGCTGGGCATCTCGCAGACACTTATCTCTGTGTATGACCAGTTGTGGAACTCTGTAATAGTCTCCACCTGTTGCAAAAAGAAGCTTCTTTGATGAGTGGTGACTGGTATACTTGTCTGTAAATATGAGAATACATATTTAGCATATAGTAGGAAATTATGTTTGTCTAGGGATGTGACAGATGTAGGGTTTTCCCTGGGTTCTATGATGTCTCCAGCCATGTATATTTGGCTATGTTTACAGTACCACACATGAGTTCCTTCCATCGAGCAGACTTTAAGTCCAATTAGTTAGCTGTTGGTTACCCCCAAGATAAAAGTGCCACTATTGTATCAATATAGTTTGCTGTGTCAATCATTGTTGTGGTTATTAGGCTTTACAGCTGGGGTTGGACCACTGGCTGATTTTTCTCCCTTAGCAGCTTGAATAGTATCCCCTGCATTGTGAATGCTAGTCTTCAGGGAGGAGGCTTCCAGGTTAGTTCCAACCCCATTGCTCCAAGTCCTGTGTCCAAAGCATGTTCTGTTTTCAGCAATAGGGTCTTACTTTCAAGTTCTGGGAGGAAATCAAAGGCTGTGACAATAGCCTGTGTTATTTTGGGAGTCTCTTGGACTACCCTGGCCAACAGCTTGAAGGGAGGTTTCTCCTGTCTGGTGCTGTGTTCTTGTTATATAGCCTTCAGCTATACATATGCACTTATATACAGATATCGTATGTATATTTTTCAGTAGGCATTTGAGCTAATACATTTTCCTCTAGTTTTTCATACCACCTAAGCATTATTTATCTCTTCTCTCTCTCTCTCTTTCTCCCTCTCTGTCTAACCATTTTTCCTCCCTCCCCAGTTAAAATACCCCCAATTTTCCTCCTTGGTAACACCTGTATCCTACTATCCTCTTTACAGTTCAACTTTACTCACTTTCCTCTCCAATTGGACCCTAAAGATACTGGTTTTCTTTTGCCAGGATGAAACGAGGATTTACATTCACAAGATAGCAAGATAGTGATAAAATCTCATTAGAAAGACTTCCTTATCAGGAATATAATAACTGTGCTCAGAAATGCTAAGTGCTTTGTCTTTTGCAGTCACTGTTCATAATGAAAAAGCAACGAGTGATAAATTCTCCACAGCTTTCAACATGGTCTTCACAGAGAACTTCTCACAGTGAGGGGAGAGGGTGACTCTGACTCCATGCTGCACAGATCTCTGACTCTGCTTCTAGAAGCTTTCTCTTAATGGTCCTCCATCTCCTCCAACTCCCCACAAGCATCCTAATCCCCCAATTATCATCAGGAAAGTTCACACTAGCTGTTATTCATTCCCACATGTTATATGACTTGTAAAAAAAGGTAAACTTGGCTGCATCATATCATTGAAACCCAATAGATGCAAACTTCCTTTCTTTTGCTGATTCAGTAATGGAAACATCACACACAGACACACAGACAAAGACACAGGCACAGACACACACACACACACACACACAGACACACACAGAGATTGAAAGATTATTTTCATATCATCTTCAGTGTAAGCAGACTAGAATATGATTTATAACAAAACACTAATTAAAATGAAATCACTGAAAAATATTTGTAAGCCCAGTGGAATTCTTCATAACAGGGTGTGATCTATAGCAGACAATTAAAAGCATACATCAAACCATCTAACATGCGTGTTAGGAAAGGCAGAGAAAAAAGGCAAAAACTGAGGGAGAAATATATCTCCAAGGGGCCGTTCTCCAGGCTTTAGCATGGAATTTTGAATCTGACAGTCCTCTAAAAAACGCCAAGTAAGCCCGCCGTTCCTTCTCAGAGATTCCCCAGCTTGTGTTTCTCAGCCTTCTTCCCTCTATCTCTGGCAGCCCGCAGCCACCAAACTGCTCTTGTGCTCTCTGTTCTGTCCTTCCTCCTCCGTGCCCCAGTCTTCTCTCCTCTCTTTCTCCCACTTCCCTCTTTTAAAACCAGAAACAATGTGTGAAATGCTAAATGTGCCTCAGACCTCCAGGCTCAGCAGCATTTCATGTGCTGCATGTTTTTACATTAATTTATCAAAACACAAACATAACAATACTGCAGTGTTAATACTGTGTAAAGAATATATTCTGTCACTTAAAAAAAAAAAGAACCCAGGGAGAATATACAGAGTCAACCCAGCCAGCATTCAAACTGCTTTGCAAATAAAGTGGGATTTGTTTGCAAGGATTTAAATTGGTAAATTATTTGAATTTCTCCACCCCTGGGTGAATGATTTAGATGGCCTTGACCCCCGCCTGACTGCAGGGATTAATGTGGGATAATGATTGCTGAGGCTATCATTGCAGCCGGCATCATTAATTATCCTTATTGATTGTAGCTTTCAAAGATAAAGCATTATGCTGACTGGAAAATACCCTCTTCCTGCAAGGTCACGGCTAAAATAGGGAAGCTAAATAATTGCATTAACAAACAAAGAAATAAAAATAACCTTTCAGAACATTGGGTAATTAAGATCCAATTACAACGTTTGTTCTTGTTTACAAAATGACAGAGTTCTTCTTGTCAAGCCATTTTCCCGAAAATTGCTTCAGTATATGATAATTGCATTATAGTAGGTAACCTGAAAGGAGCATTAAAAGGGGGATCAGTTTCCTTGGATAGCTGCCATGGCTCTTGCTATCTGACTCACCTACAAAAGTGTGAGAGCCCCCAGGGACTTGTCTAAAATACTAATGATATGTTAAATGAAGGGGGTTAGATGCAGGAAGTAATAATTGGGCCTCAAATCCTATTATATTTCTTTTGGATAATGTAATGGAGCTTAGAGAGATCCCAAGGATGTTATCGCCCACGTCTTCCTCCCCACCCCCTTCCCTGATCTCATCATTTTCTTAGCTGGGAGAAGCTGGGCTCCAAAGCCCTGTTTGATTGTAAATTTCTCTGGTGAAAGAAATCAGTGTTGAAGCCTCTTTGCTATTGATCAGATTTGGGATCTTTTATTTTTATTTTTTAAACAGGAGGCTTTTAAGGGTAGGACCCAAATCCATGCATGATTTTCTAACTTGCTAAGGTTTTTCTTCTTCTAAAGGTCTTTGATGTGTTCCAAAGTAGCACACATCAAGGTCTGGATAAAACTTTGTAACAGTCCTCATAGAAAAAGAGTGGGTAGGAGGTGTGTGCAGTTGGGCTGGTGTAAGAGGTAGGAGTTAGTTTCTAGTGGTCAAGCTCAGGACCTAGGGTAACATTTTGGTCTTGGATCCTTTATCTGAGAAGTGGGGATCCTGCCTGTGGATGACTTGGAAACTAAGAATTTAACAATAGTAGTAACAAAGACCTGTATGGAAATGGTTTCTTAATTAATGGGGTTCTTTGAATTTGAAGATGCTATAAAGGATGATACTTTATGCTTTTCATTTTATGCAGAGGGGAGACCATCATTCAGTACCCTCTTAAAATGGCTTATGGACAGTGCTGAACATTTTAAATGTTTTATTTAATGCCTTAATCCCTTTATAGAATATACTACTGTTGTTCTTTTTTCACAAACAGATAGGGAAGTTGAAGCTCAGAGAGGATGAGGAACACAGAACTGTGTGTGTTTTGGGGGGAGATTCGAACTTAGGTCTCTACTGACTTACAGACTCTTCCTTTCTGATCCAGGAAAGGACTACCCTTCCAGGCTTACGAATCTACCGCATAGGCCCAGTGTCCTTGCTCAGTTTCCTGTATCTATTTTCCTTAATACAGAAGTGAAAGACAGCTACATGGTGGTTGTAAACTTCATGCATTACATGTTTGTGGAATAAAACATGGAAACCCCTGCCTCTAACACTCTAGAAAAGTCTGTTAAGCATCCCCTTTATATGCTCTTGAATCCATACATTGCATACACATTAGTTTTTAATCTGATATGGAATGGGATTATGAATTTTATTTTGTACCTGTCTCTCTTAAGAGCATACATAGGAGATTTCTAATAGTATACAGATCCTATTTTTCTTTTTTTAATTTATTCATTTTTATTTATGGGTATGGAGCTGCTTGTCTTTCTGTACCATGTCCTTGAAGGTACCTGTGGAGGCCAAGGAGAGGGTATTGGAACCCCTGGAACTGAAATTGTAAGCCACAGGATGTGGGTGCTGGGAACTGAGCTGGGTCCTCTGCAAGACCAGCAAGTGCTCTTAACCACTGAGCCGTGTCTCCTGCTCCAGATCCATCTATTTCTTTACAATACTTGGACTTCCAGTGTGGGAATGTATCATGATTTATTTAACCTGCCATTTACTTTGAGGCACTTAGGTAGTTTCTAATTGCACAATTACAGTTAATACTGTAAGTGAACATCTGTGTACTTCTATCATTGTGGACGTACGTTAACATTCCTCTAGGTTGTATTTCTAAAAGTCAAAGTTCTGCCGCAAAGGATATGCACATTGTAAAATGTGACAGATAATGAAAAATTGTCCCTAAAAAGACCATACCCAGTTATGCTAACACAGACATTGTAAAATGTGCTTATTTTCCTTCCTATTCATAAATGCAGTATATTTTTAGCATTCTAATTCTTCTGAAAATGAGAAATTATATTTATAGTTTTCATTTTTAGGTGAGGAAATATTTTGTGTATGCTTATTGGCCATTTTAAAACTGTCTTCTAAAGTAACTATTCAAAAACATTACTCATGTTTATGTTGAGTCATTTAATAGACATTTGTCTGTTTTTCTTAGTAAAACAGGACAGTGTCCTGTTCTGGCCAATTTGTTGTTCTTGCCTTAAGCCACTGAAGCTGGAGGAGATGGTGTAAAATCAGAGACAGTGGTTTAATGACTCTCCGCAGCTGGGCAAGGGACAATGGCTGTGTACTCACCAGACTGTGCCTGTGGTTGGAGCTTAGCTATTTCTCTTTTTCTGAACTCTCTTCATTCTTGTGTAAGTTTCAAGCTTTCCACTGATATGGTGAGCTACCTGATGGCCTTCCAAAACTTCTTGTTGCTTAAGTTATCCAGAGATGATTTCTGTTGATTGTAGGGAAAAAAAACCCCAAAATTGTAGTAATTAACAAGAAAGTGGCCCATAGTCAAAGACCTTGAAGGACATGAGGGAGATCTGGAATTGGTTGTGCAGGTTGGACGAGGATGAAAGCAGCAAAACTCCTATTGGTGTTTAGAGATTTGACTTTGGCAATGCCTGGGGAGGAGATTGTGAAACAGTTATTTTGTAAAATTATAGAAACCATTGTTTGTGGTGATGTGGGATGAAGTGTTTGTTGAGGATAAGGCTATGAAAAAGTGCTTTATTGTTGCCATGAGGCAGTACAGGGGACATGAGTCATTTAAGACTAAGTAGGACAGGTGTTCCAGGGCCTACACAGCTTGAAGAGGAGGAATAACAAGTTCAAGTCCCCAAAATTTTGACTCAAGGCATTGGATTGAAACCAGAAGAATGACTTGGATTAGGCTGTAAGTCTTATCTCCTGGACACACAGGACTGATACAGCTCAACATCAAATAAAGGTTTTTGTCTTTTGAGCTGACCAAATTACACTATCAGTTAAATTCATAGCTTTATTAGATCTTTTATATAAATGCTAAATAATCAAAATAAGAGAGTTCTAGAGAGATGACTGTGAAGTGCTTGCCTTGTAAGAATGAGAATGTGAGTTTAATTCCCAGGGCTCTTATGGAAGGAAAAGCTGAGCGTGATGGTATACACTTATGATCCTTGCACTGAGAAGGCAGAGACAGGCAGATCCCCGGGGGCTTGCCGGCTAATCAGCCTCATCTGCTTGGCAAATTCCAGGCCAAGGAGAAACCCTGTCTCAATAAACAAGATGGATGATGCCTGAAGAGTGACAACTGAGGTTGTCCTCTGGCCTACACTCTCTCTCTCTCTCTCTCTCTCTCTCTCTCTCTCTCTCTAAAAGAGAACTGGAATACAAATATGCAAGGGATTTCAGAATACTTTGGGTTATGCTAAGTCTGAAATTCCCACCTAGCTCCCTTGATAGCCAGATCAAGCAGTCCTTCCTTCATAGTCTGATGAGGCTAGACTTATATTGTTATTTGAAAAAAGTACCTTGTAGAAAGGCACAATTCATAACATGTTCCTCTCTATCCATTGTCTTTGTACATATAATTAGGGTTGAATGCCAAATTATGTCTTGGGACCAATTACAAAATCAAATGAGTAGAATAATTTATATACTGAAAATGTTAATTAAGAATTTCTCATTCCTTTATAGTATTCCATTACATGAATATGCAATAATTCACTTTCTTGTTGATAATATTGGGATTATTTCTAGTTGAAGGTAATGTGATATCTTTATACATATTTTTAGTGATTTAGGTTTGATGGGATTATACTAGGGAAAGAACATATGCTTGCTCTGGGGGACATAACACTTTTTTTTGACAAGAGTGTACTAATTTATGCTTCCGTTAGGATTTCAGAAGGACGTCGTCTACTTGGGTACTTCCTTACTAACACTTGGGCTTGTCAGTCCTTTTCTTTTTGGTCACTCTGGTAGGTATGTTGTGACCTCACCATGGTTTTACTTTTCATTTTCCAAATGACTAATGACACTGGTCTCTCGTCGAGGTACTTACTAATAATTGAATATTCATTTATGTGAAATGTCTTCCATAAGGCACATGGTCTAACTTTCTTGACAAATTTGTTACTATTGGATTTTTTGCTTTTAAAAATGAATCTATAAGGATCATTACGTAGTCTAAATATGGGCTGCATTTTTCACATGTGGATTGTCTGTTGCTTAATAGTACCTTTTAATGAATGTTGTATATTCTTTGATTGTACAACATTTTTCTAAGTACAGGAATTCCAAACTTTTAGGTACCTAAAACTACTAATTTTATGGTTTGTAAATTTTGGGGACTTGCTTAGGAAGTTCTTTTCTGTTTCAAGACTTAAAAGTTCTGTCATGCTTTAAATTCTTTTTTGAAAAAAAAAAAGGATTCTTTTTTTGAATGTATGAGTGTTTTACTTGCATATATGTAAGTGTGGCTATGCACATGCCTGGTGCCTGTGGAGGTCAGAAGAGGGCATTGGAACCCCTGGAACTGGAATTACAAGTGGTTGTGAACTGCCATATGGTACTGGGAACCAATCCTGGGTTCTCTGCAGGAGCAACCAGTGCTCTTAACTACTGAGCACTCTCTCAAACCCTTACACTTTAAATTTTTAAGTAGTAATGACTCCTTGGTCTCCACATTTCCTTTGTACTTGTCATAGTCTGTTTACAATAAAACGAATTCTGCACTTGTGGATCTGTTTCAAAACTATTCATCTGGTTCTACTAAACCATTTATCTATTTCTGTATTAGTATAATATTATTTTAATCACCATATTCCCTCTGATATAATTTCATTTGATAGAGCAAATATTGTCAGTTTGTTCTGTTTCGAGCACTTTTTTTTTCTTTCCATTTTTAGTTTGGGTTTATTGTAGGGAGTGTGGGGTAACTTACAGAGACCTCGCAGCAGCGGGCCTTTCTGATTGCTTCCCCACCCCACCCACAGTCTCCATTAGCTTTTGCAGGTGCCCCTTGGGCCCGCGGTCTTGCCCCAGGTCTGTAAATGCCCCATCTTGCTTCCATCCTTGCAGGACACCCTGGCCATTTTCCGCAAAGGCCGCACACCTTAACTCTCCACAGCAGGCTCCACCCGTGACTGGTTTACACCCTCAGGAGGAATAAGGTATTTTTTGGGCTACACCACCATACTCGAGCAGTCTTAATATCTCTTTTTTATATTTTTTAAAAAATCAGTCTGGCAAAGTCCATAAAATGTTAGTACTTGAGTTTCGACTGGGATTGCATTAAATGTATAGATTAATTGGAGGATATAATTTATCCCTTTAAAATACTGGCCTATTACATTTGGGAACCAGGTATGCTTCGAACTAATGAAACATTCTCTTAGATCATTTAATGGCATCGTCTCCGATATTGCTCTCGTTCATACTGAACCGTTTTATGTCACAGTGTTTTATGGAGTTCAACTGCTCGCTTATGCTATACTATATTCAACTATACTTTTGGAAAGTATAGGAATTGATCTTGTATCTAGTCATTCTAATTACCCTTATTACTAATATTAATGGCTTAAAATGTATTTCCCTAAATATATATTTTTCATATCTGGAGCAGTATAAACACATTTCATGTCTTTAAATAAGTTGATAAATGAATATTTGATTTAAAATATTTGGAAGTGAAATAGATCTTCATGAAGAGGAACTACTATAATTGTCAATTTTCAAAAAAGAAGTATATACATTTATAGTAGACAATGCATATAAATTTCTGGGATTCTTGTCTGGACGTGAAACACCTTCACTCCTCACCAACCGTCTTAAGCAGCATTTGAAAGCTGTTGGGTAAGAAGCATCAGGAAAGGTTTAATTTGTATCTGTTTTTCAATTATTATTTTTTTCTGGGAAAAGAGTATTTTTTGTTTTATTCCTGCTTCTTCCTTTTCTGAGTTAGTGCATGTTACTATGTTCACCTATAGATTATCTAAAATCCCCAAATTCAACTTATTCAGCCAGTATAGAGGAGGCTCATGCAGTTTGTTTAACAACATTCACTCCCTTACTTCTGGGAGTTTGTTATATTTTAGGAAGTACCATAAATAAATGAATGATATGGCACAGACCCCTATTCACACCTTGATTAGACAGGATGACTGTACTTGATATGGGAATTTAACTTGGGTTTAAATTTTAGATATAATGCTCCTGAGACTTTGGAATAGACTCAGAAAAATGTTTGCTATGTCTAATTACTTCAGGCCTGTGGATATTGGTTGAATAGAAAAATTTTAATTCTGGAAGGCATCAAATACTATCTCATTCTATAGAAGAGGAGAGAGAGGCCTAGGGAGGCCACTTGCCTTGGATAAGTTAATATAGTCTATGCAGATACCATCATGTGAAATTACATCCCTCTAGACCCTTTAGGACATCTTTCATTGAATCATGTATAATTTAGTCTTGCTTAAATGATGCCCAAGCCAGAGCTATATTTCCATTTAGATCATGGAATATTTGTGTGTGGGGGCGGTCAGTTTTGAGATACTATAAAATATTATTGTTAGATTTCTTAATCTAAGCTTAATTTGAACTCATTATATAATATGCATTATTACATATATTTCTTGGCAGGGAATTGTTATGAAATGAACTTAATAGTGAAAGTTTTAATAATTGGTGAATGAAAGCTGAGCCACGTAGACTGAAATACAGATGCTGAATGATATAGCTCAAAGCTATTCTGTTTACAGCAGACATGTCCAACATTCAGCCCATGGGAATCATGCAGCAAGGATCACTGTGAATGCAACAAAATTGTTAACTTACTTAAAACACTAAGAGATACATTTTGACATATTTTTGTGAATTGATTCTTCAGTTTTCAGATATGAACTTTGTAGACAACAATGTCTTATTTAGACATCAAAGGGTTGTTGGGCTGGGTATGGTGGCACACACCATTAGCCCCAGCACTCTGGAGGCAGAGGCAGGTAGATCTCTGTGAGATTGAGGCCAGCCTGGTCTACATAATGAGTTCCAGGCCAGATGGGGCTACAGGGACATACTGTCTCAAACAAAACAAAATCCAAAAATATAAACTGAAAACAAACAAAAAAGATTGTTTGACATGTCTAATTTATGGAGTTTCTGCCTTTGGCGTCACTTTCTCTGAGCCTTGGTCTTTCTTCACTGAAGAAAATGGAGTACAAAGACTTAAATTACCTAGTTTTTGTGAGGATCAGAAGAGATGATATGAGCAGAGGGATTAGTATAGAATTTGGGATAAAGTAGATTCCCTGCTATAGATGGCTATGAAATTATTAGACACAGACCATTTCCAATGACTTGAGCATTTTATCATAGACATTTCCTCCATCTTGATATTCTGTGTACCTGCACTTCTCAAGTATAGGGATATCTCCTGTACCATAGACAATTATGATGTGTTTGAAGTGGTTTTCCTTCTCATCAGTATATTCCTTCATGATACTGAACTGTGATGCTGTAGGTGTGCAGTACTAAAGCTCTAAAACAGTCATTAGGCATTTAGTCATGTTTAAAAGGATGCATCACTTTAATGTTGATGCCTATTTTTTATTTTGTTATCAGTAGTCCAACTATTGATACTGAAACCTGTGAGCACTTAAAAGAGTGCTCATGGGGGCTGGAGAGATGGCTCAGCAATTAAGAGCTCTGACTGCTTTTGCAGAGGACCCGGCTTCTATTCCCAGCACCCACATGGCAGTTACAAACTGTCCTTAGCTCCAGTTCCAGGGGAATCCGAAGCCCTCTTCTGATCTCCGTGGCATTGCATGACACGGGTGCATTCACATACATGCAGGCAATATACTCATACATATAAAAAATAAGTAAATACAATATTTTTTAAAAAGAGTGCTCACTTAAAGGACTTTAAAGTTACAGGTACTAGTCATAGTTGTGTAAAAGGAGAACTTCTACAGAAGAAGAATTGCAAAAAAACATTATTACAGTAGAGAAAATAAGGCAGTAAGAAGTGAGAGGAGTGAGAAACTTTTTAAAATTTACTTATTATTATTTTAGTTTTATGTGTATAAGTGCATTGCCTCCAATATGCAAGTATACACAATGTCATGCAATGCCCTGTGAAGTCAGAGGGTATTGGATCCCCTGGAACTGGAGTTACGGATGATTGTTCGCTGCCACATGGGTGCTGGGAATTGAACTCTGGTCCTCTGCAAGAACGGCCAGTGCTCTTAACCACTAAGCCTTCTCTCCAACCCCAGGAGAAGGTTTAAAAATATTTTATTTATTAATTTTATTTAATTTATAGATGGTTGCTACCACTATTTAGGTGCTGGGAACTGAACCTAGGTCCTCTGCAAGAGCAAATAGTGCTTTTAAATGCGGAGCCAACTCTCCATCCCCAGGAGAAGGTTTTTGACTGAGAAAGATTAATCTTGAAGTGCTTTGTGGGCAAGCATGGATGAGTGGTAGATGTTATTAGCTATAGTACAGAAAATTCTTAGAAGTTTATGTTAAAGCCAGATGAAACTTTATATATGCTTAATTGTGCTCAGCAAACAAAGTTAAGGAGTGTAAATGTTCTGTTGTCAATGCAAAGCTAGGGGAGATTCCAAGTAGGGGAGTTAAATCCGCAATAAGGTGTTTCAGAAAGACTAATCTGTTGGCCAAATATAGCCTTGAGTCAGAGGGAAAATTGAAAATACACAGATCATTTTGTAAGCATAACTAGGAGGTGCCGAAGGGTCGAGTGGTAGACACACAGAGATGGGGAGTAGGCGAGGTGCATTGTTGTGCCAGACTGCCCCAAAACGGTTACTTATCTGACAAAGTGCTTCAAGCCCAGTGGCAGTTATAATGGGGAATTCATCAGCAGAGTGGTGAGTTTTCTGTAAATTTTTATCTAATAGGGCTTGAAAAAGTGTCAAGATATTCCCGTGGGATTGGCCTATAACAATTCACTGCCAACACTGAAATTATGGAATTGAACATTATCTGCAACAAGTTAAGGGGACAATGTGCCAAGGAGAGAATGATTAGTGAGATGACACCAGAGACTTGGGAGTCCCAGGAAAGAATGATGTGTGAAGATAGCTAGCAAAAGCCAAAGAAACCTTCTCTCTGTGTTCCTCCCTCCTTCCCTCTCTTCCTACGTCCCTTTCTCTTTCTTTTTTTCCTAGAAGATGAGGAAGGCTTGCGAAGTTTGGAGTTATAGGTGAGAGACTGAAAAGTTGCAGAGTAAGAGGTCTTAACGTGGAGTGTGAAATAAGGAGAGACTGAGGTAGGTCCCACGATATAATGACTATTTCCTTTGCACGGTCATGGGTAAAGGTACCATCTCATTCTGTATGGCATTTATTACCAAGACGCCATGCTCAGGCTAGCCAGAATGGAGCTGTGAAATGACAGCATTAGTCCTTTGTAAAAAAAGATCAATAAAAGTCTAAGTCTAGATTCAACATGCCCCAGTGATTATAGGTGAGAGATCTTACTGAGATTATACTGACAAATAAGAATACAAATATTTTCTCATAGAAAATAAAGAAAATGGAATTTTCAGGTACTGATGTACTATTAGAGTGCTCGAGTTTGGATCTGTAGTTTTTGATGTAACAATTAATTTATCATTGCCAAAGTATGACTTCCTGTTTTTGACCTCACACCAAAAAGGTGTAAAGCAGTTTGTGAAGAAAAGCTTCTTGGAAGTCAAACAGCTCATCCAAAACAGCATTTTAATGATTTAAGTAAAAATGAATCAGAAACATGTGGATTTAATTCCCCTTAAAATTCACATGAGTTTGAAACTTAAAGGAAAATAGTACTTGGCACAATGTGTTCGGGGTTTGGTTAAACTCAAAACATTTGAAAAACCCTTTGGAACACTGAATAACTTCAAAATACATCTGGGTTTGCCCATCCATGTGGGCATGTTTACAAAACCCTCATCCTTCATGGCACCATTCAAATATTCTATCAACATGTTTTAGTTTTCAAAAGGCTTAATTAGGATAAAATCAACAAATTTTATTGATTGCCTACTATTTTCAATCAATAAAGTAGAAAATCCCCAGTTCTCTCTATTTCATAGCTAGGAAGTGTCTACTGGAGTGTGGTCAAGGGAAATCCCATGTCAGCAGAGTCTGTGTGGGCCATGAGCATGGTCTCTGAGAGCTGGAATTCTATTACATTAACCGTTCAGATTCATACCCTCAGCTGCTGTAGGACTCCCTTAACTTTCAAGAGCATGAAAGAGAAAGAAATTGTGCTCTATGGTACTTAGTTGGCCATCAGGCTTTGCTCTGGAGTTTAAATGATCACTTCTAAAGTCATGTTTCGTGTGCTGAAAAGGCAACGCATGCTTAAAATGTTAGGATAATGAAAAGATATAAAGAAGACCACGAAGATAAGGAAAGCCCATGTTTTGCAAAGTAGCCTCTTTGCAGTTGTAAGCCTAACTAACCCTCATGGCAAGCCCAGTTGTTAGCAACTCAGTGGTAAGGGGACTTTGTAATGAAACCCACAGAGGTTGTGTCTGAAATGTGCTCGTATTATTTATAGCCAATTATATCAGTCTCAACGCTGAGTGACACTTGGGGAGATAATTGAATTTCTTAGATTTCTCCCTTTTACACTCTCTGCCATGATCAGAAAAACACAATTTTGAATGCTCTTCTCTCTTAGGGTGAGAGTGTGGACTGTCTGTATAATTGGGTAAGTCTCCAGGGAATGCTGGCTCCCCCACTGCATTTTATAAAAGCTTCATGGAAAGTTAGCCTCCATTTTTTAGACAACTTTTTTCAGGAGGCAAAAAAGCATACGATTTGCAATAATCTCATCATTTTTACTCAGGGAAGATTATGAGCCTTAATCATGTAAGAAGCACTGCTTGAAGAACTTGACATCTGGGCTACATGACAGAAACACTCTTCAGAAGAGGACAGCATTAGTTGTTGGAATAAACACTAAAATTCGACTGAAGAAAATCCTCCCATCTTAAAAACAAAATTCTAGATGATTATGTTAGAAATCAAGCTCCGAGAAAGGCCATCATACACAGTGTCCCAGGTAATTGTGATCAACTTAGATAACCAGTCCATGGGTTATAAAAAGATGACATGTTGACATGTCAGAGATACAGGAAAATAGTTATCAACATTCATATAAAAGTTTATATAGCTGTGCTAATCTCCTTCCTATTTATGCTCCTGATGACCATCTGACATTCTTGGCAAATCTAGGAGGAAATCAACTGTAGGTATAATATCCACCACTTTAATTCAGCAAATTTGAGATCCTGAGATTTGAGAAAAGTGGAGGAAGTGAAGCAGTATGTCTTTCATTAGAGGAGGCGGAGAGGTTAATGGGGACTTCTGCATTACTCAGGGCTGGGTTTCTTCTCATCCCCCAACTACAGCTGTGGTCTTCTCATCTGTTCCACTGAGGAGACATTAGAATGCTCCCCAACCCCCACAAACGTGCAGGAATTGTGCAGTGTTTTTAAGGTAAGGTTGTCCTTAGTGCTGTTAAAACCCTCGTGGAACTGCCTTCTTTTGCTGCTGCTGCAACACCACAGAGAGAGGCATCAGTGGTTTTTCTCTTCATGGAGGACCAAGGAAAATGGCAAAAAAACAAAAACCAAAAAACCCCATTACAGTGTGCCTACATACCGGCCATGGGAAACATTTCATTGCTTCAATTAATTGTATAATGGGGCTAGGTTTTCATAGCATCGATGGATGTTCACGAAAGGCTTTTAGAAAAAGAATAAATAGAGGAGTTTTAAAAAAATAGGGAGTATGAATTAAAGCCTTTCCCCCTCCTCTCTTATTTCCACGTAAATTAATTCTACAATTTAATAAACTAACAGGTGGTTCCACTTCAGGCTGAGCAGATGTTGGGCAGAATGAATGGAGTTCCCTCTTGCGTTCAATACGTCCCCGAGCTCTTTCTTTATCTCTTTCCCTTTCCCTTTCTTCTCCCTATTTCTGCCAGATTTATGAACAGCTACAGTATGAGCTGTTTTGTTTCAGCAATATGAATATTAATGACTGACACATGCTGATTTAGGCGTGTTAGTGCCATTCATAATCCTGAATATGTAGACAAAATTTTCTTCTCTCATTGCTTATAAGTTGATAACTTTGTACTATTTTATAGATGGGACTCTAAATTGGAAGCTTATTCAAAAAGAAGCTAAAGGAAAATGTAAAATTAGCTATTCAGAGAATCCCTGTGTTACTTAGCAATCCAATGTATTATTTTGGTGACATCCCCTTCTTGGTGGTTTCTGAGAAATAACCCTCCAGTTTAAACTTTCCTTACTTTCCTTCTCTTCAGAGCTAACGTATTCCTGATTCGATGGCTTTTCTCAGTTTCAGATTTATAAACAATGGAATGTACATAGTGAATCAAGGATCTAGAAGAGTGTGCCCAATGAATCCTCGTGTGTTTTCTCACACAGCATAATGTCTGACAATATTCTGAACAGTAATTTTTAGATGAAAGCTATTTTTCATTCTTATATTAAATCGTATATACATTTATGCTTCTGACATACCTTCAGATTGCATTTGACGAAGACTTGTGGCTGGTACATCTGTTTGCTAAAAATACTGGAAGCTTATGGCACGTTACTGCCTCTTCCGAGCCTTTGCTGAAAGTCGTTCTCTCCCCTTGGGATCAGCCAGACATAGCTGAGACATTGCTGATGAGAGGAAAAAGTCACCCTCAGCCATTGATCATCAGAATTCAGACGAGACTAATCACTTCATTCCATTCTTGGCTTTCCCCCTTTCATTCTTTTTGTAATGCTTGCTTTTGAATATGGGAGAATGACAATGAACATTGTAGAGCATGTGTTGGGATAATCCTTTCAGGCATCTTTGATTTTTCTTGGGAAAGCACCAAAGTATAAGTTCAATTTCTATTACTAGTTGTAGGTGTGTTCCCTGCAAAGTTGCTGCTATTTCTTCTTATACAAATTAATTTCTTTCTACTGTAAAATGGAGTTATCAGGGCCTGTGGGGATGTAAAAGTTATGAGAACATGTTTGGGATGTGAGATGGAGCAAGGTTTGGGGGAATTGCCCAACACTACACAGGGTTTGAATGCTCACAGTTGCACGTTCCCTAGTCTTTTCTTCCATTCTGATGCCACTGGTTTCAGCCTGCTGTCTCCTTTACCACCTATACTCTCCCTTCTGTAGTCTTGACCTTGCCTTTATTTATCTTCCCTGCTCTACAGCATACCTGGTGTTCATTTGACAAAGTAATTCTCACCTTACATTTCTGACTTGACTTCCTGTGCGCTGCTTCAATTTCTTCCTGAATCTTGACCTCTGAATTCCTGACCCCGGGATGATGGACTGACTTCAGCTCTGATAAATTCTTCTTAATAAGCTCAGCATCAAAGACCTGAGGCCTGTCCCCTGTTAGAGGCTAGTGTCTTCTGAATCTCCTTAACTCAGATGATACAGAAATAAAATGTTGCTAAGGATATTACTTACCAGGTGCTTGTTTTGTTCTAGACTTTGCTAGAGGAATTTTATATACAGATCTCTAACATAATGCAGTCTCTTTAAAATCTAACGAGGCTATACAAAGGTGTAAACTGTGGCATTTGGATCCCTTGATGTGAATCCTGTTCACACTTATTAACTGTGATTTAATTTTATTTTCTGTAAAATGAAGATAATAGTGTTGTCATATAGAGGGATTATTATTATTGTTTTGGTCTGATGACTAAATGATTTAAAGCAAGAAATATACTTATAGAACTTGACCCAGAGAAAAAGAATAAATGTTAGTTTGGAGTTGGGTATGTAGCTCCGTGGTAGAGTGTCTAGCATGCACAAAGTCCTAGGTTTGGTCCCCAGTATCATAATGAATACATGTTAGTTTCTAAATTATTCGTATCTTGGGTCAATGTCATTTGGAAGTCTAAGTATATTCAGATGTCATTATTTGTTGAAATAACTTCATTTAAATCTGTTCTCAGCTGGCCATGGGCATATACTTATGATCCCGACATTTGGGAGCTGAGCAGGAAATTTTGGAGTTCAGGGTCAGGTGGGGCTACATAATTAGGCTGTATCTAACCCAACACCTACACACAAAAGAGATTGTTCTCAATTCATTATTTAACTAAAGAAATCATGGCTTATACTTTCTTTTAAATGACCATGGTAAAATTGTCCTGGCTTTGTTTACAATAAAAATTGAGGCCATTGGAGCTATTTAGAAGATTTTGCTATTTCACTTCCTTTTCCCCTCCCATGTATTTATTTCTCTTGCCAATCAAGTATAGTTTTTGTGGGGATGGAGAAATGGCTCAGCGGTTAAGAACACAGACTGTTCTTGCAGAAGACCTGGGTTCGAATCCCAGCACACACATGACAGCTAACAACTGTCCTAACTCCAGTTCTAGAGGATCCAACAGCCTCTTCTGTCCTCCGTGGGCATTGCATGACATGGGTGCACTTACCTACATGCAGGCTATACATGCATACACATAAAATAAAAATAAATAAAATATTAAAAATAAAATTAAAGAAATAGGAACACAGTCTAGAAAAGGCTAGCACACTGCTTAAACCTACTGCGGACTTGCTACACTGGATGTCTATAATTAGCCAGGACTCAAAATCCATTTACTGGTATCAGGTGTCATGTCCTAATGACATTTCTGCTTCTACAGCACAAGATCTGATCTGAAATGGTGAGCTATAACAGTCCATAGGAGGGATTCATTTGACTGGTATTTACTGAGCACCTTTCCTGTCTTGGCATGGTTGGTTTCATGTTGCTTGCTACAGTCTAAGGATAAAAATGGTGCGATGTAGAGTGAAAAGATGATGCTACTGCTAGTCAAGAGTGAAGTGGTTGTTTGTTTGTTTTTTAGATAGAGTGGTCAAAGAGATGATGAAAGAGCCATGAAGACCCAGGGCTGTGAGTCAAGCATAGAGACATCTCATTCAAGATAGGGTGATGCACATGGTCTGTGGGAGGAAATGGAAGTAGCCCGTGAATCTGGACTGTTGTTCTAAGAGGTGCACCATGGGAAGGGTTAGCATTTTAGTGAAATAGAACCACTGGAGGTTTACAAGCAGAGGAGCCATGTCCAATGTACTTTTCCCAAACTTCACTTTGCAACTAGGAGAATGGATAGCAATGGAGCAAGTGGACAAGTGAGAGACCAAGGAGACGGCTGCTGCAGGGACCAGGCTGGACACTATGGGACATAGAGGGACTGCCCTATGAAGGGCAAGCTCAGGATGTGTTTTGGAGTCAGGGGCGACAGTGGATGGATTTTGGGGAAGTGAGGGAGAAAGGACCCTAAATAGAGCTCTAAATGTTTGGGTTGAACAGCTGGGTAGGAAGTTGTATCTTTTACTTAGACAGAAGAAGATTAAGAAGAAATAAGATTGGCAGTAAAACAAAATGCTTTTAGTTTGATCAGTTATTTTTGGAATGTAGGAGCCAAACATATCAGTGACTGAAAATAATATTTTTTGAAACTGAAATAGAAAGATTTGATTAATACAGTACACGAATAGTCAAATGACATATATTAAAAGTGCATTTAAGGCATAATATAGATTTGCCAAATAAAACATGATGAGAAAGAGCCCCCACTGATTTTTTTGTCATTTTATCGCAGCTTGCTTTAACGATAATACATCTTGTATTGGACCTGTAGTAACGAACACTTTCACATACCAGATCTTCAAGAAACTTTTGTTGCTAAATTTTAACAAATGTAATCCAGAATTTTTGAGCTGATGGGGGAATCCTTCATGATTCAGTGGAGGAAGATGGAGTGCATAATTTTCAAATGAAATTTTCATAGCAGTTTTGGATTTTGGTTGTTGTCTTTCTTGCAAATGTCATCAATGGATCTCTTTCAAAGCATTAAGCATGGGAAGCTCTGGAGTGCAGCTCACTTAGTGACCGCTAAACTTATTGAGTCATCATCTTTGTATCTATTGTTCAGCTGCTTTTAATTTTATGTTTTAGAAACATACATTTGACTACTACATTGTTTTGCATTAATTTTAGACACACACAATTCCTTTTGATATCAAAATGCATAGAAAGAATGAGTTCCTGTCATTTTTAGAACACAATGAAAAGCTGAACTTTCCCTTTTCTCTTATTTAGCTAAGGATTAGCTTACAAGCTTAATTCACAGAGTTAAAAAAATCCCATCTAGTAGACTGCACTACATGCAATGATATGTACTGTTTATACGAATGGCATGGAGGTTAATGCAGACCATTTCATGGAAATGGTTTATGTATTGTAATCATGAGTCAGTACACAAGTCTCTCTAAATTTAAAACAATGTAAATTGCCAGGCAAATTTAATTCCTGCCAAGAAAGAATATTCCTTAAAGCCATGTTTTTTAAGTTTATTAGGTTAAATGCAACTATATTCTGTAACTAATAAGTGAGAGGATTTATTGAATTTTGAAACCCACTGATTGTGCATTATGTTTTTTAAGTTATTTAAACAAGTTAAATATGTTTATAATAATTTCATTTCCTATATGACATCTAACTAATAAGAAAAAAATAAGGGTAAGAGACAACTGGAGTCAGTTTAATCTTTGTCATGGCCAAAGCCAAGTTTAAATCCTGTCCAAATGCCACTTCTCAATCACAGCTTTAAAAGATTAAACATGATTATAGTGGCATTTCTCTACTTTCGTGATACACAAGTTCATGTCAAAGCTATCTTGAAGCCTGCCATTGAGTTTCACCTTTGAGGTGAGAAAGTAGCCTGCTGAGTTCTTATTTCAAGGAAGGAGACACATTGCTTAATAGATGCTGGGTGGTGTTTGCAGATAATGCGTTCAACTGTCATTGTGCCAAGTTCACGTGGATATTCTGGACCTATAGGAAGGTAATTTAGATCGCTTTTCTTTCTTTTACATCATACTCTGAAAATTTGAATATATTTTTCTGTGCTAAGGAAATTTTTATTTAATAAACCTGATTTTTTGCTTGTTCATTAGGGTGAAAAAATTAATTTAGTTATGATTATTTTAAAACATATCTGACTGGGCATATATGAATTCATCAATTTTCTCTACCTTTTGGTGAAATGTGTACTGTGGGGTAGAAAACGCTTGGTTTAAGTTTTTTTCCTCTGCTTGGTTCAAAGTGTAGTCTGATCTGAATATGAACGATCTTTTCTCGTTCTTCTTTTTCTTGGGCATTGCTTGTGAAGAGAACCATATCTTTTCGAGGATAATTTTTGTTTATGATGATAGTGCATGTATTTCCTAATTAAAGTCTTGGTTACCTCTTTGCATACTTCTTTGTATGTAGTAAATATTCTGAGTTTGGATTTTTAATTGAAGATGCCATTATTCTACGCATGCTTTCCCTTTTCAATCTAATTATGGAAGAGCCCGAGCAAGTTTTCTCTGTGCTCTGCGTCTTAACTTCCCAACCTGTTAAAGGGACTCCTAATGCCTCATACAGTTGTCCCATCCGCTATAGAAAGTTCCAGACTCCTGTCAGAGGCGATGACTGTCTGCTGCAGTATTCATTTGAAGAAGCGAGTGTTACTGGAAGGTCTGTGTCAGTCAGCCTCATTTGGTATTTAAAGGAGAGTTTGGAGACATTAGCTGCTGGGAAGCTGTTTCTTCAGGACCTTTTTTTTTTTTTTTTTTTTTTTGAACCCTGCTCTGATGATAAACCTGCCACCTGATAAGTACTGAATAGTAACTGTGCATTTTCAAGATAATGCTAGAGTAAAAAGCTGGCCATTATATGCCACCAAAGGAAATGTATTTGATTTGGCTCTTTAGATATGCTGTTCATTAGAAATAGAAATATACTTCAGAGGTGGTAGAGAACACTGCCCAATGGTTAATCTGTTCTCACCAGAAAAAAATTCCTGAGCATGTAGTTATGAAAAACCATTTATACCAGATTTTCTTGAACTTGATGAAACATCTGTGATTTGTCATGCTTGTGCTGTAAGGGATGTAAATGATGGACAAGACACAAACCTGCCTGCAAAGACTCCCATCCAGAAGGGAAAGATACATAAGCAAACAAGCACAATATATTTGTTCAGATATTAGATTAAAAGTATACATGGAGCCGGGCGTGGTAACTCATGCCTTTATTCCCAGCAGTTGGGAGGCAGAAGCAGGTGGATCTCTGTGAGATCAAGGCCAGCATGGTCTACATAGCAACTTCCAGTCCAGCTGGGGCTACAGCTACAAGGAAACCCTGTCTCAAAAAACAAAAACAAAAATAAATAAAAATAAACAGTACACGTGGGCAGTGGATGCAATGAAGATAGCTCAATTTCATATGAGGCAAGAGGAGAATTAGAAAAGATTTTTGGAGGTGCCAGACTTCAGCTGATAAATTCAGTGGATGTGCAAATGGAGAATGTTTTGGAAGTTGCTGCACCAGAGCCAGCAGTTCATGGGTTGTGGGGCTGTTTGAGAAAAAAATATACTCATGACACTTGTTAAAGATGATGAAGTTGCTGGGCATGGTGGCGCACACCTTTAATCCCAGTACTCAGGAGGCGGAGGCAGGCAGATCTCTGTGAGTTCAAGGCCAGTCTGGTCTATATAGCGAGTTCCAGGTCAGCTGGAGCTATAGGGAGACCCTGTCTCAGAAAGACAAAAAAAAGATGAAGTGACTTTCTTGAAGACCATCATGGCAGCTGTAGGGACCACTTCAATGGGGTTTTGCCATGGAGGAGACAGACTGGTCCCAGTTCTTAGTACAACAAAGAAAAATAGGAACGTAAAGCCAAGGAGTTAGGGAACTCCTCTAAGAGGAAGCATTAAGGCTAAGGGGGATGGTTGCTAAAATGACCTCACAGGACTCTTATTGAGAATAGTCCAGGTGACCAGAAAGCATTTGGAGCACTTGGAGGATGGGAAGGGAGCCTGATCAGACATAGGGGCAAGAGATGTGGTTACTGGCTTAGTAATTCTTGTCCAAATTGGATGATAGAGAGGAAAAACACGGCACCCATAGGTTGGAACCTAGGTGGTAAGAGGGTTCAAAGGGCATGCTTAGAGTTTGGTTAAGTGGACAAAGTTTGACAAGGCCTCCTTCTGAAGAGGATTTGATGGGAGGGATAAAGTTAGTGCAAGGGCAAAGATCACATATGACCTGAGACGCCATGGCGTTTGTTCTTGATGAGGAGTTTTAAGCAAGGGAGTAACACTATCATATCGGCATCTTTTTTTCTTTAAGAACATGAACATTGATCAACAGAAAGGGTGAATTACAAGGGAACTAACTTGGCACTTAGTAATTCAGCTAGTAGAGCAATCCTCCAGTACTGGAGAGAGACCAGGTGAGCCAGAATTTAGGCAGTTATGGAACATGGTAGTTGGGGAGGAGAAGGCTGGAGGGATATCTGGAATGGAATTCACAGGTCTTGCCTTATTATGCTTGGATATGACTTTACTGTGGCTTCATAGTTTTAGAGGTGTGGCCTCTACAGTGACAGTTAGGAGGTATTGTTAGAACCATTGTAAGGTAGATGGTGCAGAATTGAAGGGTTTTAGTGTCACTGAGGAGTCACCATTGTAAAATATTAAGACATTTCTTAGAGAGAAAGTTGTTATAGAAGCCTGAGGTCAACACTTTTGCTTTCAAGTTTACAAAGTAATTTCTTCCTCTCACATTCTCTCCTACTGCTGGGATACCATCACCATTAGGTCTTTACCAAAGCTGAACTGCTGCCAGTGTCTTGTTCTTGAATATCCAGAACTGCGAGCTAAGTAAACCTCTTTTTTATAAAGTTAGCCTGTCTCAAGTGCTTTGGTATGGTGATAAAAAACTAACTAATGCATTGACAACTTGATTGTAGGAGGAGCAGGAATAAAAGTTGTCTAGGATACTTCCTGAATTTCTTGGTTAGGTGGTTAGACAAGTAGTCACAGTGGGGCAGATGTGGCCATGTTAAAACTGTTGGAAAAACCATTATCAAGGATATCATGGAATTCAACAGTGAATTCTTTTTTCTTCAAGAATATCTAATAACTTGATAATTTAAGGCCTCCTGGCATCATCGTGACTTCTTCCTAGAAGAAGAAGGCTATCTAATAACTTGGTAATTCAAGGCATCCTAGCATTGTCATGCCTAGCTGTACTGGCTGTTGAAAGTGGATGTGTGTTCGTCTTGGATTTTTGGGCTGATTTCCTGGATTGTCCACATATGAATATGTGTACACCACAAAAACTAGGCCTGAAAATACCTCTGTCTGCCTCCACAGTGGTTTCCCTAGCAACTTCAGGCAACTGTCAAGGCCTCAGTGAAGCATGTAAATAGAAGCTGGAGGATTTATGAGGGCACAAGAGTATGTGTATGAGTCACAAGGCCAACATAACTGAAGTTATAGTGATTTCAATTCATTATATGTGTTCATGTCTCTTTAAGCTTTAAAAAATACACAAAAGGATGTGAATTGCCCCTCAGGGCACCAACCATAGAAAAGCAATAGTAATTAAGCAAAATAATAATAATAAATTGACATGGATGCACTGGAACCAATATAAATCCTGGGCAATTGGCATGAAGGAATTTGTTATTTTCAAAACAGAACTAAATCTCTTTTCCATTATAGATTTAATTTAAGTAACATGATAAATAATGGTAAATTGAACTTTATTATATATTCATGAAATGCAGTTTAATACAATTGTTATTTCTGGCATTTGTGGTTTAAAGATATTCCCTTATGGATAGATGTTATTTTTAATGTGCAAATTCAGAAATAATGACCTCCAGTTTCACTGGTGAATTAGGGCTGATATATACACATGGACAGTATGGGGAAAATAGCCTCTAAATTCCTGTCTTTATGAAAATTTCCAGTGCAATCTCTGATCCTTTAAAATTGACATTAAACAAATTATTTTAAAGTTACAACTATATTGCCAGTGAAGAAAAAAGTAATAAAGTAAATATTTTCCAAAGGTTTTTAAAAGAATGGTCTTTGACAAGGACACACCTGAAAGGGAGAAACTCACTTACCAAGTACAGGTTATTGAAAAATCTCTGCACAACTTTAAAAAAAGACATTAAAAATTCACATGAAATAATGCTTTACTGGCATGTCTGGAACATAAAATTGGACTCAAAAGGAATGGATAAATAGATAAACAATATACAACCAACAATTTCCTCAAGCTTGTTTTTCAGAGAATCAGTAAGAAACTGGCCAAGAGAAAGATAAGCTATTTGACATTGCTTTGTATTTAACTTAATTCAATCCCATTTTGAGAAGTTTGTTGGATGGATACACTAAGGGGTAGAGCAGTCTACAGGGAGTTGGATGGTGGCTCTAGGAAGCCACAGTCTGTATCCAGCAGTGGGTGGTGGAGTCCTCTGCAACTTTTACTTACTGTCCCAGGAGTGACTCCTTAAGCTTAGTTCTGATGACTATTTAATCTAACATGTTTTAAAAAATAAACAAGAGAAGACATTTCAGGGGAATATTGGAGGAGTGAGTTTGACTTCTATTTAATTATCCTTTGCTGCATGGAAGAATTTGGCCAGGCATATCCCAGATTAGCACCAGTAGCATTTCTTTAAGCATGGACATCCCATGACTAGAAATGGAGGTGGCTTGTGGTTATCCATTTGTGGCAAATGTTTGTGGAATGTAGACCTTATTTTAGACACTGGGATCTGACTTTGAGCATAGTTGTGGTCATCCCTGGAGGCAGTCAAGTGTCTGAGTGTAATTCCTCATTTTTGCCATACTTTGAAGGAAGCTTCTTTCACAGCTAAGTTGTTATATCCTGAGAGAATGTCCACTGTGATTCATCTGAGAGACACTGTCCTGGGAACATAAACATCCCACTGACTGCAACTCTTACTTTTACCATTATCAAAGTTGTCCTGTGAACAACTGCCCAACATCTGTCTACCAGAGCACAG
Source organism: Nannospalax galili (assembly GCF_000622305.1). Taxonomy (NCBI): domain Eukaryota; kingdom Metazoa; phylum Chordata; class Mammalia; order Rodentia; family Spalacidae; genus Nannospalax; species Nannospalax galili. The sequence goes on along the minus strand of NW_008341872.1, from coordinate 2,302,850 downwards.
CTTCCTTCATGAAGAGATAATTCCCCACAGGTTTGCAGGCCCACAGCCATAGTATGACACCCCGGAACTCTGGGAAGTAGAAGCTATTTCCATAATTCATTTCTTGGAAAAACACAAACCATGTGGACTTATTTGCTAGAACAATCTGACCTGACATGATATAAAGGTATGTGTAGGCTTTATTTCATTTAGTGCCAGTAGTCCAGTATTGTGATTCTGGGTGTTGCCTCAACTGAGGGTATAATAGAATATATATATCTGTTTTGTATTCACGGCCTAAGCCTTGAAAAACTCTGTGAAAGGCGTCTCTATCTAAGGGTATTAGATAAGGGACTGTGGAGCTTCAACTAGAAATGAGTCTTTTCTTTTTTTTTCCTTTGTTGAAAATATCTACTAATAATGTCTTTAAAGATAATTTGTCTGGGGGAAGTTAAATAAGCTTTCTAAAATTTGATTTAAACTATTAATTTGCTTAGCAAAATCATATATTGCACATAGGCAAATTCAGCTCTGTTGTGGCAAAATTATCACAAATTATAAATTAGTTGCATTTGAGTTAATGAGGTTTTATTATAAACACAAAACAGCATTACTTCCCATGTCTGATTCTCATTAGTACAAAAAAGCCCAAATAAAGCTAAAAAACCCAGAGTTGCCTATGCTGTTTACTTTGTAAGTGTTCAAAATTTTGTTATATTTTTTGTTTGTAAAGAGCTGGAAAGATATTTATATTGCCTGCCCACACCCACAGTTTGGTTTGGATAAGGCAGCATCAAATCTTTTTAGTTCCAGTAGCCTGTGAATTATTCCTGGGTCCTTGTTCTCTAATTTTTGGGAGTTTTCTCAATAAAGAGGAGGAATTTTTTAAAGAGGGTAAGTGCTATGACTGCTGCCCAAGGGCTTTTGTAAAGTTCAGAAGGAGTTGAAGTTCAGGTAGGTTAAGGATGGAGGTTCAGACTAAGGGGGGGAGGGCGGGAAAGGGACAGTGAAGAGGGCAGGGCTGGTGCTGCCTCGGGAGGCGGGCACAGGAGTCCCATGTAATAGGCAGCAAGACAGGGCTTAGGCTGGGAGGAGTCCCACATCCCAGTCTGTGCCTTTCAAATCAGCTATGTGCCTGTCCATTTGTTTGCAAAGAGGAGCTGTGTGTTTAGCTCCTACTGAGTAGAAGGAGATTTCTTGTCTTTTAACCATAAATCCACACATAAATCCCTTTATTAGACAAAAATGGTTTTCATCTTGAAGCCTATAGGGCTACTCTCAGAGCCAGCGGCTCTTTTAAAATCTTGGCTATCTCACCTTTCTCTGTTTTCTTGCTGTTCTGGACTCTTTCTTCCTGGCTCCTCTTTCAAGGGAATGTTGTCACTGCTCGTCTCCAAAGCGCACACTCAGGCGGAACAGCAGGCAGAGGTTGCAGACTCCTCGCAGGAAGGGTTTGAAGAAGGTGTTGTTATAAGCAGATGAGCCGTTTATATCAAATACCCGGGAGCAGGGGCCCCCAATAACAGCGACCTCCCAAACACAGAGGAGCCCCGAAGGATGGCAGGAGCCCAGCTCACCTGCCGAGGTACTGTTAGAGCTGGACGAACTTCTATGAATGGGGTTGTCTGCCATTCTGTGGGAAGAGAGCAGGCCTGGCGTGGTGGTGTGCTTGGAGAGTTGGTGTGTATCCAGGCGGGTGAGTTAGTGCCAGTCAGAATGTACCTGCCTCGATTCTGCAACATGAATTGATAGGATGGTGTCATCATCAGGTCTGGCTGTGCAGAGGATGCTGAAACACCTGCCAACCGAGAGGCTGTGCCCCAGTCACCTTCCCTAGTTACACTTCATCTCAGGAGATGTGAAGACTACAGGAGACAGAGCAGTGTGTTCCCAGATGTCAGAGGGAGGTGGTTACTTCACAGCAACTAAAATAATAACAACTCTGACAGAAACTGTAAAATATTAAAGAGACAGCAAGGGTTGGCTTGGGGCGGGGGGCTTAAAGTGTTTGGCCTAGGTCCAGGAAGCCTTCAGCTCACTTTCTACCCTGCTGTTGGTTATCATTTGGAAAAAATGAAGCTTGCTCACTGTGTTACATCTTATTTAGAGAGGCCAGCCAATACCCCTTTGCCTCCAGGAAAAAAAAAAGGCCTGGTATGCAAGGCCCTCTGTATGGTGATCTGACCTAAACTTGCTACCTAAGTTTCTCTCTGCCCATTCTGGGTACATTTGCCCTTGAACTTCCTACCCTGGTAGGAAGATGCCAGACTCTTTCATACTCTGGACAAGGGTCATATTTCTTACATCCATTTGTTCATGTGTCAAGTTTAACTTATCTCTCAAGGCTTCGATTCAATGTCACCTCCTTCCTGGCACTTTTTTCATATTCATTCATTAATTCATTCATTCATTTGTCAGATAGTGATTCTGTCTGGAAGCTCCTCAGGAATAACACCCCTGTATTTTAAGTTCTTTTTTGCCTATAGAGTCTAGTTTGGTGCCTGGTGTTGAAGACCGTGGCTCAACCAGATGAGTAAGAATTAGAACAGGGAGCAGAAACTAAGACTACTCTCATATCTCAGCACCAGCCAGGCCATGGTGGTAGCAACTTCACATTTATTAAATGTAATCCCATTTATATTTGCTACGTTTCTTCAGTTCAAAAAGTAATTTTGAAGTTTTATTATTTGGAGATGGAAGAAATATCCTGCTTTCTTTATTCTATCATCTGGCATTATTGTGGCACCTTTGGTGAGGAGTTCGGGTTCTAAAGGTATTTTTAGTCCTCCCAAGGGTTTCTAAGAGTCCTGCAGCAGATGCTGTTAGCAGAGATGGAAATTATTGGCCATATCAGGAAGGAAGGTACAAGACTTTCCATTTTCTAAGCTAGGACTGACCCAAAGGTGTGGACAGCTTGAATGGACAGAAATGAATAGAGAATCAGCAAGCCAGCAGATACCCATATGGCCTGATGTAAACACTGGAGAATCCAGAGCAGATGGTAGCAGTGAAGAGTGGTGCTGATGCTCTAAGAAGCCCATGGGAAAAATTTCTTTATCTAGAGACGGGCAGGAGAGTGAGTACTAGATAGATGGGCAAATGAATGTCTGAAGGATAAGCTACTCCACATGTGAGAAAGCTGACTATAGTCATCCTAAGAGTCTCTTTCTCCTAACATGTGCCTTCCTGGATCCCCTTTGGGAGCTAGCTTCTATCCTAGCCCTAGGAAATCTAGCCTTTTAAAGCATGGTAGAGAGGTTGGTGGCATTTCATCTTATTACTGAGTTCCTTCCTGTCTTTCAACACAGGAATTGGATACCCCTTCCCTGTAGGACACTATCTGTCATTCATGTTTCTTAAAACCCATTCCAGTTATTTCTAATTAACTCTCAGGCAGGAGTAAGCAAACATTATGGAGGACAAATACTGGTCCACATGAAAAAGTAATACTTTATAATTCCCAAGTTCTGTAAGCCTTAAGAAGAAGCACCTCTAATTCTTGGGGATAGAAGTAGAATAGACAAATGAGGATTGGAATTTTGAAATTCAGTTGAAACTTAGAAGAGTTTTTCATAATAGCAATGATAGAAAAGAAATTAAGAGTAATTGGTAACGATGCAGAATTCGTGAAAGGCAAAGAAATTGGGTTGGGTCTCTGTGTTGGTAGAGATGCCAAGTTGTTTACAGCCTGAAGATACTTGAGAGACTTTGAAATTGAAGAATAATCCACAAAGTGTTAACTGGAAATATTCTTTACCACTATGCTGGCAAGCTATAGTCACACCTTCTTCCCACACTCATCAAGGAGTCAAGGGGGGAGTCACTTACCCCTCCCACCCAGTGGGTCGACCTTAGCTGCATGTGGGGGGAGGGGCAAGGATATATAAGCCTAGAACACCAAGAGGCACCTCTCTCTCCATTTTATGTGCCTGTTGGGAGGTCACAGGATCTATATTTGAGTGTGAACTTTACCACACAGCTGTACATGTGGGGTGCCCACTCTTCTGTAAATAAACCCCTACCCTGTCCCCAGCTGGTGGCTCTATTTTGGGAGGTTTTAGGAGGTGTGGCCTTGCTAGAGGAAGCTCATCACTGGGCGTGAGCTTTGAGAATTAAGCCTTTGCCAGATTTCCTGTTGCGCTCTACATTTTTGTACCTGCTTAAAGATCTGATTGCTTGGTTTTCTGCTCTGGCCCTCTCTGCCACCATATCTCCCCTGCCATTATGAACCCTCTGAACCAGAAGTACGAATAAACTCTTTTTTCCATAAGTTGCCTTGGTCATAGTGTTTTATCACAGCAATAAAAAAATAACTAGAACTTATGGTCTATTCAGTAGAATGGATAACAGTTTTCCTTGACTGGAACTTTTTAATTTATTACCAATTATTTTTCAAGAACAAAAGCAATTTAATGATGATTTTTGTAGTGAAAAGTGTTGAAAAGAATGAAGAGTGTAAACAACGCTAGTGTGTTTACAGGCCCTAGAATGTCTTGGTTCCGCACCTTGTAACATCCGTGTGCATATGTATGGGCTGTTGAATTCATGAGATTAAACTCTGAAAAAAAAAAAAAAATCAAGTTCTCCATAATGTGGATTTTTGTTGCAGACCCAAAGCACACATAACTCAGTTGATCTTTTCTGCATTTTTTTTCCTTGAGAATAAAAGTACTGTTTTGCAACATTTTCTGGGGAGATGTAAACAGGCATGTATTCACCCCAGATAGGACATGGGTGACAGACTGAGGACACAAATACATTCAAGTCTAGATTGATGAACAAAGCATCTATTTGGGCTACTTACAGTAACATAGGTTGAGGTATTATTTATAGGAGCATTGTTGATGCAAAGGCAACTGCATCACGGAAAAGCCGGCTCCATTCTGAATAGTGACTAATCAAAGCTGCATCCGGGGACCTTTGTGCCCAACTTGCAGGCAGCTCCATCTTACCCAGCAATTATTTACTGATGACATAACCTTAGGGAGGGGAATTTAGAATTTTTAAACATCCTGAGCTTTCTGAGTCTTGTAAGCTTCATGAATTTCTAAGCCTCCTAAGTTGTTTTTTTACCTTCTGGGGCCTTATGAGTTCCCCTTCTCCCTTTGAGGAAAGTATGTTCCAATTCATTGAAAATATCCTTTGACATTTTATTTCCTCCAGAAACAGTGGTGCCTTTAGTACAACATGGGGCTCTGTTGTATTGCTTGGGATTCGGGTATTTAAACCAAAGTTTTGTAACTATGATCCCTGGGTCTGGTCCATCTGTTTTTGTGCTGCTGATAAACTTAGAAGTTTTAAAAATCTTTAAAATGTTTTATACTATAATTCATGAGATAAGTTGCTTGAATAACATTCTCAATTTTGGTATCTAACCCACAAATCTGAGACATTTACTATCTGACCCTGTGTGAGAAAATTTACTCTCTTACTATGAACACCTCAACTTTGATACAATGTTTTCTGAAATGTTGGGGACTTAAACTAGTACATCATGTTAGTAATGATGATAGCTGAGATGATCAACTTAAGGATCAAAGGCTTATTCTGACTCATGGTCTCAGATGGTTCAGCCCGTGGTCACTTGGCCTTGCTGCTTTGTGCCTCTGGCAGCAGGGTGCATCATGGCAGGAGTACTTGTTGGAGGAGGCTGCCTACTTCATGGTGGACCCCAAGCAAACAGATGAGAGGAACGGGAGTCTTAGTATCTCCTTTGAGGGCATGTCCCTAATGACCTAACTTCCTTCACTAAACCCTATCTTCTTAAAAGTTCCACCTCCTTCCAATAGCTCTATGGGCTGGGAGCCAGACCATTACTATCAAGCCTTTGTGTGGATATTTCATATCTAAACTATTGCATATACACAAATAAATGAATAATCAGCCTAAATGCAGTTACTTCTCATTTGCAAGGCAATAGGCATAGCTCTCCTTGATGCTTTTGTCCTGGGAAAGTGCAGTGCATTTAAACATAATGAGCTCTTCTAGGTAAGTAGATGATGTAGAGAGGCATGGCGAGAGCCCTGGCTTGGGAAGGAGGAGACCTGGGCTGTCATCTTCCTGGCTGTGGTGTGTGACCTGGCAAACCCCTTTTCTTCTCTGGGTCTTGGAGTGCTTGCCATCTGAGTTGAAAAGCAGACTCTTTCAATTCCTCCCTCATAATGAATACTCTGTTTCCCTCTGTTGCCCTGAACTTTATCTTACTCTTTCTTCCCCCTAAGCTCTCCCCATGGCCCTGGTTCTAAAAAAGTAATTTTGGGATTGTCCTCCCAGGATAAACTGATTAAGTTGGAAGGAAGAGATCATATCAGGGCAATATGCTTTTTCATATGAATTTTCATTATTTCTTGGAGCACCTCCTGGGTTTAGATTCCTGCCTCCTCTTCAGGCTCATACATTATGGATGAGGTACAGCTGTAGCCCATAAAGATCCTTCTTTCAGAGTGAAAGCAGGTCCCCTCAGTGTGGCCCAAAGGCGTAGCTTGACAGAAAGGGAGCCTTGATACCTCCTGGCACATCCATGGAGAGTCTTCCAAAAACACCAGTGTTTGGTTCTTGTGTTTTTTGCTTTCTCAGTTTCCTTAAAAATGTCTTGATATAGACACATATAAAGGCACATAAAAAATAAGCAATATCAATGAGTATACCTACAAATGTATAGTGTGAGAGCTGGAGATACCCAGCTGGCAGGGATGAATCTTTGAACTGTAAAATTTTGAAGCCAGTGTGCTCTGAGGGCAATTGCATTGCATGACTTCAGGGCACCGTTCACACTGTTGGTAGTAAAAATATGGATCCCTAGAGCTGTACAAGGTAGCCAGTCTCAAATCCTATGTGCATGAGTTGATTGTAGTCTGACCATTTGAGAGAGAAAATTAAGAGACAATGTTTCATTCACTAAAGAAACGCAGAATTTGCAGTAAGAGATGAGTATCAGAGTGTCTGACCACAGAATCGCTCAACCTAGGGAAGAGATAAAAGACCCATAGAACACAGAAGGTAGAGTCATACAGAAGTACCCTGGAGGTTCTGGGTAAAAGGTTGCTTTTGGGAAGGAGAATGTGGAGGTTTCACGGAGAAGGTGACTTTGGGGCTGCATTGAGCCATGGGAGGGTTTTGAGAAGACCAGGAGGAGACAGGAGCAAAGTCAGGTTAAGCAGATAAATGCATGCAGTTCAAGGGCGGAATGGCTCAGCTTGTGTAGCGGAGCTTCCCACCAGAAAAGCCTACTACTTTTAGTCAAGGCGGGGGCATGACTGCATTTCAGCACCCAGTTTGACCTCATCTGCATGAAGTGTAGCTCCCGAGCCCCTGTTTCTTTCCGATGATCAGAAATCAGGGCAAGGAGGCAGGGTGATGGTTCCTGATACTTCATTTTGGAATAAAGGGCTGTAATCATTCCAGGAGTTGTCTCCGAAGTGATAGATTTCCCATCTCTAAGTCTCTATTTGAATAGCACTAGCATCTCATTTCTGGACATAAACGACCATGCATACCTAGCTATCTTCTTTGCCATATTCTCATCTTAGCAGGAAAAAAATGCTCACACCCTGTCATCCATCTAGACGCATCCACCTGGTTAGTATTCTTGCAGCACAGGGCTATCACCTGTCTGACTGCCACTCGACTTGAGATAGTCCAGATATTTCTTTCACTCCCTGTAAGCAAAGACCTGATCGATTTAACCTGGCCAGCATCAACCTGAAAAACATATGCCACTTTATAGGAAAAACACATGTGCACAGAATCGCCCAATTCCTCACCTTCTTCATCATTCACAGCTCTCTTCCTGCAGGTGAGGCAGAGATGTTGCATGCCTCCAAAGTAAGGTTAAGAATGTGATTCCACCCAGGGAAATTACTGCTCATCTAGAGAAAGGGCCTATTGATGTGGAACCAGGGAAAAGCAAACCCTGAGGCTATTTATTTACTGTGAACGGGGGATGAGTAGGCTGAAAAAGAACATTTTAAATTCTGCCCTGTTTCCAGCCTGCAAGATCAACTTCTGCACTGATCTCTTGTTTTGGATGCATAGTTTGCATGCATTTTCTGTATCAAAATACCACAGACCTACTCTGATTCCCTGAGCAGAGATTGGGGTGTTATTAAATTATCATGCCATGGAAATGGGGCTTCCTTACTGGTCATTGTGGGGGCCAAAGCCAGAGACAAGTTTTGGAACAGCTCCAATAGTAGATAGATAGTAGCACATTGTCCCTAACTTGAGGAAGTTAGAACAGAGTGAAAACACTATGTAATGGTGTGGTAAGATTTGCTTGAGGTAACGATGATGGTGATGGTGATGATGATGATGATGATGATGATGATGAACCCAGAACCAACACCAAGCACAGGTTGTGCTGAGTGCAATGGCTGAACTCTTTCATTTTTGTCCTTTCAGGAAAATCTGAGGGCAATTTATCTGTCTTCTATCATAGAAGAAGGAATTAATGTTCTGTGGGGTCAAGAAACTTGCTCAAGGTCACAGGTTTAAGAAGTTTTGGCAATAAAGCTCATATTCCCTTTTTTGGTTACTTAATGGAAGAGGGAAAAATCATACCCCAGCCCCAGACAATTTAACTTTTTAATTGGTAGGTTTAAAAATTGCTTTTTTTTAATGGATAGGTGTCAATAAATGCAAAGGATTTCTTTCTCTGAAAGGGAGTAGAAGCCAAGGTAAATGCCAGGAGAGACTACGGAGTATAACAGAAATAGTTGGAAAATTCTAGTTAGAGACTTCAGACTAAAATAGCATCCATGTGGTGTGGTAGACCAAATGCAGCAGTAAAACACGGCTTGCCACATACAGTTGTGTGGGTGGTATACTGCCTGATGCTCAGCACTTCCCTTTTAACACTGTATCCTACATAAATGGTACCCCCTTAGAGCTGTGGAATATACATCTGTGGGGACATGTACAGTTACACTTAAGAGACTTGTTTGCACTCTCAAAGAAGGATCCTTATTGGCCCAACTGGAACACACCCATGATATCTGAACCTGAGAAGACGCAAGAGCTAAAACCAGAAGCTGCTCCAAGAAATGCTGGCTGGCCACTGCTGCTCCGTGAGCCAGAGCACCTCGTTTCCCTTCTAGTATATGAGCTTTGAAAAGTCTCTTCCTTCAAACTTGCACTAGCCAACAATTTTGGCAGGTAGAAGTGGAGGGAAAAGATACAATTAGCAGTTATCCTCTGTGGCTTTACAACAGAAACAGAAGACACAGATACTGCTTTTGAGAACAATTTTGAATTGTTCTCCTTTATAAATGCAAATTTGTCTTTTTTGTCCTGTTACATCTTTTTAAGCATATCCATTCATAATCACTGAATTATAGTTGTCCATGTTTATTTAGTGGTTGTTGTTCTTACTACATTAAAGAACTGCTGTAACTTCCTATATAACGTGAAGAGAGGTGTTTCTTGAGTTGATTAGCAGTAATGGGAAGAGATGATATCTACTTTTTTGTCATAGTACTTGGAAGCACACATTTAATTTTATTGGTTTGTGTGTATGTGCATGTGCGTGTGTGTGTGTGTGCTGGTGCACATGTACATGTGTGCATGTGTATATGGAGATCAGAGGACAGCCATAGGTATCTTTTCTCAGGTGTGGTCACCATTTTTTGACATGGTCTCTCACTGAATCTGGAGCTGGTAGCAGGCAAGGCTGGCTGGCCAGCAAACCTGGGACTCGGTCTGTCTCCACCTCCCTAGCACCAGCTTTCTTCCATGGGTTCTCAGGTTTGAACTCAGGTAATCATGCTTGCACAGTGTTTTAGTTTCTTTTCTGTTACTGTGATAAAATATCCTGACAAAAACAACTTATGGGAGAAAAGGGTTTACTTGGCTTAGAGTTCCAGGCTGCAGTCCATTACCGGGCAGAAGCCAAAGCAGGAACTCAAGCAATTCGTCACATCACAGCCACAGTCAAGAGCAGAGAGAGCATACAGGCCTGCTGGCGCTCAGCTCAGCTGGCTTCCCTCACTCTGACACAGCCAGGACCCAGGTCTGGAAATGGCACTGCCCAGATGATTCATGATGGGTCTTCCCACCTCAGTAACAATGAAGAGCATCTACCACAGACATGTCTACAACCAACCTAATGTAGATAATTCCTCAACTAAGACTGTCTTCCCAGGTGCTTCTAGGTTGTAGCAAATTGACATTTAAAACTAACCATCATGCACATAGCACATCAAACACTTTTCTCACTAAGCCATCTCTTGAATAAAATAATGACACGAAAGAAACATATTCATCTCCGGGATAAAGATGCGATTAAGAAACATATTATTCCTCCTCTAAACTGGTGAAAATAAGTTAAACCTTTTTGTTATATAGTTAGATAATATGAACTAAGGTACAGTAACAAGGTTCTAAAACAGATCTTAAAATATCCTTAATAAGGGTGATATTCCTGGTAGGTTGACCTGGCTCCTGGGTGAACTGACACCAAAGGGCATTTGGGGACACAAATTTGACTTTTTAGGCATATATATGTGTATAATTTGTATATATATATGATATTAGAGTACATGAAATTGGGTGAATGGTAGTAAGTGGGATAAGATAAGGGAGGGAATATAAATACAATCAAATTATATTATATGAAGTTCAAAAAGTTCAGTTAAAAAAAGGAGTAAAAAATGCCCTTAAAGGTGAAAAGAAATTGTTCAGGCTATTAAATGATCAACAATGTCCAAGGGTCAGGCTGTAATAAATATTCCTTTTGTTGTCATAAATTATTTCTCTATTAGTAAAGAAACTTTTCATGGAAAATTAAATGCTCCAGAGCAAAATTAATATCAAAATTAATTATGATATTTACATCTTAGCTTTGAAACTGACTTGGTAGTTATTTTTTATACTTCTGCCCAGCCCTTTAAGGGAAGAACAGATTTAACAACAGTGCACTTTGTGACACTGGTTACAATCATCAGTTCAGCCTGTGCATTGGAGGTGGCTCTCTCTGTTATAAAGTTCATCTTTATAAGACAGATTTTCATAGTTTTTCTCTGTAAATATTCCATTATTCTGAATCTTTTGACTTCAGAATTTTTTGCCTTTGAAGTTCTAGGTTGTTAGCTTAATTGATGCAGTCCTTGGGGATCCATTTATCTTTTCTCTGTAATCAAATGACTGGGATTTAAGCAGATGCTGAGTGTCTGAGAAGGGGTCCGGCTCAGCATGAGAATCCTTTGTCCTTGGTCGCTCTCCTCATGTGCCCTCCTTCCTGCCTCTCCCATTGCTCTGATGCAAGGGTGTCTGAACCCTGTGCCTGAAGTGGCCACCAAAAACTCTTAAATTTTGATCAAAGCTCAGTTACTATTTTTTCTGTGTTCTTTGAAGGGCTAATTAGCTGCAAAAACCTGAGATGTCTGTATAGCTATGTAGAGACAGTAGCTGATGAAGTTTACATCTTTGTAGCCAAAAACACAGACCAGAAATTGACAATGAGCCAAAAGTGAAGCACAGGGTGCTGACGGTCTTCTGTAAGAAGAGCCGGAACTGAAAGAGCCCAAACCACTGGGTAGTTCTGTTTCCTGACCTTTCCATACTGGGAACAATATAGACATCTAATCCAGGCAGGTTTCTTTGCTGGGGGAAGAAGTATTCAATTTGTTTCCATGTATGTAAGATGCAATTGATGTCAAAAAACATTGAAAGCCTAAAGCTGCTCAATAATGGGTGAACATTCAGGACCTCCTAAGCAAATTGAAAAAGGCCTTTTCTGAAGATTCTTGACAAAGGAATTATCCCAAGGTATATTGTGTTTTTCAAGACAAACCCAGGTAAAAGTCACTTCTCATCAGTGATTTGGAATAGCTATGAGTGGCAATACCGTCTCAGGATGCTTGGAGACACTTAGAATGACCGCTTTGGGTCTTCATCTTTGTAGCTTATGTGTGTGTTCACTTCAAAGCAGCTAAAAGGTACCATTTTTCCCAAGAATAATTTTAATTCATCAGTAATTTTTTTTGTCTTTTTGAGACAGGATCTGCCTCTAGCCCCAGCTGGCCTGGAACTTGCTATGTAGACCAGGCTGGCCTTGATCTCTGAGAGATCCACCTGCCTCTGCCTCCCAAGGGCTGGAATTAAAGGTGTGCGCTACCATGCCGGGCTATTCATCAATAATTTTATGCCCAATATAAAGAGAATGCTAAGCAACCATACTTCTTCAAATGTTATTGTTCTAAGCAGTTCAAGGACTTGTCTCATTGTGCGTGTGCCAATATTAACTCATTTGAAGAACACTAGTATTTTGGTCAATATATTTTACAACTTAGAGAAAACTCGGAAGAACATCCTAAGAATATCTTGGGGGCTGGAGAGATGGCTCAGCAGTCAGGAACACTGATTGTTCTTGCAAAAGACGCAGGTTTGAAACCCAGCACCCACATGGCAGCTAACAACTGTCCCTAACTCCAGTTCCAGGGGATCCGACAGCCTCTTCTGTCCTCTGCGGGCATTGCACAACACAAGTGCACTTACCTACAAGCAGGTAATATACACATACACATAAAATAAAAGTAATAAATAAAATATTTTAAAGAAGGATATCTTTATTAAGGTGAAGGAACACAAAGTGGACTATTGCAAGAATAGTGCCTGCATATTAACAGACCAAAGGTGGATGGTGAACGTGAGAGGCTCTGACAGTGGAGGCAGCTGCAACTCAATATAAGCAAGGTGTTCTTTCTCTGAAAAATATTGTTTGACCTTGTCCTCTTCTCAATATTATTTCTCTACTCCTGGGAACGTCCTTGATATGAGAACTAAAGTTCAGAATAAAAGAAAATATGACCTAATGGAACCCTATGAAGGAACCTCAAATCATTCCACACAAAGTGAAGATTTTTGATTCATTAAGAACATTAGGCTAGGAAGGACTTTAGCTCAGACTCTAATCCTTTTTCTTTTAAGACGAGGAAACTGAAGTTTATTCATTCTTTATGTATTCATTCATATGAGGAAAAGATGCTGCCTAAATCTAGGTACTGGGGGATAAGGCATATGATATCTGTGATCCCATTGAGGGAAATTGCAGTAGGGGAGACAGGCACACACAAAAAACTAAATGTGCCAGATAATTTTTGTCAACTTGACCAAACTGGAATCACTTGGGAAGAAGGAAACTCAGTTGAGGAATTCCCTCCATCAGACTGTCCTGTCTGTGAGGCATTTTCTTAATTGCTAATTTACTTAGGAGGACCCAGCCCACTGTGGGCAGTGCCATCCCAGGTGAGCCTGGGCTATATAAGAGAGATAGCTGAGCAAGTCAGGGGAAGCAAGTCAGTAAACAGCTTTCCTCTGTGGTCTCTGCTTCAGTTCCTGTCTCTAGGTCCTTGCCTAAATAAAAAACTAAATAAATAAAGGTAAAAACAGAGTGGACAGAGTGGGCACCCTTGTCTTATTCCTCATTTAGAGGAAGTGCTTTTATTTTTTTCCCTCCATTTACTATGATATTGACTGTATAGCCTTTACTATGTGGAGGAATGTTTCTTTTAATCCTAGTTTTCTCAGAACTGTTATTCGAAGAGATGCTGAACTTTGTCAAAAGCCTTTTCTATATTAATTGAGAAGATTAAGTGATTTCTATATTTAAATCTATTTATGTGCTAGATAACACTTCTGAATTTGCTTATGTTGAACCAACCTTGTATCCTTGGAGTGAATCCACCTTGGTTATGGTGTATGAATTCAGCATGTGAGATTTTTACTGAAAATATTTATGTCTGCATTCACCAGGGAAATTGATCTATTGTTTCCTTTCCTTGGTTTGTCCTTCTGTGGTTTAGTCAGGGTAATGCTGCCTTCATGAGGTAAGCTTGGCAATATTCACGCTTTCCAGTCTATGAAACTGTTTGAGGAGCATTGGTATTAGCTCTTCTTCAAAGATTTAGTAGAATTTGGCAATGAATCTATCTGGTCCTTAACTTTGGGATGCTTTTTATTGTGTCAATCTCCTTATTTGTTAGGTACGTATTTAAGCTATGTCCTTGTGATTTAATTTTGGTGGGTTATATGTATCTAGGAATTTATATATTTCTGCTAGACTTTTCAGTATTTTGGAATATAAGTTTTCAAAGAATTATCTAGCAAGTCTCTGAATTTAATTGTAATAGCTCCCCTTTCGTTTCTCATTTTATTAATAGGGTCCTCTCTCTTAAGTTGGTTAGTTTGACTGACCTTTGTTAACTTTGCTTGCTTTTTCAAAGAACTAATTCTATTTGATTTGTTGCATGAATTGCTCTTTCTATTTCCAATTCATTAATTTCTTCCCTAGTCTTTATTTTTTATTGCCATCTCTTGCTTTGGGAATTGGCTGGTTCTTAGTTTTTCAAACCCTGAGGTATATGAATTTTCTGACTTTTAAAAAATATATACACTGATAGCTACAAACTTTCTTCTTAAACTACCTTAGTTGAATTTTGAAGGTTCTGACAAGTTGTGCTTTCATTTTTATTTGATTTTAGCGATTTAAAAATTTCTTCCCTGGTTTCTTCAGTACCCCACTGGTCATTCAAAAGTGTATTGTTCAGTCTAAAATTGTTCAGAAGATTTCTATGGTTTCTTTTGCTACTGATTTCTAGTTTTATTCCACTATGATCTGATAAAATACAAGGAATTTTTGAATTCTTTTGCATTTGTTAAGACTTGGTTTATGACATAGAATACAGTCTATTTTAGAGCAGGTTCCATGGGCTACCAACTTGATGGGATATCTCTCTCTATATATATATCTCTATATACACATTTGATCTTTGGTGTATTTGAACTGATATTTCTTTCTTGATTTTTTGTGTGTATGGTTTATTTAAAGATGAGAGTGGAACATAAAAGTTACTATTATGGTATAAAAACATGTAATCTTTTCTGACCATTAGTATTTGTTTTGCGAAATTAGGAAGTGTGATATTCAGCACATACTTTTTAAGTTATATGTTCCTGAAGACTTATTTCCTTTATTAATAAGTAGTGATTTTCTTTATCTCTCCTGACTAATTTCAGTTTGACTCTAGCAGATATTGGAATAACTATACCATCTTGTTTATGACTTTTGTTTATTTGATAAACTGATTTCCATTCTTTGATTCTCAGTCTGTGGATGTCTTTGCCAGAAAAGTTTGTTTCTTGGGGACAACAGATAGTTGGATATTGCTTTTAAATTCAGTCAGTCAGTCTGTACCCCCTAATTGGTGAGTTGAGGCCATTTACATTCAAATTTATTATTGAAAGATATTCACTATTATATTTGTAATTTGTTGGCTGTTTTTTTTCTGGCTAATTGGATATTATTTTTTCTTTATCTTCTATTGGTGTTAGAGGTTTGTTGGTTTTCTGTTTGGCAGATATTTGTTTTCAGGCTGGAATAATTATTCCAAGCTTTCTTAGCTTTTTGGGTGCTGATGAGGGATCCAATATATTCTGATGTGTTTGCTGATGTGAGCTGGTGTTTTTCATTTACAACTTCTAATAGTGTTTATTTGCTTTGTAGTTTTGATATCTTAGCTATGTATTGTGGCAAATTTCTTTTCTGGTTGTGTCTATTTGGGGTGGTAAATGTGTGTTGTGTTTGAATGTTCATTTCTTTCTCTGGATGTAAACTTTCAGCTGTAGTTTCATTAAATAGATTCTCCATCCCTTTAGTTTTTTTTTAAATCTCATCTCTGTCTTCTGTCTGGACTCTTGGGTTTGGGCTGTTGATGGTATCCCAGAATTCTGGGATATTGTGATTATGCTCATTTTTTTCTTATTGATATTGAAATGCAGTGTTTAGTCAACCTCATTCACTATCCCTAATAATCTTTCTTTTGCTTTGTTGAGTCGATTGGGTGTGTTCTGCACGGTGTTCTGCACCTGTGTACATTAAGGATCTGAGTCTATAGTTTCCTTTTGATGTTGTATCTTTACCTGGTTTTGGTATTAGAGTGATGCTGGCTTCATGGAAGGACTTTGGGAGTTCTCTGTCTGTTTCTATCTTTTTGAATAATTTAAACAGTATTGGTTGTAGATTTTCTTTGAAGGTCTGGTAGAAACTTTGAAGGATTCTTTTTCTCAGATAGGAGCCAGGTTTTGAGAACACCTGATGACCAGAAGATGATGTGCTGTTCATGTGGGGCAGTGGTATGGGGAGTTGGGGTCCCCAGCACTATCCTCCGATTTGACCATCATGTCATGTTGCACTATGAAGTAGGCCCAGTTAACGAGTCAAAGTGGGTAGAGAAAGCACTGAGGATTGAGGCTCGAGCTTCCGCTTATATTCAGCTCCACAGAGACAAAGAATAGAGCAATGGGTAGGAAACCATCGGACATGCAGCTTCCAGACTTTCCTGGCCTTTCCGTTCCTTTTCCTCCTCCTTTTCTTTCTCCTCTACTTCTCCTCTTCCTCCTTCACCTCTCCCCACAACTTTTAAATATAGAGTCTCACTCTCTAGCCTAGGGTAGCCTTGAACTCACAAACATCCTGCTTCATTCAGCTGGTCAAATGCTTTGATTACAGGCATTCACCATTCTGCTCAGTATAGTTGTCCTTTTTTCTAACTACTCCTTCCCTGCTTTCCCCTTCTTGGGAACACAGTCTCAACTTGTGGGCTTAGCTAAGTGGCAACTTGTCCAGGATATTTTCTTTGGTTTGATTCATTGGGTGAAAGGGTCCTAAGTGTGTGCCTTGGGTAACCAGTTCATCTTTTAATGCCCGTGAAGCCGCTTTGTAACTGTTGGCCTCTTTTCTGACTTCCCTACAGGGTTATAAATTCCTTGAATGGGGATGGGGTTAATCCCAGTGTCTACCATACACAAGAGTACAGGCTATGAGTCCAAGAGGTGTTTGATGGATGGTTAGCTACATCCAGAACTAGAAGGAAAGAAGTCTTGGCTAGGAGGAATGATGGATTAGCAGTACATAGAACAGCTTTTGGAACTGGAAAGGTGGCTCAACAGTTAAGAGCACTGCTTTTGCAGAGGACTCAGGTTCGATTCCTAGCACTCACGTGTTAGCTAACAGCTGTTTGTAACTCCAGTTTCAGGGGAATCTGATGCCCTCTTCTGACCTCTGTCAACATTGCATGACATGGGTATACTTTCATGGGCAACACACTCATACACATAAATAAAAAATTAAAGGAAATATTAAGCTTTTATGGAGTGTTTGCTTCAGGATTAGGAGTCATTAGGAATTATATTAGTTAAGCTTCTCTAGAATGCAGCTTCTTAAACACAATCCCCTATGGGGATTATATAACAATGTGAGAATCATGAAAAATTTGGCAGCCTTAAAAGGTTTCTGAATGTACATCAAAAAGAATAATTCATAATCAAGGACATAATGAATCTGAGGTGTTTCTGGAAGCACTTGTTTGTGTTGTACCATGTGAGTTCACTATAGCCTTGGTCTGCACATATCACATGTACACTGGACTGTGCTCACAAACCACGTAACACCAACAATGCTGCCTGATACACCTGGCTCAGATTTGAGGCTCGCCATGATATGAATTAAATTTCTTTACTGTCTAGTCAATGTTTGCTGATCTTTCTGAAACATACGGCTTAATTATGGAAAAGAAACTTCTAACGCTTTTCTACTATCATTCCCTGGTATGTAAGTGTAAAGTAAGTGTATCTTTGGATTGTATTGTGTTAGAATATTTGATTGAAAAATCATTGTTTGAATTGTTGACTTGAGTTTTATAAAGAATTGTTAAATAAATTTTGGCTTGGGATTAGGACAGAATTTCCACCAATTTCTGAAGTGGCCCTAAACATACTTCTTTGTCATTTGTATTATGTATTTATATGAAGTGGTGTTTTTAGCATTGATTACTATAAAATCAACATATTGATCAACTCTGAAAAATGTTGAAGATGCTCTGTATTGTTCTGTAGTACCAAATATTCAGTCAAGATATATATCTTTATATAAAAATATACAAGTACACTCATATTATCAGCATGCAAATTTGCTTTCATCTTTAATGTGTGGTAAAAGTATATGTACTATGTATATGTATGTATACCAAAATTGTTTTAAGATAAATTAATGATTTGTTTTCAGCAAATGTTTGATTTGTATACTTATTGTATATACTTACACCCTCAGGATCATACACAAATTTCTCTGGCACAGAGGGGTCATAAGGTGGAAAGTTTAAGAAGCCCTGCTCTTGAGGAATAAGACAAACAGAACAGACACAGAATTATGAAATAAGATTTATTGGATTGACTTACACAGTTGGAGGCTGGGGGAGCCCAGTAGTTTCTGTCTGCATACTGGAGAGACAAAGGCAGAACCCAGAGGTGCTCAGTTCAAGAAACTAGAAGCCTCAGGGTAAGGACAACTAGTTAACAGCCCTAGTTCCAGGCCTGGAATCATCCAGGAGGGAAGGATGCTGGCATGGATCTGTGTTGAAAGGCTGGAGAAGCTAGCTGGAGGAAGGGTCACTGGGTTTGGGTTCTTGGAGCTACCTTGTCCCTGATTCCCTCTTCTCACTGTCTCTTTGTCTCTCCATCTCTCTGTCTCTCCATCTCTCTTACTCCCTCTTTCTCATTGTCTCTCCTCTTCCTGGCTTCCATGAGGTAACCAATTTTGTTCCTTCCCACCCTCTTTGTCATGACACCCTGGCTTACCACAAACCCAGAATCACAGAGGCAGGGACCATGCACTAAGCCTCTGAAGCCGTGACTCTAAAAGTTGTTTTTTTTTTTTTATCAGATATTTTGACACAGCAATGGGAAATCTAACTAACCGAGAAATTGTTAAGAGGCAAAATCAGTGAGTAGAGACACCTGGAGTAGCCTAAGGGAAATCTCATTTTAGGTTTTTTTTGTTTGTTTTATGCAGTGTCTATGCATACCTATACTATGCAGACCTGATTGACCTGGAACTCACTATGTAGACCAGGCCATTCTTGAATGTACAAGCACTGGGAATTAAAGGTGTGTACCACCACACCTGGCCCAGGAAATCTCATTTCGGAGTAGGCAGAGGAAGATGGTGATTGGAGGATGGAGTCAGCAGTTATCAAATGGAGGTTAGAGGGATCACTAGCTGTCAAAATTTGGAGAAAACAATGGAGGGATGAAGGACGGTAGAAACAGGTTTTGTCCATGTTTTATTTTTTAAAAGGAAAACCAGGATTCACAGTTAAATCAAAATTAGCTCTTAAGTCTACACAATTCCAGACATTCAGACATGTTTGGCATTGTGCTATCCAAGGTTACCCAGAAAATTCTCCTCAGGCAAAAATGAGGGCTGTGTGTGGTAGAACCATGTTCCATCATAAACTATGACTAAGTGCTCTGCCAACCATCAAGGTTATTTTAACCTAGTTGATGACTGGAGGTCTTAATTTATTACTTAGGAATTTTGTAGCAGTATTTCCAGGAGAATGAATTGCTGGTTCATTTATCAGATATGAAGGGGGAATGTTAACAGGTAGGTCTGAAGCTTGGGAGAAGGAATAGCCTACTTGAATGATAGCCTATGGAGGCGTGGAGAACATCCTGACAGGACAGTGGGGTACCATGGAAGAAATGCCAAAAGTTGATTGATGGCCTTTCTTTTGCCAGAAAGTATAAATTTCTCTCACAGAGATTTTGTGGTTGACTGTGTTTGTGCTTCCAAAGCTTTGTTGACATCTATGTAAGCGTGGCACAGTGAAAATACATCACCTCAGGTATGCCTGTGCTCCGATTCTCAAGCTGAAAAACCTTTGTTAACCTTTCAGAACCCAGTGATGGGACCCCTTCCTGTCAAAAATGTCCCTAATTCACCTCACAGTCCACCCCTTCCTCTGTGTTCAGGAGGTGAAGCTGGGTCTGCTCTGGTACCATCATTTAGTTGTGATACCATCCATCTCTTCTGCTAGCTGAGCTTCTGCAGGCCAGTGCCATGCCTTAATGTGTCCTCAATGCGAGTCAGATGGACGAAGGAAGTGTCAGGAAAAGGGACCTGTACAAACAGGGCATTCTTAGTCAGAGTTAGTTATCAATGGTTTTTAGATACTTGTGTTGAAAGACAAAAGACAACTTTGAGGTGAAGATTAGCAAAAGAACCCCGAGCAATGCTGCTGCCAAGTGGTTTCAGGAGAAAGAACCAGGCGAAGGATGGTGAAGGAGGCTGAGGGGTCCAAATGGAGTTGCCAGGGGGTATTCAAACCTGGAATTTACTTAGAACAGAGATTTCTAGAAGTTGAGTCAGACTCATCCTCATAGTTCTACACTGGGGGAGGAGAGTAAGTTGTGCTGGAAGGTAGGCAGGAAGAAACTTGCCATAATCAGGACAAAACTCTAATTTGGGGAAATTGATATAAGGATGTAGAGGAAACTCCTCATAGGCAGAAGTTGCTTGAACAGGTTTCAGTATGACAGACACCAACTGGACTACTGACATGTAAGCAGCTTCAGTACTCAGAAATTTGTACTTGTTTATTTTAAAAAGAATAATTCTGCTCTTGTAAAAAAAAAAATCTTGTTTTTTCTGAGTTCTTTTTGTGAAAACCATGGTCTCTTCTGACCTATGTGGGAGGACTCTGCCCCCTCCCCCCAATATAATAACCTTCTGTTTTACTAATATACAATTCTACATTTATTCCCAAGGGTTTGCCTGCTTCTCAAAAATTTAAAGAATTAAAACCAGTTAAACCATTTAGAGCTTGGCAGTACAATATTTCATTTATATGAAAATATAATACATTTACATGCAAATCCAATTAATACACTGAATAGTTTATTTGAACTCTAATGAAACCTAATGATTTTGTGAGCAAATCAAATTATAATTGATATGTTTCCTGTTCCATAAGCTAATGAGTAATTTTACATTTGTATAACAGTTTAAAAAAATCTTGCAAACCATAAATATAAGGTTTGCACAGATTTTTTTTTGCTCCAACTCATTAAATTTTGACAGTTTTTGACATTTTCTGGAGATTTATCATCACTAATTGGTGTGAATTGAGAAAGGCTGGCACATAATTTGAGTATGAGTTGGTGAAAGATGGCAGCAGAAATTTACTAACCTTGCTGAGGTACTCAGGTTTGGCCAAGAAGACCAGAAATATATGTGTGTGTGTGTGTGTGTGTGTGTGTGTGTGTGTGTATTATTATATGAAACCACAAATTTTATATATGTCACATATAGTCATATATATTTGTTCCAGCCTGTTGTGGTTATTCCAGAGCTCCAGGTAGGGGGAAGTAGGAAAAGTAGCATCCTGAGTCCCTAATTTAGTGCACACATCTGGGGGTGATGCTTGCATGTAAATCAGTCACTTCATGGCTATATTTTTTCCTTCCACACAGAGCAACTGCTATTTGCTTTGACTACGTTATAAGTTTAGAGTCCTAAAGGTTGTAGAATGCTAGAAGTAAACATATCCTTCACACTCTTCTCTTTCTGGGTCAAGGCTTAAATGACTTTAGCCCACTCCTTCCTACTCCATAGGCCCACATGGCTCCTTAGGGACTTCCCTTCCTACACTGCCAAGTAGGCCCTGCTTTGCCCCACCACAGAAGGCTCTTCCAGGATTTCACATCCATGTGCTGCCAGACCACCTGGCTGCTCCAGCATCTTCTATCACCACATTTCAGACTAGGCCAGCTCCTTCTCACCCTATACACATGCCCTCCCCCTGGATCTCACTTCCCCATGCTCCCAGGTAGGCCTGCCCCTCCAGATCCCACAGGAACTCCTGATTATGCACCTAGCTTCCTGAGATCTTCCCCAACTTTGCATTGACTAGAGTTTTCACAAGGTAGGGCAACCAGATGGGAAGAGCCACACCAGAAGGCAGCGGAGAAGAGGACCAGCACGGGATGTGCTGACCCTTGAATAGTGTCCGTTCACACAAACAATAGCTGATGTTCAAAGAAGTCTAGGATAGAAACTGCAGCCCTCAATACCAGTTCCACAAAGGAAAACACCATCTCAGCTTTCCTCCAACTTAACCTCTGGTGACTATTACACACACTTAAAGAAATGTGATTTGAACAAAAAGAAAAAAAAAAACTCAGCTAACTACTTCAGATACACAAGTTCATCTTTGGTGTGCTGTCATGAGCTTTGGGTTTGTGTGTGTGTGAGTGTGTGTGTGTGTGTGTGAGTGTGTATGTGTGTGTGTATGTGTGTGTAAATAGAGGTATATAGTTTAAGTATAGTTAAGTAATTCTGGTTAAGTTGTGGTACTGTGGTACTGCCCATCATTGACCCATCATTTTCTCAGCTCAGATCCTGCAAAGTAGTCTGATAAATTGTTAATCTGTTAATTTCTGTCCTCACCCAAAGGGACCAATCTGTTTCTAACAAGGTGACTATTTCTGTTTCAGGATGTAGCTTCCTTCTAATGGATAACTGCTCTCACAAGTGTGTGTGTGTGTGTGTGTGTGTGTGTGTGTCTGTGTCTGTCTGTCTGTCTGTCTGCCTGCCTGTCTGTACTGTGATACTCTGTTCCAGGGATCCAAGGTGACTCAAAATGGAAGATTGTAGGCAATGACTCTCTCTAACCCTGTGCCAGTAGCTATGGTAGAGGAGACAGACACAAACCGAGGGCAGAAATGCCAGTTCTTATCTCGCTTTTAGTTACCTGTGTGCCCAAGTAAGGAGCCAGTGTTTTGTTTTGTTTTTTTTTAGCAAAAGCAGCTTCTAAGTTTAAACACTTTGAGAAGAACTAACAGCTGAAAAGGTAGGCAATGACTCTCTCTAACCCTGTGCCAGTAGCTATGGTAGAGGAGACAGACACAAACCGAGGGCAGAAATGCCAGTTCTTATCTCGCTTTTAGTTACCTGTGTGCCCAAGTAAGGAGCCAGTGTTTTGTTTTGTTTTTTTTTAGCAAAAGCAGCTTCTAAGTTTAAACACTTTGAGAAGAACTAACAGCTGAAAAGTAGAATAAATGATTCATTTGTGACTTATAAT
>NW_008341872.1:2271713-2279870 GCF_000622305.1 Nannospalax galili | reverse complement strand
ATATACTATAATATAAAATAATAAAGTAAAATAATGTGTTCATGCAGTTATTTGGATAATAGAAGCAAGAAAGTAAATTATTCATATTTATAAAAAAACTATTTAGCCTTATTTGATTTCAACAATATCCTTTGAATTTTGTGAAAACAGAAGGAAAGTGGGAAGGGCTACAGTCCTCCCTCCCTCTCTCCATCACTCCCACCCCTCCTTCCTTTCTTTCTTCCCTCCCTCCTTCCATCCCTCCTTCCCTCCCTCCCTTCATCCCTTTCTTTAGATGCATATCTTTATAATTTTTTTGAAAACTATACAAACCTTTCCCATAGAAAAATGCATAGAATTTATAGAATCCAGTAACTTGTAAAAGTTGTGCTCATGATTATATTTTGCATAAAGCCAGAACTTTTGCATCGAGAAATACTTGTGTTTCAGATATAGCCCAGTTCTTGTATTTTCCCCGAAGGATCTGAGTTTTGCATTAGAAAGGTAGTTTGTGAGGATGTGGGGTCTTTTTCCTAAAGTGTGTGATGAGAGGGACTACTTTGTATTTCTTTTCTGGTTTGGACTGGATCCTGCTTTAGGTCAAACATAATTTTTTTCCTCTAGTGAGATAATAACGTCACCTATTGAAAGAAATAATTTTGAGAAAGCTTTGGTTGAAGATTCATTCGATTTTTTCTATTTGAGATAATAACAACACATTACAAGAGAAGACTTGAGTTTGCCTGTCAGACAGGGCTAAGCTACTAAATAGTGACTGCCTAGGTGTGAAATCATACCATTCATTTGTTCCTGAAAAAGTATATATTAACCACTCCTTTCAAAATGTCTGCCAACAGATGGCAGGAAGAGCTATAATTTACAGGACCAGAAAATGTTTTAGAAATAATGAAAGCAGCACTGGCAAGTAATAGAAATGTTAGAGATGTCTCTGAGCCCACTGCCAAAAACTTTTCTTTCATAGGTAAGATAAGATCTCAGGGTCACAGAGACATGTTAAGGCTCATGGTTTCCTGGTATGTACTTGTCAAATATGCTCCCTAAAACTCAGATCTAATATAATATAAAGTGGAAATTTTAGAATAAATGCCCAGAAAGCAGTAATGGGTATAGATTACTTCATACTGCAAATGTAGTTAAGAACACAGTAATATTTCATAACATGTGATATCTACTCAAATGTGGCAGATTTTTAGATACAAGAAAATAACCCTTGCATGATATGGGGAACCAGTTAAAGTAAATATACACGTATGAAGTGAGCCGCTTTGCTTGACTATTTAATAAAATGTTTGAAAGCCTGAGAGGTTGATGAAATCATCACAGATTGAAATGCACTTGGGAGTTAGAGTTCAGTCTTGTCTCAGACAAAGCAAACTACAACGTCTGGGCACACTGACTGCTCTTGCAGAGGACCTGGGTTCGATTCCCAGCACCCACATGGCGGCTATGAACTGTCCTTAACTCCAGCCTGTTCTACATAGTGAGTTCCAGGCCAGCTGAAGCTACAGGGAGACCCTGTCTCAAAAAGCCAAAAAAAAAAAAAATAAATAAAATAAAATAAATATACATTGAAGAATAAAAGTAAAACGCAGAGCAAATTATTTCCCATGACAACTTTGCTTAATTCTAGGAAATGTGAAAGATTCTTGAAGTGGTTATTTATTATTATTTTATTTATTATCTCTTTTAATATCCTAGCCAACAAAGCTTCTTTCAACTTGAATGTTTCCCTACCTTATGAGTTTCAGTGGGAAGCAGAGAACATGTTCTGCTGTGAAAGTGGACAGTGCCAGATGTGGCTCCCACAGATCTGGGCAGGTGCATGACCTGGCCTCACAGGTCTAGGCTCAGTGGACAGTAAATGACACAGAAGCAAGGATGGGAGGACTTGCTTCTAGTACGAGTAGGAGTGGGGGTGAGGGGTTCTAGCTACAGAATCCTGCAACTAGCATTGCAGATGTTAACAGCACAAGTGACTGATGCCCAGCCACATCTGTGCCCTAGAGCAATAGCATTCTCCTAGGCCAGTTCTGAGCTGTGATTGGGGGCAGTCTTTCTAGTTTGTGACCTCCAGCCTGGTTTTTGGTTTTCTAGGGAGTAGCCTCTTGAAATTCTCTTTCTGTCTAAGTTGGTTATTTCTGTTGTGACTAAACACTCTGATACAATGAAAACTCAGTGAAGACTCAATGAAGTCTTGGTTTTAGTTGCCGGTGTATTTATGCTCCTTGTCGTGCTGTGACCTGCTAGTGAAGGGGAAGCTCTCCTGAGAAACCACAGAAACGTGCTTCTTCTCTTTTCAATGTTATCCTAACTCTGTAAGCAGAGTGTTTAGAGCAAAAGCCTGGGCTTCAACAGACCCAACAAGGCCTTGGCCCATCTGTCCCCATATACCAATTAAAGAGAAAAGCAATGATGAAAAAGAGGATATTTATTCAATGTGGGGAAGAAGAACAAATAAAGGGGTCCAGCGATCCAAGTCCATCTTGGGGTTACTGACATGATTTGTAGGTTTAAACAAAGGAAGAACTTGGGCAGGGGGCGAGAGGCACGATGATTAAGCAGTTCCGTTTAGGTGTGCTTACTTCTGTCACTGTTTCAATTCTGGACCTACAAGGTAATGTGAAGAGATCCTTGTTGTTCTAGGGGACAAGGACAAGGTGGTTCTCAGAAGATGATTCCTTCTGTTCCTATGTGCAGCCTTGCCCTCATGGATAGTATCCTAATCTGGTGCGGCGGGTGGGTGGAGGGGAGGCATCTGTCCTGAGAGATTCTGCCATTCTGGAATCCAAGGTGATTCAAGAGGTAAGGCTAAGAACAATGATATCTTTGTGCCTTCAGCTGAAGCAAAGTAGACACAAAATAAATGCAGAGATGCCAGGATTTCATCCTGCTTTTAGTCACCTTGTATGCCCAAGTGAGGAGCCAGGGCTCTTAGCAGGAGCTGTTTGTACATGTCTTATGTCCATGATGCAGGGGTTGCTGAAACAGTGCAAACCTGCCTGTGGTGCTTAAGATATCATATACCTGACTTACCCAGATCTTGATATCGCTCCTTTGTTACGCTGTGTGCCAACATCATGTTTATACTTTATTTTTTAATATTAGTTTTTAGTTAGTATACAAAACAATGAGATTTATTTAGAAGTTTTCATAATGTATACTATTGCACTTGTGTTCCTACTCACTGCCCATTACTGGCTCTTGTGGCTCTTTCCCTCCCCCACTGTTTTTGTTTCTCCCCTAATAGCCTCCCTCTGGTTTTACATGTCTCTATCTAGATATAGATATATGTGAGTATATAACAAGACACTCTATGCATATACACATATAATATTAAGTCTAGGATGTTCATATAAGGGAAACATGCAATATCTGTCTCCCCCTGACCACATCATATTTCTACTTTGAAGAGTATCACTCAAGACCAAAGAGCCACTTTCACTTTTACGAAAGAGATACACACCTGCCAAACAGATAAAGCCAGAACCAGTTAAGGTCGAGAAACACAGTGCTCCAAGATCTTTCCGAGTCTAGTACAGCTTTAAAACATCCTCTTGTTAACTTGAAGTTGCTACACAACTTGTTTGGCACATCAGCCCTGGTGTCTCTCACCGCTCAGTCTTAGGATGACATCACATAGAAGAATTTCTGAGATTACTGGCAAACTGAGGCTTATCCCCAATTCAGGCCATGTTTAGATCCTTAATAAAGGAGATATTACATATCATCAAAATTTCCAAAAGTATTTTGCATTCATCCTGCTTCTGTCTTCTCACTGCAAAATATGACCATGGAAACTCACCTACCTCCATCAATGGGTGGCTTGTTCCTTGGCTCTAGATGCCCATCCTCTCCTTCCCTTATCTGTAGCTCCAGTAGAGATCGTGTTGTTATTGCTGAGGCATGGGAAGAAGCAGTGGTAAATTCATTAGTCTCCAACATGACCCCTCCACTGATTCCTGGTGACTAATATAAACCTCCTCTTCTCTCCTAAGCGGCTCCTGAAGCAGGTTTGATAAGCTCATAATTTAGGCAGCCTTTATGACCACAGCCAGGTCTTCCCTGGGCTAATAATTATCTCCCACAGGTAATTTTTTAGGCTACTGATCATTTGTCTCCCTAATCTCTCTATTTGTTCCTGCAGCTAACAGCAGATCCCCAAATACCCTCTGTAATTTTCTAATGAGCAGAATTCCAATTCCCCATTAAGAAATCCTGCTTTAAAGTGTAATTAAAGATCATCTAAGAAAAACAAGGCCAATTTTAAACAACCCAGAAGCAATTTTTCCCTCTGCCTGAAGGAAGGGTGTTTAAGGGGAATTAAAAATCACTTTACGAAATTATAAACAGATTTAATGCAGCCATTTTGATCAACGCTCTTGTTATCACGTAATGTATCTAAAATTAAGGTAATGGGTTTTAAAAGGAATAGACTGAATAGCAATCACCTGGTATTCAACAGGCATATCAAACAAGCAATTACTAATTCTGTTTATAACTACAGCACTCTACTCTTCTGAAAAGCGCAATGAAAGGAAAACTTGGTTTGTGAGCTCCTATTAAATTAGCATTGATTTTGTTTTACTGCCAAGCTAAAGAAATGTCAACATTAAGGAGTTTTTTAACCCATTTAAAGTATGCACATTTACAATGAATTTAGTCCACAGGTTATTTATCTTACCATTTACAATGATCCCACTCCTCCCTCTACCAAAACCAAACCAAACTGAACCAAAACTGCAACGGCAAAACAAAAGCAGTCCTCGGCATGAAAGACTTATGCATGGCTATAGAGTGAAACACGACTATTTGAAAAATGATTGGCAAGCAGTACTGTACTGTTTAGTAGTACACGAGATACAGACCCACTGAAGTGTAATCCAGTGTTAACAACTGCCTGCGTTTGGCCAATATGGGAATAAAAGCCTCCTTTGAAGCAAATAGTGGCTTGTGCCAAAATTATTTTTTCATTTTTTTTTAATGTTTGTAAGTATTTAAGACCGTCTGGAAGCAAAGAGACATGTAACATCCATGGCCTATATGACAGGGGGATGTATTGGATAAAATACTAAACAGTATAGGTTTCCTGGATTAGAAAAACCGTTCAAATGAGAAAAAAAGTAATCAAGACTTGAAATAGAAAAAGTCCAAATTCTATGACAAAATATGGCATCGAAGGAGGTGTTAAACCCTTCATGGGAGTCTGCATGCACGGTGAAGTCAGGCTGATATCTGCAAAGGTGCCTTGCACCAGCTTTATTATAAATGTGATAGCAATGTGTTGAACTCTCCTGCTTTGCAAGAACCTGATCTTTTTTAGATTATGTGAATTTAAAATTGATTGAAAGAAGGGCAGCTATTAGATTTGTGTCAAAAGGCCTTCCTATAATAGGAATGTACTAGCCATTTTGAAATTTAATCATAACCCTTCAGATCTTTCTAAGCCCTTAGAAACAATTTCTTTTATAGTATAACTCTAAATGAATCCTCCATATTCTATTTTTCCCTATACACTTACCTTAGACTATGTTGATTATCTCAGGAGTTTCTTGTATAAATAAAAACAACCTAATTAAGGAGTAACAACAAATTACATGTTTAAAATCACACAGAGCACTCTCATTCATTAAGGGGTTCATTTCCAGGACCTATGTGGGGTTCCAACAATACAGGCTTACAAAATCACTACTGAGTTCTTACTTGAATCATAGAACTTGTTTTGCTATTGTTCTGGCTCTAGCAATACATCAAAGGGATAGGGGAGCTAAAAGTTCTGTTCCTTTGTCATGCAGATGCACCAGGCTAATCACTTTCCATACAGGAATATATTCAATCTTCACAGAGGCCCAAGCATATTTCCATTTCACTGAAGGGGAGACTTACACATACAAAATCAGTCTTAGAGTAAATTTAGTTGGACCAAAAGCTCTAGATTTGCTTATTAGGTGGCAAGAACAGCAGAGACTCACAAAGGTCAGATACTTGAAAATCTTTTCTCACTAGCTGCAAAAATCATTATTGCAATAAATAGCCCCTAGGATATTTTTTAAACTGAATACTGATTCCAGAAAAAAAGAAAAATGCATGCACCCACAATACATTATATATCCACTTACTCTAAACTGTATGTAGAATGCATAGTATGTATTGTTGTTAAGGGCTAGTATCTTAAGATACACTCTTAACTAAGGACAAGGTTCATGGCTTTAAATACTAGATATAAATCCACATGACAAATGAGCTTCCTGACAATTCTGAGGATTTGGGGCTGAACTTGTCAGACCATGATTGGATCAAGCATTGAGTTAACTCTGCAGAGTCATTGAGGAAGGGTCCATCTGGCGGGAAGATGGACTCAGCTCTGTCATTCTCTGGTGAGTTGCTTGTTCTGTTAAGAAATACTTTCAAGCCAGTTCCTCTTAAGGAAGAATCTTGTTAACTACCTGTCTGTCCCATGAACAGGTTTTTAAGAAATATTATTTGAAACAAGATAATATTCATAAACATACTTAACACATAAAAAGCAGTACATCTTAAGAACAACGTGGGGGTTAGAGTCCCCAAGGTCCTCCATCTGTCCCCTCTACAAAGCAATGCCCAATAATAACATGATTAATAGTCTGTTTTGCAGCCCCTAGTGAGGGAAAAAATGCCAACTGATATTTAGATAGTGAGGTTTGATTTCAGTCTTTTTTAAGTAATATTTTCATTGATTCTTTGAGAATTTCATAGAATGCATTTTGATTGTATTCAGATTCCCTCCCTTATCTCCCAGTGTCTCATCTGGCTCACCTCTGTAGTGCCAATGCCAGCCTCTGCATTGGACACCTTTGCTCCAGCAAAGAGGATTAGGGGTCATGAGAGTGTTTAAACATGCCCTTTAATTCAGGGTCTTCTTAATTGATTTTAACAAACTTATCAAGACACATTTGTCTAATTTCTCAGGACAGGATAAGGAGACAGACAGTTCCAGAAAGTAGTAAGAAGTCCCAGTCCTACCATTTTCTGTTGCCTCATCCCTTTTTAGGTGTGATTTAGCTAAGATTTTAGCTATGACTGAGAGAACGAGCTGAGTAACACTGGGCAAATATGAAGCTCAGAAGGCATATAGGAAGCACAAGTATCATTTTGGTTTATTACAAAATATTTGACATTTTAAAATATGCCAGGGGACATTCTCCCACAAAAAGTTGTCATCCCATGCTTTAGAAATATACTGTATTTCTGCAGGCAAAGGCTGATTATATCAACACACCATCATATCAATGGAAGTCCTAAATCTGAGCCATTAAAAATTAATAAAAATTATAATTAAAAATTAACAAAATTCAAATTCAAATAATAATGCTATGATATATTTTTTTAAATGAACAACAGCCCAAACCAAACATTTTTGTTATTGTTGGTGGTGATTGGAATAAATTAGTGGTCCTCAGATTAGAATCATCATCATTAAAAGAGAGTTTGTTAAAAATGTAAATTTGGGGCTGGAGAGATGATTCAGCAGTTAATAGCACTGACTGCTCTCTCAGAGGACCCAGGTTCGATTCCCAGCACCCACATGGCAGCTACGAACCATCCTTAACTCCAGTTCCAGGGGAATCCGAAGTACACTCATACACATAAAATAAAAATAACGAAATATTTTTTAAAAGTGTAAATTTTAGGTCCCACCCTCTAGACCTTTTGAATTAGCCATTTCAGAGATGGATTCCTGCGTCCTTCCACAGGGATTCTGTTACATGGTCAAGACGGAGGCCTGCTAGCCTGGTAGCAGACTGACCTGTCTTCTGAAGTAAAGAGTTGCTTGATTTTTAAGTACAGCTATATAAATATCCTATAATGAAATAAACTTCCTTTCTTTGTGTACATTATAATTCTAGAACATTGGTAAGAACAACCATCTTTAATAAATTTTGGGTTGGTTTGGTTCAACTGCCCATTGTTGAAAATAAGCATTTGACAATAATTTGAGAATGTTATAAATTCAAGATTGTTGTTGTTCATGAAGTTTTCTTTGGGGAATTCTGAGGACTGAGCTTAGGATCTTGCATGTGTAAAGTATGCACTCCACCGCTGAAGTGTTCCCCAACTTCCTTGTGAGATAAGTTGATTAAATTTATTTTGTAACTTACAGCTTACAAGACAATTTAGTAC
>NW_008341872.1:2226356-2271696 GCF_000622305.1 Nannospalax galili | reverse complement strand
AAGAAAGAAAGAAAGAAAGAAAGAAAGAAAGAAAGAAAGAAAGGCTCCGTATCTGTTTATTCCCTGTTCTAATCTCTTGGAATACATGTTTTGCTATTTTATAACTGTGTTTGGAAAGAGGAAACAAAAAATCCCCACTTAATTTTATTAATACTGCATTTGAGATCATCTTTTTGTTAAATGACAGTTTTCCCTTTTTAAAAATTTACCTTCAATCATTTTAACTTACAGCATATTATTGTTTTGTCTTTTAAAAAATTTGGCCAATCTAATTAGTGTAGATAGCTATTTGTTTGCCCTGTTTGTTAATTCTGCCAAAGCTATTAAGATACAATTCCATTAAAACAAATTCATACCTACTTTAAATAGCCCATGTGAAAGAACAGTGACAGCCAGGAAAATCACAACTGTCCCCTGGTTTTGAAAAGAGAACCTATGCAAATTTTAATTATAGATACTCACTTTTAACTAGATAATGCCAAATATTATTTATTGATTGATTAGCTGAAATACACATTAGCAGGTGACTTCAAAACTTAAAAACATAGAGCTAAGTCTCCAATCTGAAGCAATTTCTGTTAATGTATCTGACCTTTCCTTAGAGGAATCGTTTATTAATGGTCTGTGTTCTCATTCTACACGTGGTTTCTGGTCGTGGCAGAAAATTTAACACACTCACATGATATTACTTACAAAAATGAATATAGATGATTTCTAGGCTGAGATGACCTGTCGTAGTAAGACTGACAGATGAAATGTAATATATTTGCAAACATTCTCAGATAATAAAGTATGAACCAGTTCCAGATAATCAGCTGTGAATTTGATTCCTTAAAAATGATTTACATGGTCCAATTGTACTCTAAAATTTTCTTTTTACATATATATCTTGATCTAGATCATATCTCTATACACATATATGATTTGTTTGGTGATTTTGTACATTTTGATTTATTAAATTTGTATTCAACTTTCTCTGAAAATGTCTTCTATGAAAAATGATGTAACATTTATTGCACTTATTTTACTTAATG
This sequence comes from Nannospalax galili, assembly GCF_000622305.1. Classification (NCBI taxonomy): domain Eukaryota; kingdom Metazoa; phylum Chordata; class Mammalia; order Rodentia; family Spalacidae; genus Nannospalax; species Nannospalax galili. Next base: position 2,270,662 of record NW_008341872.1, on the reverse strand, counting down.
ATTATCCTTTCAGTAAAATCACTAATGTAAAAAAATGATCAAAATAGCATGTTTAATTTAATACAACACACAATTTTACTTTAAGAGATTTTTTTATGCATAAAATTCCCCAAGATTTTGGTCTCTCTCTAGGACAATTTGCTTTCAACAAGAGAATAATTTGAATTCATTCATTTTCCTTTTAGATTATATTAGGGTCAAAATTCTTCTATGTGCCTCATGGGTATTTGTGGGACATGAATAAAGAAAAACAAAGACGAAATTGAATCACTTGTTTCTAGGCAAAGGGCTTAGATACTTTTTCTTATTTGATTATTCCTCTTTTGTATAAGAGTTAAGTGTTATTATTTCTCCTTCTAAGAAAAATAGAGTTTATAAAATCTAATTCTAAATCATCTTTATTTTTTTGGGGGGGGTCAGATATACACTTCTAAATGGAGTAGAATGCCTTCATCAATTGGAAATGCTTTCCAAATCCCCAGTCCTGCTGTAAGACATGCAGTCCTCAGCTGAGGATAGATTATAAGGGTTAACATATCTTTTCAAGTTAATCAAGACTCAATTTGAACTAACTCAATTCTTTACCTCCAATTTAATGCTTCCATTTTTACCAATGACCTGAAAACATTTGATTTCATAGGTGCCAACACAGACAAAAAACCTAAAGCACAGAAGAGTAGGTTTTCATTACTGTGAAAACTCATTCAGCTTTTTAAGCTGGTTGATAAAGTTCGTGCTCCTGTGTTTGTACACTCCAAATTTTGTACTTATGCAATTTAGATGTCTTATTATTAAGTTAGCTTATTTTCTTAGCATATTATTAAGTTTTGAATTTTAGTTATTTCTCCTATAATTTCTTTTGAAACTTGAAAGCCTCACATATTCATATATCTTCCAAGGTCTTATGAGCTGCCACAAAATTAGTCAATTATGCATTTTCAATCTAACCTAAAATATAGAAACAATTTATTTCATTAGAAACAAATGAATTCCAAGATACTTAATTCAGTTGAAGAGGCTTCTTTATTTAAAGGTAATACCAAATAAATGGATTATTCTGCATGGGACTGAAAAAATAAAAATCATATTTTATTTTAAAATTTTATTTTTATTTTATGTGCATGAATGTTATCCCTGCATGTATGTAAATGAACCTGTGTTTTGCAGTGCCCATGGAGGTCAGAAGAGGGCATTGGATTCCTCTGGAACTGGAGCTATAGATGGTTTTTGCTGCCATGTGGGTGCTGGGATTCGAACCTGGGTCTTCTGCAAAAGCAGCTAGTGCTCTTAACTTCTGAGCCATCTTTCCAGCCCCACAAATTATGTTTTAAAGAGAAGTGAACTATTTCTTATTTTAGTAATTTATCCCATTCCCGGCATACTGCTTTCCTTTTGATCTTTATCAGGGAAGTTATGCCAACTGAGAAATAAGTGCTTAGTGAAAAGAGCTTGATGATGTGGGAGGTCTGAAGAAAGCTAAGCCACTGTGTTCACTGGATAAAATAAATCACAAAGTGGTTGAGCTCAGAAGGGAGGGCATTTAACATCAAGTTGTCTCATCTTGGAGCTTTAGCTCATTTTCTTGCTTCTTTATCTTCCCTGTAAAAGATAAGAGTCATTAGATTTCTAATTTTTAAGTAAGTTAGAATTCAGTTCTCTGTTTAACTTGGAAAATATCAATGATTTCTACTTTGCTAAAGTACACAATTTTCTTTGTTTTTCTGTATAACCATCTTTATTTTCATGTCTTCTCTTCAGAGAAAGGTCCATTTCCAGGATTCTAGTGTTATGTGTAGCAGAAATTCACTGAAGAGTTGCAGAGTTGCAGACCCTGCTCTCTGCTGGCAGCTGACCCACTCTAATCACTGACCGTTAAACGTGCATTTGGTTGCTAATGCACTTAAGCATTGCTAATGACACAGAGGTATGACAAGATAAGACCAGTCTCATAATGAATGACTCCACAAAAGCAAAGTGGCAAAAGTAATTATAGAATCACATGGACCATTGGCCTTGAATTGCCACGGACAGCCCATTTCATGTTCAGCTAAAACAACTCAGAGATAACCTTCTGTTCTGCAGAAGCGGAGGTTGGGTCATATATGTACTTCAACTGACACATGCTTCTGTTTCAAGAACTAATTGTCCTACAGAAAATATCTTCAAACTCATTTCCAAGACCAATCAAACACTTTCCCATATTTAGCTTCTATTCTGACTGCACAACACACCATGTGGAAATTAGGGTAATTAATTTTAAAATATTTTAATAACATTGTATCAGGTGTTATTAAACATCTCTTGGCATCACCAACTTCCCATACATTTTCATAAAACTTCCCAAGAAACTTTAACTTATACATGGTATATAACTAGTATGAACAAAAAGTTGAGTGTATTATAATATTCAAGTATTTATCTGATTATAACCAAGGAAAAGGTAGCCAAGAAGCTGAAAAAAGAGGCTGATAAAAGTTGCATATAAATATTTTCTAAAATTTAGTGTTATTTAAAAAATCATGTGAGCAGAAGAATAAAATATGTCAGTTATTCTATTGGCCTTGACATGTAAAACTGGAAATTTATTTTTACCTAAGAAAGAAAAAGACTGCTTTCATCTTTGTGACACACAACAGTCCAGTGGCCCCATCATGAAACTGAGCCACAGACTTTAGCCCCTGACACTGTCATTTTTACCCAGATGGATATTTTTCTCCACAGCCTGTTAATAGACAGTGTGGAGATGATGATAAACGTGGGAATCCAGGCACATATATCAATACACTTAGTGATGAGAGAGAGGAAAAAATTGAAATAACCACAATTCTAAATAGACTTACTGGTGTGATAATCTTTACAGCAAATGAAACACTTCAAAGTATTCCTAAACAGTAACCATTTGCTTGCGTTCTGGGTCCAAAATAGCATCGTTCTAATCTTATCAACTTGAGCCCGAGAAAAAAACAAAGTCAGAGACATGTTTTCTCTTGTGGCACATGCAATTCCAGTTATGGTTTATGATTGAAAAATGGTAAATGCTAGTTTTTGATAGGCTGAAATTAATCATTAAGTGTAAATGATACATAATATAGGAAGGATAAAAAGTTTAAAGAGAAGAAAAATGTTGCAAGGCTGTGGGCAAGGAGAGAAGATGATTCTTGAGATCTGAGGAAATGTTGAAATAGGAGCTGGCTGTGCATGAAGCATATTTATCACATATTAAATGATACACTGCACAGAATTTTGCCTTAAGCTTTTGCCAAGAAGAAAACATCATGTTTATTTCTTACTTTACTTCATGTATCTAGAACACTAGAGCAAAATTTAGAGCCAGGGTTGCAAACTGACAAAACCTTGTAATATATATCTGTTCAATTTACCTTATTATTTCATTCTTCCTTATTATATCTACTTATATTGCCTTATTTAATATACTTTTCTAAACTTCTTCAAACTCTTGTGGAGAAGCAGAATTAGATGCCACACTTCAGTGAATCTAAGGCATACTTTATTGGAGCCCTATTATTTTACTTTGTTATTTTAAAATATTTTATTTATTTTTATTTTATGTGTATGGTGTATTGCCTGCATGTATGTAAGTGTACCCATATCATGCAATGCCTATGGAGGTCAGAACAGGGCATGGATCCCCCTGGCACTGGAGTTATAGATGGTTGTTTCCCACCATGTGGGTGCTGGAATCTGGAACCAGGTCCTCTGCAAGAGCAGCCAGTGCTCTTAATCACCTAGCATTGCTCCAGCCCAGAGTGCTAGTATTTTATATATCACTAAGACTGTAGGGTAGAACAAAGAATCCACTGCCAGTTGAACTTTGATACATCATCTCTTATAAGATGTTTTTTGATTTCAAAAGTAATGAAAGTTAAAATTAATAAGTCGTTCTTAGAATCAGTTACACTACAGGAACATTATTCTCCCTGGTATATTTCTAAATACTTATTCACAGTATAATTTTGTGCTAGATTTCAAAGGATGAGACCAAGATCCTGAATTTAGAAATAACCTAGATGCTTGTTGGCCACCACTTTGTCCTACTCTCTTGTTTTACAGATGGAAAAATTCAGAAGACATGGACTGAATCCTAAAACACTTAGGTCTGCAAATTCCAGCATCACATAACATGTTGCACATCAACTGTCTATCAGTGTGTGAGATGATTTCTATTCACCCAGAGAGGAAACCCACAATAGATCAAAATGATGATTCTACTAAAGGCCAACTTGGTGAACCAATAAGTCTTTACTGAGGTTATTCATAGGAGTATGGGTGAGAGGTTACTTACAAGAGTAGGTATAACTCAAATGTAGCTTCACTGCTGAAAAGCTTACCCCAACACAGGTGACAATTCATGAAAACTGCATCTCTGGTGCTCTCTGCATGGCTTGAAGGCAGATCTCCCTCTCAGAGAAATTCCTCTCTGCAACTCTGCTAGCCAGAGTCTCATCCTCCAATGTTGTTTACTGTTTCTTTTAACTTTGGGGAAGGGCCATTATGAATCGGGTACATTACAGCTTTCCCAGACGTAAGAGTTTGTTTACTTCCTAAGCCTCAAGAGCCTTTTTCCGCTCCCTCTGGGAAGGAAGGTTTCAATTTAGAGAAAATTGCCATCTAACAACTAGATACTCAAGGGTCAGGGTACAGTTATCAAAAATGTATATATTGACTAAAACTAAGTCTTTCCTTTTTCATGTCAAAAAAAGGCATTTCAGTACCAATGCATTATTCTATTACATCCCATTTTTTTAATAAAAATATAAGTAATTTCATTTTCATGTTTTCAATTATTATTGAAGAGTTCCTTCCATGACTCAACTTTGAGGCCTCAGTGAAACATTTAACCTGAATGTGGGAAAAGCCATTCAGAAACATATCATGGTGAGGAGAAAATTTGACTCTCTGTTTTTTTTCATATATAGTATAAGCTAAATTTTACATGAATTTTGTGAAATTACTACAGGTGGAAAGGAAGTGAAATTACAGTGCTATTTGTGGACATAGGGAAAATGAATCATTTGAAATACAATTTTTGTTAGATGCTAAATATTAACAAAAATTTTCATCATTTAAATGTTAGATTATTATCTTTCTAGCACTTCTAATTGAGTGATGAATCTTAGAAATGTATCTTTAATCTCAACTATACTTTAGTCACACTGGAAACTAGCACCAAAAACCTAAGTATGTATGGGCACACACACACACACACACACACACACACACATACACACACATACAATTTCAAAGAGGTCTACAGTAAAAATTTAAAACCTGGTTATAAGATTTGTGTTCGCAACACAAATAGTTGGACATTAACAATGGCTTTGCCTGAACACAAGCCATTTAAACATTAATGATGGTAAAAAGCTAATTAGTAAAATTTAATTGGATGTATGCAAAATGGTGTAATGAGGAGAGTTCAAGCATATTTAATTTTTAATCTAAACTCAAACTCTGAAGTAGAAAATCAACCAAAGTCAATCTTCATAAACCATTGACTGACACAACTTAAAGAATACCCAATTGGTCCTCAGAATGAGTTGATGTTGCAAATTAAAAACAGAAATATATGCTTTCATGCCTTACACCCAGGTTAAATGCAATTATTTAAACTGGTTAAGTACAACAAATTGAAATGGAAGGGAAGACCAAGGGACATGCTAAAAATTATCCTACAGAATATAGTTTATGAATTGCTTTTTATTATATACAGATAAGTATCCCCAGCACACCAGAATGGTCTAAAAAGCAGCAAAGAAGATTTTCCAGGGACAGGGCCAATGTCACTGAGTCTGCTAGCATGGCAGATATGTGAGTCAAAAAAGTTAGTGACATTTCAAGGCATCTGAGTTACAGAGAAGCTGATAGTCCTTCTCTGAATGCACGATGTGGAAACCACACAGAGCCTGGAGCTCAAAGTTTCCATGGAGGGTGGATCACAATACCAGCTACACAAAATGATGACTAGAGGAACCTTAAATCTTAATGCCCAAAGCATAGAATCTAAGACAAGCTTAAGCAATATAGCAAGATCTTGCTTCCAACAAGCATAAAGAAAACAAACAGTAAAAATAAAGATCCAAGTTAAGTCTATAGATGAATGTGACATGTGAGATAGACATGTGTTGGTTGTACTAAGACATGTGTTGGTTGTACTAAGAAATGTGGGCTAGCCCTTTTCCTTGTGTTGTGTAAGCAGAATTGCTTTCCACTAATGTCACAGAAGTCTTATTTACCTGAGGACCAAAGACTCAAAGTTCTCTGCCAAAAATATACTGGTAATAGTGCTTGGGAAATGGCGTAGTTGGTTAAGTGCTTGCTGCTCAACATGAGGACCTGGGTCTGAATCCCCAGTATTCATATGAAAAGCCAGATATGGCAGCATGAGCCTCTAATTCTTGCCCTGGGAGTGGCCGGGGTGGGAGTGGGGGTGGGGAGAGGGGCAGACAGGAAGATCCTGGGTTTTTATGGCCAGCTATTCCAGTAGATTGGTGAGGTCAAGGTTTAGAGAGAGACATTGTCTCCAAAAGTAAGGTAGGGCCCTGGAGTGGTGGCACACACCTTTAATCCCAGATCTTGGGAGGCAGAGGCAGGTGGATCTCTGTGAGTTCAAGGCCAGCCTGGTCTACATAGTGAGTTCCAGGACAGCTGGGGCTAAAGGGAGACCCTGTCTCAAAAAAACCAAAAAAAAAAAAAAAAACCAAAAAACCTCTGGCCTCCACATACAGGTGCACACATACATTTACACAGCTACATGAGCGTGTATGTACACCACATATACAAATGTAATAAATGATGCTAATGCTATTAACAAGGCAGAGGTTATAATTCAATGGACTTGTTTATTTCTGTGTACCTAGTGAATGGACATTATGTTTTACAACCTTTTGTTTCTATCCTACTTAGAACACAGGGCACAGAAAGTTAACAATTAGTTAACAAAGATATGAAGTGCTATCAGGAACTTTTCTGCTCATTACATGTTTGTAAAAGAACATTTGCAAAGGTAAACAATCTTTTTATGGGTGGTTTCTGATTCTACTCTGAAAATACTGCAGAGGGAAGCAGAGTATGGGCAAGATGTAACGTGGAGCAGAAGTCCAAGGGGGCCCCATTGAGGTGTCCATCATGGTCCCCACAGGTGCCTAGCAATATTAAGAATACTTCTGAGTGGTCCCCGTAGCACCCACATGTTCCAGATCATAGGCTGTCCTAGGACAGAGTGCCCATTTGATTTGTAACTGAAATGATTCTGACTTTCTAGATTCAAAGAAAAATACAGAAGCTGGGTGAAGATTGATGTGGTCATAGCTTTTAAACAAAGAACTGGCTTTCTTGGGTTTCCCATATCTGCCTTCTTTTCATCCCCTAATTGACAAAAGTTAGAGAGACACACACATAATATACTGGATGCAAATATCTACACAGGCACACATGTACACACACACACACCACACACACACACACACACACACACACACACACACACCAATATACCGATGAGAACAGTCAGAGCATGTAATGAAGGGGTCAGGGATAGGAAATTGTTATTTTGCAATCTTCTTCTGTCTGAAAAATTTGATTGTCCACTTCTGACCAAGGTCATAATAGCACCCTAGTCCTCAGCTTCACCTTTCATTTTTGAAAGATTTGTCTTCTGAAAAACTCAGAAATCAGATAACTAATTCCTCAAAGGGACAATCTCAGAATAGCTGTAACTGACAACTTGAGTGTAAGAACATTGCTCTGAATTACTATGAGATATTTGTTTTATGTTACTGTAAAGGAAAGCAAAGTTTAGTCTAATTTATAAGTGGAATTTTTCCTTAAAAATCCAACCGCTATGCACCCGCAGAAGTTTCACTTTAAACAACCTTAAGGTTCTATTATTGTTCACTTAGTCTGTGCTATAAAAAGTTACATACACTCAGCAGTAGCAAAATATTGGGTTGAAGGTAGTCTCGAGATATGGAATTTCTGCCATTATGTGCTTATTTTTATGAGACCCACAAACTTTAAAGTCCACAACTGCACACCATTCTATGTAAAGTAACTCCAAAATTCTTTCTGAGTTCTATCAATTTGGTGACTCTCTGAATGAGCACTTTCAGATTGACTGTTGATACTTCCAAGGCTTGATAGAGTTAGGAACTTTGCTGAGTCACCCCCATAATAATCTGTTCTCCTGCAAGATCACTGCATTGTTTTCTCCTTTCTTAAAAACATTCCCAATAGACGCAGAGCAGTTGTGGAAGCCTTCCTAGTCTAAATGGTAGTGGCAGAAAGAAAAACAAGATACTGTGTTTACCATTGGTGATTTCCAAATTGTTGTGTCTTCCAGATGGCTTATAGAGGTTAAATTACTACAGTAAATGCCATTTTGAAAATGTTTCTTTTGGTTTCCAAAGGCATCAAATTAAAAATCTTAGCTTCAAGGAATTTCCACATAACCCACATTTTGGGGGTGGGAGGAACTTTATAAAGGTTTTCATGTATTGTTATCTTGAAACCCTGCAATGTTAACTGACCACCAGCGTTGTTTTTCTGAGGAGATAATGTGTTCCAGCTGTCCTCTTCCTACCTCTCCCTCGTTTCTCTTAGTTGAGCCACCACTTACTTTTCAATGTAACTGAATAGTCAAATCAGTGTAGACTGTATTGCTTGATAAGCAAGAATATATTGAATTTATATCACAGAATCTCTTTATCAATTAGAAATTAAACCCCAAGTTTCAAGGTGATTGCCCTCAAAGCCTGGAGAAAGGTACTAGCCACCAGCAAACTGCTCTTTTTAAGTGAGGAAGATCTTTGAGCTGTTGGTTAGCCTAAGTCAGTTATTTATTACTAATGCAGAAATGGAGTGATAGCTGATACAGATGTGTACATGGTGCATGCAATAGGATAGATTCTAATGGCGTCGTCCTACTTTACTCAACAGAGAATCATGAAGAGACAATTGCCTATCAAATTCCCATGCTACCGTTGCAATTTCAATATGTGACCACAAGGACAGACCTCTCAATACTCCATATTGTTTTAAACATATATCTTCTTAAGGCTCTCACAGATTTAATAAAACCTGCATCAGATTTTGGTGTTGCTGCAGCCCCAAACAATCAAACTTTAAGGACTTGTGAGGACTCACCTGGATTTGCACAGTCCCGGAGCCAGATGGAGTTTTTATTAAACCTGATCTCACACTGTTGGAGAGATCTGAGAAGTCAGTGAATGAGCAATCGGAGCCACTGCGTGGTGGGCAGATCCAATCGGCAGCCTCATGGGCATCCGTCAGTACTGCTGGCCTGTTGGATGATGCAATATTTACACAGAGTTTTTACAGAGGGATTCATTTAGGATTAGCTTAATTGAATAAACACAAAGCTGCATAATTTATGGACCAAAATAGTTTTTCCTGGTCGGGCTGCTGACTAACATTTCCTTTCTCCCTAATAGAATGTTGCAAAACTCCCATATTGTTATAATCAGAATTTCATCTTTGGATCAGGCCAGTTCATTTATATGATAGGATTTTATTATAAGTCAGAAGTATAAATAATTGTTGATGAACTTTCTCTTCAAGGCAACAGCTATTTGTGTGCTGAAATATAATTTATTTTGTTTAGCTCTTATTTCTGATAGAAACTGCTAAGTCTAGTAGGAAAATGATTTCACTGTAGCAATTAGACTGAATTTTTATTAACGTTTCTAAGAAAAGATAACTGAAGAAAACATTGTGATGGCTTAGAGTTTGCTAATGAGATAGGTTAAATAAAAGAGCACGTGCTAGAAAGATGCAGTAGCTGTTTTAGGGTCTTGGAAAATTAATCATCATGGTACTTGTCCAATTTAAGACCACAAGGATGCCCTGTTGCCTGTTAACATTAAGCTTGGGCTTCCTTACTTGTGTTTCTAGAGATTGCATAATCTGGCTCCATCCTAACTGCCCAGCCTGATTAACCCTGCTCATTACTACATGTCCTCCATTCAGCACCAATGAGCAGTGATAATCACTCCCCATGGGCCCCACATATAGCCTCATACCTCATTTGCTGGAAACGTGATGTTCTTTGCACCTGCTGTTTTCTCTATATTGAATGCCCAATATTTTGTGCCTGCCGGTTTAAATTTTAGTTGTTTTAAAAGGTGTTGTGGAAGAGCTATCATCTCAGGAGAAGCAAACTGTCACTGCTTGATTCTCCAATGAACTACTTCTGTGGTGGACTGAAAACTCTTCTCCCCATAGATGTCCATGTCCTGATCTCCAGATCCTGTGAATTTTCTTTTATCGTATTTGGAAAAGTCTTTGCAGGTGAAATTAAATTGAGGCTTTTGAGAGAAGGTTATTCTGGATGAGATGGGTGAGGCTTAAATGCCATCACAAATGTCCTTACGAGAAATAGGGAAAGGCAGATTTGATATGCACATAAGACGAGGTAGCATTGTGACCATGGAAGCAGGCACTGGAGCAACGATGTCACAAACTGAGAAATGCTGACAGCCACCAGAAGCTGGAAGAGGCAAAGGGGTCATTGTCCCCAGAGCTTTTGTAGGGGCTACAACCCTGCTGATGCCTTGAGTTTTGGACTTTTGGCCTCGAGAACTGAGAGAAAACAGATGTACATTGCATGGCTTCAACAAGTTACATCCACTATAGAAAATTAATATGCATTGTTTGGGAATTATTGAATACTTACTTTGTTAGTACAGGTAAGCACCCAGTGGCTCCCTAATACTTCCCATACATCACTCTTCCCATAGAGAATAAGTCCAGGTAGACTCCTAGGACTGACTAAAACAGATATGGTCATAGACTTATCACGGAATTCTTTTTGTTCTTGTTTAATTCAGTTTGATACAGTGTCTCAAGTAGCCTAGACTGGCCTTGATCTTACTATGTAGCTGATGATGACCTTGAACTTCCTATCCTCCTGCTTCCACCTCCCCAGTTGCTGGGATTATAGAAGTTACCACAATGCCCAGTTTCTGTGATGGGGATTAGACCCAGAGATTTCTGCGTACTAGGCAGGTACTCAGTTGAACCATATCCCCAGCCATATTGTTGAATTATTTTGAAACAATTTAACAGTTATTTTTAATTTACTGAGAGAGATAAAAATGCTAGTTATGTCTTAGTGATCTATTGATTATTGATGTTCTTCAGGTATGTACTTGGTCTGTAGGATGATATTGTAGTTCTATTAAACTTTTTTTCTTAATATGACCATTGCAAGAATTTATAATAAACACAGGTCTTTCCTTCTGTGCCCTTCACTTTCCTCCTCTTCCTCATCCTCCCCTGTACTTGGCATGCATGGTGATTGGGTGGGGGGGGGGCTCTTCCGAGGGTTGTTGGTACACCTGCAATCCATTCTCCTCTATTGCAGACTGTCAGCATTGTGACTGACTCCTGCTCATATTTCTCCATTTCAGAGTAAAGGGACCAGAGGGCTTATAAAGTTGGCAGCATTGTAGCACAGATTAGCATGTTGGAGCAATGCAACTCCAAGAGGGTTAGCAGAATTATCAGGTATAGAAAGCACATAAGGATGGAGCTTATGAAGCCAACACTGCTCTTTCTCCTGATATCCAGGGCTCTTTGGAGTAGAACCCAAAATGTCTTAAATTTTCTAACCTGAAATGTGGCTGGATGGGGGAATGAAGCACTGTACTGACACCTAATATCCATCTTGTAGACCTTCAAAATGACTCATTGGTTGCAAAGTTGGATATCCAAAAATTAATTCTTTCATAATCAGGATTTGGGCCCCAATTTCATCTGACCACTTACTGTAACTTATTTTGGATTTATTTATTTTTTGTGTTTTATGTGTATGAGTACTATGTGTGCATGCATGTAAGTGCACCTGTGCCATGCAGGGCCTGCAGAGGACAGAAGAGTTGTTAGCTACACGTGGATGCTGGGATTCGAACCCTGGTCTTCTGCAAGAGCAGCCAGTGCTCAACTGCTGAGCCATCTCTGCAGTCCCATTTACTGTAACTTTTATGTGTTCACAAATGAAAGTCCTGATGGGAGGAGCCATAGGCTTGTTATACCTATTTCCAACCTTAAGAACTTTGGACCCTGCTCTGAGGTACATAAATATCTGAAAAACTGATTAGCAGAGGAAAAGATCATTAAGGATTTATCTTAGAACATCTGAACTATGGAGGTTGGATCACTATAAGACTAGTTTCTGGATGTACAGATGGACACATTTTATTAAACTAATCTATAATTGCATTTTAAGAGTGTTAAATAATCCATATTCTAGAGAGAACTTCAATAATGGTTCTATTTGAAGAGTCACTGGCATTAAATGATGCATGGCTTCCTGCTTGTTTCTATGAGAAGAGCTTAGTGCTGCAAAAAATAATCAAGTCCCTTTACTTTAATAATAGTATTGTCCTTTACAGGTATACTTGTAAACCTGTGTAGGTCCCAGGATTAGTGTAGCTTGGCTTCTGTGAGAGGAATCATACATGCACATTCCTTTGATAATGTGATAGGTCATGTTTCCCAGTTTACTGATATTAACAATGTATGTAGTCAGCTCTATGTGATCCTAACTCATTTTAGTGCTTTTGATAATTGCATTAGACTGAAGAAAAAGCCCTTGTAGGGGGATGTTTCCTAGTTGTAAGCTATTAGACCTTTTCTGAGGGTGGTCCAACTAGTTGGATTATTTAGATATAGTTGAGGTTAAAACAGCCACAAAAAGTCAACCTAATTTACAAAAATCAGTAATTAATGACAAGTGAACTGGTCTGAGTCTCTCCCCAAAGCTCTAAATAAGCTTCTTTAAAACAAAATTAAAATTTTATGTGTATGAGTGCTTTACCCACACATACATGTACACCACGTACATGAAATGCCTGCAGAGGTCAGAAGAGGGTGTCAGATCTCCTGGAACTGGAGTTATGGATGGTTGTTATCTGCCATGTTGGTACTGGGAATAAAATCTGGGTCCTCTGGAAGAACAGCAACTATTCTTAACTGCTGAACCATTTTTCTCCAATCCCCAAATAAATAAATTTCCTTTTTGATAAACTGCAGATCTGAGTCTTTCAATCTGTCATCCTTTAAAATGATGAATCAGGTAGGGGCTGGAAAGATGGCTCAGCGGTTAAGAACACTGACTGCTTTTGCAGAGGACACAGGTTCAATTCCCAGCACCCACATGGTGGCTACGAACCATCCTTAACTCTAGTTCCAGGGGAATCCAACGCCCTCTTCTGACCTCTGCAGCATTGCACAACATGTGTGTACTCACATACACGCAGGCAATATACTCATACACATAAAATAAAAATAATAAAATATTTTTTAAAAAATAAAATGATCAGGTAAACTATAGGCTTAATAATTCTATCACTATGAAGGTCCATATTCAGTTTACATAAATTAAAATAGTTTAAGAGCAATTTTAGACTTCTTAAAAAGCATTTCTTGGAGCCGGCCATGGTGGCGCATACCTTTAATCCCAGCATTTGGAAGGCAGAGGCACGCTGATCTCTGTGAGTTCAAGACCAGCCTGCTCTACATGGTGAGTTCCAGGCTAGCCAGTTGGGGCTACAGGGAGACCCTTAAAAAAATGAAAGCAAGCAAACATTTCTTAGTTTATCGGTGGTCTTTGATTTAAATATAAGAACTGTCAACTGGGCCTGCCATCTCATCTTGATCTAGCCTTTTAGTTTCACTGTAGCATTTGTCAACATACCACATCAAAAATCACAGAAGGCAACACAAATTTCATCTGTGAGTACCATGAGAAAGGGTTTATATGCATTCCATATCTGTGTGTGTGTGTGTGTGTATTTCTGAGATGATCTGGATGCTCCCTGCCAAAACAATGCATATTTTATATTCTGCTGGCCCTGAATGTCACTTAGACTTAATATTTTAGGATTCAGGGATGACTTCATAGTAGAGGTGCAACTTGAAGAATGGCTTAGTTAGGCAGATAAGTGACAGTCTGAGGGCATTCTGGCAGAAGGAAATGCACAGAGGTGGGGCACCCTAAGTATTGCCTTAGAGGCCTATTGTAGCCCCAAGCTGTAGTCCTAGATCCAGCCTTGGAAAAACTGTTTGCAGTTTTAGTTCCCCACATAACAATGTGACAGGCACACGCTTTGCAGTTCAGATGATTTCTTTGACTTCTGCTTTCATTTTATGCCCTAATCATACCATCATTTTATTGTGATCTCCCTGAATTTGGTTCCTTTTTCTTCAGACAAGCTCCTTCCTTCTGCTGTGTCTTGGAAATAGCAGCTACATGGGCTCTCTGGAAGATTTAATCCCATTTCTTCCAAAAGCAGCCTCAAATCCATTGGATTTCCTTCTGGGAATAGTCTATAGGCAGGTAATGGCAACCTCTGTCTGTCCCAGGCTCCTGACCCAGACCTTGACCTCTTGGATATCTGGGATAGGGATCTAGTGCTCAAGAAGCAAAACTGGAGTGGTAGAAAAGGGCCAGATTGCCGAAATCTTGCTTGTTCAGTGAAGGAACTGGAGTCTGTCCATGGCCATGGTGAGCAAGTTAAGTAGTGGCAAGACAAAAAGCATTGTCTACTTTAGAAAGATGACTTTGGGGTTCTGATGAGAAAAGAAGGTGGGGAGGACAGATAGGGAGATGTACCAAATACTCAGTGTGAATTGGGGGATGGAGGGTAGAGAGTGGAATGAGATTCAAGACAATGTACAGTGTTGATGAGAATTGTTGACTTGGATTTCAAAGCAAAGGAATGGGAAAGAGGAAGGACTTAGGGGAACTTTGAAGGCTATTGTGCCACATTCCTTTTAGTCAGAAAGATAGATGGATGATCAGGTTCAGTAACAGGCTAAATATATATTAAGCTTTGTGATTCCTGTGGTGCATTCAGGTGTACAGTCTGTAAGCTGCTGAAAAGAAAAATTGAGGAGAAAGGGATAAAGACACAGATTTCCAAGTATTCATCAACATCTATGGCTTGTAGCAGAAGATTTTTCAGCCCTTACAATTTTAATTATTCATTTCACTTCTTATTTTCATTTTATGTGTATGAGTGTATTGCCTGCATGTAGGTGGGTGCACCTGTGTCAGGCAATGTCCGTGAAAGTCAGAAGAGGGCATCGGATCCCCTGGAACTGGACTTATGGATGGTTGTTAGCCACCATGTGGGTCATGTGGGTGCTGGGAACTGAACTGGGGTCTTTTGTGAGAGCAGTCAGTGCTCTTAACCACTGACTCATCTCTCCAATCTGCACAATTACAATTATTAAGAGTAAGCAGAGGGGCTGGAGAGTTGTCTCAGCAGTTAAGAACACTGGTTGTTCTTGCAGAAGACCCGGGTTCAAATCCCAGTACCCACATGGAAGCTAGAAAGTGTCTGTAACTCCAGTTCAAGGGAATTCAATGCCCTTTTCTGACCTCTGTGGGCATTGTATGACATGGTGCACTGAAATACATGCAGGCAATATACTCACACATTTTTTTTTAAAAAATAAATAAATTTTAAAAAAAAAAATAAGTAGAAACTTGAAAAGAATGGCAGAAAAACCTACTTTATAATTACAACTGTATAAAAATTTTGTTTTCAAAGAGATAAAACTAAGAAGTTAAAATGGAAAACTTAACAAATTTGTTAAGATGGTGGAAATTTTAAATTTTAATTATTCATATCCTGTTTCTTTCCAAAGAGACTTTGCACCTAAGGTACTTAGAACATAGTGAACAGGGACTAGAGACACTACTAGAGCATCTCTCAACTCTTACCAGCAAAGCTTCCTCATGCAACAAAGGGCAATTAACACAGAAGGCCACAATTGGCCAAAGTGTAGAGAATAAGAGACTATAGAGTGCCAGTCCTTGGATAGGACTCCTGTATCAAACCTCATCCACCCGGAGCTCTGGGGCCATTACGGAAGAGGGGGCAGAAAAATTTTAAGAGCCAGGGGTGGTAGATGGCTAAAAGGAAACAATTTTCCAGGCTTCTGGGAATTTACTCATATGAACTTTCAGTAACGGTGACAACATGCACAAGACCCATGCAAACTCAATCAGACAAAAACCCAGCATAGAACTGGGGAAATGGCAGGAGGCCCCAACCTTAGCTGAGGCACTATTGGCAGTTGATCACTGCTCAGTGAGAGAGAGCTGGTCTTCCTTAAGATAAACTGACCAGGCTCTGGTGGATGAACTCACACTGAGAGAAATCTGGGGACAGAAACTTGGCTGTCTATATTCCAGACACCATGTGGATGATACATAAAAAGAATAAAATGCAATCTTCATCTTCAGAGATCTTACAGAATGGTACAGAGATCAAGAATAAAGAGAAAATTTACTGTATAATTGATGAGAACATGTGACTTTATCTGGATTCGAAGGGAAAACACCAAATGAACACATGGGAGGCTCATCAGAGGCATAACGTCTGCAGTGAGTCTTGAACTCTGCCAAGAAGTTAAGTGAAGGACTGGGGATGGGCATCATGAGGAGCTATCTGCTTAAAAGGAGAAGGTATTACATGTAAACTCTCAGAAGTAAGAAAGTATAACAAATTTGGGAAATTATTTTTCTGATTAAAAAACCTTTTTATTGTTTGGGGAGGGCATTGTGTGTCCATGTGAAAGTGGGAGGATAACTTTGTGGAGTTGGTTCTCTGCCTTTTCCTTTACATGGAACCCATGTTCCAGAGACAGAACTCAGGCCACCAGACTTGCTTGAAGCAAGTAACTTTCCTTGGTGACCTTACTGACCCCACCCTGGCACTTCTGAGAGCTGACAGAAAGAAATGATGCAGAAAGCAGAGAAAAGATCCAAATGGAATTATCTGTTTTGCTCAAGACTCTGGGTCTGATATTATAAGAAATGGGAAACTGAGAAGACTTCAGCAAAGTAACATGATGAGACAGGTGATTCTGGATGTAGTGTGAAGACTTGACTAGAGAGATGGGGATGTAGAGGAGAGATAATCAGGAACAAGGAACACTAACATTCAGTGACTGAGTGTAGAAATTGAGGGAAAGAAAAGAACTAAGGATGACCCCTGGGATACTGGCTTGGGAAATGAAGGCTCCCTCTCTCTAAGATGGTAGAAAGGGGATCATGTCTAAGTATTGGAGGGAAAGTGATAAGTTGATTTACTTGAGTGGGAAGTGTCTGTGGGAGAGGCATGTGATGGAAATTGTACAGCAAGTGTGGTGATATGGACTAACTGGAACTTGGATAAAAGAGAGCTAAGATTTCTCCAGTGAGGGAGGTAAAGCTGAACTGATGCTCTCTGTCTGGCACACATAAGAGACAGACGTGAATTTGAAGGCATCAGTGAGTGAATTAATGGAGTCACAGATTCTTTGGCAGTTGAGGGAACCCCCAGGACCATTTAGTCTACCAGATCACCCATGAGCAGATGAGAATGAGATTTATCCAATGGCATGAGTTAGATTCAGAAACATGGGCTTTATGGATGTGGTAGTTTGAATGAGAATGCCCCATATAGGCTCCAAGTATTTGAATGCTTGGTCCCAGTTGGTGGTGCTCTTTGAGGAGGCTTAGGAGGTGCAGCCTTGCTGGAGGAAGCATGTCATTGAGGGTACGTATTGAGAGTTCAATATCCTTGCTCCATTTCTAGTTTGTCTTTCTCTTCTTCCTGGGTCTGCCTAAAGATGTGGGCATTCAGCTTTTGCTCCCATTACCTCTGCCACTGTACCTCCCCACCACAATGGACTCATCCCTCTGGAACCTTAAGCCAAATAAACTCTTCCTTCTATAAATTGCCTTGGTCATGACATTTTATCACAGCAACAGAAAAGTAACCAATACAGTGGATTTATGTCCAGTTATCTTTCTGCTGTTTCTTGCTGCTTAGGTGGAGGAAGAAGAGAGATCTGATGAAAAAGTGTGAAAGGAAACTCAGCTAGAGCAGGAAGCAGGAAGCCTCCAAGTAGTAGCAAAAAAGTGATTTTACTCCATGCCAGTACACCAGAATGTATACCTCTGATGCTGTGTGACAGCACCACGGAAGAGTCTTGTGGATTGATAGCATAAAATGGAATCAGATTTTCATGGTGTTCCTTTAGCAGTGGGCAGCAGTGAATTCAGAGGCTCATATCAGGTCAAAGTAATGCAAATAAGTGACTGTTGTGTGCTCAACCCTAAATACAACATTTGTATCGTCCCTTCTAAGGCTCAGGGGAGATTGTGGAAGAGGGGGCAAAAAGAATGTAAGAGCAGGGGATGGGGAAGAGTGCTGTGAAATGCTGCCCTCTGGGTGTGACATGGTTGTTGTGCCCATGAACGCACCTCAGTGGTGATGACTTGCCCGACTGGGCTCATCAGCATTCTGTCATGGATGGGGGAAGGGCTCAGGAAGCATCACCCTTCCTGAGGAGCTCTAGTAGTTAACCGTTGCCGGGCAACTTCCTCAGTGGTGTAGCTACTGGTAAGTTTCCTTTGCTCAAGCAAACACCACCCCCAACCCATGTTCATGCAGGCAATCCTAATTAAACACAGGGGTCAGACATGAAAAAAGACATGGAAGTGAGAGGGGCTTCTTGGGTTTGTCACGTCTTGGGGAGTGAATGTAATAAAAATACATTGTACACGGAGTTGTGAAATAAAAGACCCCCTCCCCCATTTTTTCATGGCTTGACCACCAACATGGAACCAAATTTCTTACCCTTTCCTTAGGTGAGGGTCATTTTGTCTCTACGTGAGCATTATAAAAGACTATTTTGTTCTAGATGAAATTTTGTCACCTGTGCAAGTCAAAAGCCATGACCTGTTTTGCTCTGTGACCCAGGTGAAACCATGGCTTTTCAAAGAGAAAGACGCAATTGTGTAACGGTTTTCTCACTGCGGAGCTGTTTCTGGATAACTGAGTCATAATGTCATTTCCAGGCTTTTCAATTGTTTTTATCACAGATGAGATGAAATGAAACTGGTAATGACAAGGCGGATGGGAAATGCATCTGGCAGCTCTGCAAGGTACGGAGCCTGCTGCCCTCCACTAGTGAGGGAGACACCTTGCTTTCATTTTGCCCAGCTCTTCAAAGCGAGCCGGCAATAGCATTAGCAGATCAGGCCAAGACGGCTTACGGCGACTTTGTACTGAAACTTGGTGTTTCTTTGCTGTGGGACACATTTGTACTAAGTGCCTTGATCTGTCCAAATATCAGAGGAGGAATTTGGGGATTTGGATGGCACTAATTTCCAGGTTGGAGGTGGTTTGTGGGGTAGATTGTGCGTGAAGGAAAATCAGCCGTTCCTTAAGGCTGGCTTCCTTGAAGCGGGTATAGAAGGTTAGGAAGCCAGGTCTCATTAGGCAGAAGCGTGTTTTACATTATCAAGGCAGGCCTTTCCCAAGGCCCTTTGTCCTTTTGCCTGGGGGAAGATGAGTTTTCTAAATGACTTAACTAACTTCTTTTTTGGCATACTTTTGTATTTGGTTCATTTCCAGGTACCAGAAAGAATGTAAATATGGAATGAATCAAGTTTTTCCACATTTTTCTCTAGCAGTTCTTTTATGAAGACCAGATTTTCCATAGAGGAAATTAAAAAATACATAAAACTGAGAAACCATGGTGTTGTTGAGAACGGCCTCATTCCCTGCATCACTTTGTGACTGGCAGTGCACCCTATATTCAAATGGCTTTACTACAGAGCACCGAGTTTGTTTCAATTAGCTTCATTTTTCCTCAAGATGGGGAATTACCATAAATCCCTGGAATAACAGTTGGCTCACAGGGATGCTTGTGTCATTGCATTGGGAATTGTTTTTTTTTCAGCTTAAAAAAAAAAAACAAAACCAACTACACCTAGTTATAAAAATGATTCAAGTCCGATTTAATGCATTTGATATGGGCCTTTTGCCTAAATTAGGAATGGGAAAAGACAGCCAAAGACAGCCAGTGATACAATTCATTCCAAATGATAGATAACTACTTTTGTAGTAAATGAGGACAGAATGATTTTTTTTTCCATTTTAGAGTATTTTTCTTCATGAAGCACAGGAATTTTCATTTGCATTTACATCCAGTTGAGGTCATCCCCCCCCCCCTTTTTGGATGCCATTCTTCTTTTGAATGATTTTGAAAGTATTGTGGGGCATCTATGAACATCTGAAAATTCAATATTTGGTAAGGACAATTGATAAGGACAGCTCAGAAAGCCAGAACTTTATGCAGAGTGTATCTGGATTGCCATCTAAATGAAAACCGCGCGGTACACAGATGCCATAAATAGGAACCCAGACAATTGCCCATTCATAGCTTCTCCTTGGCTCATCTTCAGATGGTTCAGCGACTTAACAGATCTTGTGAAGTGCAGTCTGTTTGGTATGCTGACGGCAAGTTAAAGTTGCTTTCTTTTCTGTTGTGACACTACAAGTCTAACCTTTATTGTCAGGGTCTCCGCTGAATTTCCTAACAGCAGATGAGTGGGAATTCATGGAAATAGTATGTGTTTCAGCAGTTTCCTTTATTTCTCCCTCAGGACAAGCAGCTGTCAGGTCAGCCCCCCATTGCAGAGCTTGAAGCCATCAAGAGCATGGATATATTTGCCTCGTTCTAAGGGCAGGTTTTCTGCCGACTGGGGAGATCACATAAATACCTTCAGGCCAGCATGTCTGAGTCATCAGTGAGTGACCTCCTGACAGGCTGAAACCACAAAATTGGACTTCTGGAGCCTGCAAAGCTGATTGTCCAGCTCTGGGTTCAGCCAAAGTAATCAACAGGAAAGGGAGAATTCATTCATGTTCACACTCACATTTTTCTACATGGTTGGAAACTAATTCCAGAGAGTAATAGTGGCATAAAAATGCATACATATAACTTTTATAGCCTGGTTACTTCCAGTGCTTTGCAAATAAAATCTGTAATCTGATAGAACTGGTTTCATATCCTAAGTTCTTATTAATTATGGTTAGCTTTAGGAAGGAAAGCTTGGAGCTCATCCAGTAGCTAGCATGGCTAATCGGGGAGTCCTAGGGATCCACCTCTCTATTCTTCTTCAGCTCAGGGATTACAAGTATTTACCACCATACCTGGATTTCCATGGGTTCCTGGGATCAAAGTCAGGTATTGTACTTGTAAAGGAAACACTAAACTGACAGAGCTGTCTCTCTGCCCCCAATTTGTGGTCTTTAGGAGTCTTGAGTCTCCTCTGATTTTTTTTCTCTATTATAATCTCTTACATTTATTTATTGCTGAATCATCCCCTTAGACTGTTGTATTCAGTTCCTGAAATAATCCTTTGAAATTGGTACTGATACTATTGCCTTCTTCATGAGAGCAAAACTGATGACATACAATAATTTGCCAAAAGTCATGCGGTTTGAGTTTGTCCTCCAAAAATTCATGTATTAGAAACTAAACCCCCAAATTCATATGGAAATGGTACTTGGAGGTGGAACCTTCGGAAGGCAATTAGGATTGGACGGAGTCATGAGGGCCGAGGCCCCATCACAGCCTGAGTGGCTTTATAAGAAGAAGCAGGGAGACCTGAGCTGGCAGGCTTACTCTATCTCACTGTCCTAGTTTGTTCTTCATTGCTGTGACAAAATACTCTGACCACTACCAACCTGGGGAGGAAAGGGTTTATTTAGCTTACATATCCTGGGTCACAGTTCATCTGGGAGCCCACGATGGGAACTCAGGGCAGGAATGTGGAGGCAGGGGCTAGAACACAGGCCATAGAGGAACGCTGCTTACTGGCTTGCTCCCCTGACCCCTGCTCAGCCTGCTTTCTTATGCAACACAGGCCCACCTGCCCAGGGGTGGCACCACCCACAGTGGGCTGGGCCCTTCCACATCACTCATCAAGAAGATGCTCCTCAGACATGGCTACAGGCCAGTCCAATAGAGGAAATTCCCCAATTGTGGCTCCCTCAACCCAGGTGTGTCAAGTTGACACTAAAGCTATCCAGCACACTCACCAAGTGATGCCTTTGTTGTGTCAGGATGCAACACAAAGCCTTCCTGGGAGGCTAAGTGGGTACTGCACAAGCTCCTGGGCTTTCAGCCTCCAGACTCAAGATCCAAACAAACATATTCTTTATTAAGTATGTAGTCTGGGCTATTCAATTTCAGCAACAGAAAATGAACGGAGACATAAGACATAGTCACCTGTCTGGCCACAGAGTCCATGTTCACTGTTGACTAAGGCATGAAAAATGTATGAATTTACAGAGGTTGACTAATTGTGCTTTTATATCGCAGGTCTGACACACTGAGGCCAGCTGGATTTGTTAGCTAGCAACTTATCCTTTTAGTTTTGGGTGTTTTATCCTTTAGGCTTTGGAGGTTTTACTTATTCACCCAACAAACATTTATTAAAAACCTTCTATGGGTTGAATACTCTAATAGGTGGTAAGGATGTAGCTGTGACAAAACACAGGTCCTTCCTTCCCTTTAAGAAACTCCCAATCAGGCAATGACCTTCTGTAGAGGACCAAAGCCTGGTCAGAGCCCAGCTCTGACCTGGGGACTCAGAGCAGAAGTCACAGAGGAGGTGATGATTAAGTTGGGCTTTCAGGAGTTTAGGGAACCTGCCACCTGTTCAGAATAGAGAAGAGCATTTTAAGTGATACATGACTTGAAACCACCTACCTCTTTGTTCCCTGTTTTGGAATCTCCCTTCCCAAGTACCACACCCTCCACTAGATTTGCTTAGAGAATTCTTCTGTGCTTTTCATGTCCTGGTTTGGGTACTATTTTATCTGAGAAGACACCTTTTTTGACTCTCCTGAAACTAGTCAGATGATCACCATGGCGTTCAGTGCTGCCCATTATTGTAATACTGATGGCATCTTATTTTAATTGCCTCCATGACAGTTAATCTTGATTGAATTCAGAATCACCATACAAACATACCTCTGTGTTAATGAGGCTGTTTCCAGAAAGATTTAACCGAAGAGGAAACATTTAGCATTCGACCAGCTGGGGCCCCAGACTGAACAAAAGAAGGAGAAAACAAGCTGAGCACCAGCATTCGTAGCTCCTTGCTTCATGATTGTGGATGCAATGTGACCAACCACCTAATGCTCCCTCCACCATGACTTCCCTGCCATGATGGGCTGTACCTGCAAACTGTGAGCCAGAATAAGCTCTTCTTTCCTTAAATTGCTTGTGTCAGATATTTGGCCACAGCTATGAGAAAAGCAGAAAATGCTCTTCCTTCCTGTCTATCTGTGCCTTTATACCAAAGGCCCTTTGGAGACAGGGACTATGCCTTCTCAACCAGCTTATAAAATGTACTAAAAAATGGCTAGCTGAATAAATGATATGGGAGGAAAATGAAGGTGAGATATAACAGGAACAGACTGTAAAGGGCTGGCACAATATGGCAAACAGGTGTTGTCCCTGAGTTTACCATGCTAACCCAGCAATCAGTTCCAACTTTATTATTATTATTATTATTTTATTTTCTTCTTCCACCTGAGAAGCTGCAAGAGTGAAACATGCCCTTTCTCCATTTCCAGTGGTAAGAGATGGCCTTAGCATGAGTTCAGGCTAATATGTTCTAGACAAAGACATGTTGGGAGGGTGCTGGGAAAGTGTTTGTATTCTTGAAGAAAGGGAGTATTATTTTTTGCAACGTCTTCCACTGCTTTGAGTGAGAAGTAATAGTGGGAAAAGGTGTAGCAGCTGCCTTTGGATCATGGAAGAAAAGCCAAAAGAAGCACAGACTCTGCCCTTGATATCACTGAGCTGCCGTACCAGTATCAGAAGCTTCCTACTTCTGGGTTTCACTTTACATGAGAAAAATTATTAAGTGGTTCAGCTGTCTGCTGCTTGTAGGCAAATGAATTCATAATTGCAATATTCTGTATCACTCTTTAATGACAGTTATAGCTATATTTACTGAACACCTACTGGGTATAAATACATTCCAAAGACTTTACCTGTATTTCCCTCTGATTCTTATAACTCTATGTGGAAGATGCTATTGTTATAATCCCATTTTAGAGTTTGGGTCTTTGGTCACTCACTCTATGTAAAGCCATATTAAAGAGCTTGGACTTCAGTTTATGATTGTTAAGGTAGGATGTTAAGCAGAATGAATAGCTAAAAATGTCATGCTCTGATTTCCAGAAACTGTGCCATGTATGTCAAGGGAGATTGTTTTAGATATAATCAAAGTTGCTCATCTGCTGACTTTAAGTTGGGGAGCTTAATCCTGGATCATCCAGGCAGGTCTAATGTAATCATAAGGATCCTTAAAAGCTGAGTAGGGAGGCAGAGGAGAAAATCTGAGGGCCTTAGATTCCTAGAGGTTCAGGAATAGGCTATGAGCCAAGAAATGCAGATGGCGTCTAGAGGTGAGGGAACGGTAGAAAGTGGATTTCCCCCCACATTTTCCATACAGGACTCCAACACAGCCCTGTTGACACCTTGACCTTAGGCCAGTGAAACTCATGGCAGACCCATGGAACTGTTCGATAATGAATGTATATGCTTTATGTCACAAAATTACCAATAATAAACTTGTACAAGTTGTAATGAAATATTTTCTGAAATCTCTTCACGATCAGACTAGCTGTCTTCTTCAGATCCCTGCATTTGCTTGGAAGAGTCTAGGGACTGAAGAGCAAGGCTGAAGGTATGAATTAGGAGATGTAACAAAGGTAAAAGCAGCAGAATGTCAGAAACTGCTCTAAGCTGTATGATATGAGGTTGTTTGCTTGCTTTTCTAGGCATTGTGGAACTAATGTGAAGTTGAAGAAAAGGAGATAGGAACATGTTAATCTTTTTTAAAGATAGAGAGATAAATACTAGTTGGACTTAGTTGTCTGAACAGGTAGAAGAAGGGACAGTGTTGGCCTGAGGGATGGGGTGAAAGTGAAGTATGTGTTGGTAGAATAACAGTGAGGAACAATTTTGGTGATGGTGGGTTGTTGTTGGTAGTAGAATTATGGTGATAGGGGAATTGGTGGCAATGGTGATGATGGTGGCAGTGATGGAATTCATAGTAATGTTGATATTAGAGATGATGTGGTAACAGTGATGATGGTGATGCTGGAGATGATGCTGATGGTGGGAATGAGCTATTTGACTCTGGAAATGCAGACACTCTGGCTCAGTGATTGCTCTACTTTTTACAAGCGAGGGTTCATCACCTGAAAGGGCAGCCCTGTGCAAAAGAGAGTAGATCCAGGACAGGTGGGGTTAAACATTGCCCCTTTGGTGTCACTTTTTGGCAATGTGCTGTCTGTCTTCCACTATTCCCACCAAAATTCATCAGCCTAGAGCTAGGAACAGAGATGACTGTTAACGATTACGGAGTTGAAAGATGAATAGGAATGAGATGTCTTCACTCCACTTTTTACTGGGGGAATGATGCTCAGATAGGGTGGAAGGAAAGACCATGTCATTTATCAGAAAGTAATTTCACAAACTCATAAGCATATATATCCTACAAACTTCTATAAAACCTCTCCCATTCGATTCAATAATATGCCTTCCAAAAATTACCAACTAGACCTTTCCTTCACATTAAGTTCATTGTCTTCTGTTAGGGCAAGCAGCTCAAGAAGACTAGTATAGCAAGTACACCCCCCTTTGTTGGAATGAGTCAGCTCCTTCCCTGGGGTGGGGCAGGGCATAACAGGGAAGAAATGAGGGGGGACCATAGAAGATGGGCAGGAGGCAGCTCCACCTGGAGGACAGGAGAGCAAATTGTTAGAACTCTGAAGGGAAATGGCTTCCCAGTTTCCCATGCCCACTCCCAGGTTCACAAAGAGAAGGTTTGGGCCTGGATGTAAGTCAGGTACTAAGATGCCATTTCCCATAAGGAACATGAGTAATTTATGCTCTTTTTTGATATACTTATACCTTGAAGTGTGTGTTTATATGTGGACTTGGAGGAGGAAAAAGTGAGAAAACACATGAGGGTACAGGAATACACATTCCTTATGGGCTTGGAAGACGTTTCTGGCAACTTTTAGAAACAGAGAGAACTAGCACCATCTTACAGAAATCAATGTAGGGGAGATGAGGAGACAGCATTCGATTTGAAACTTTCCTGAGAGCTGGTAAACCTCTTTGGGAGGGATACCCTAAAAAGAATGTACAGCTTGTTAGGGTTAGAGTTCTGTTCAATATCAAAGGAAATGTTTCTCATCTTTAAAAAAATTTATAAAGAGAGCCTGTAATCCCAAGTGCCTCAGATTTATGCTTTCCAAATGTGGACATCTAGTCCTCCATGTGCTCAATATCTTTTTAATGGACTACAAATATTTGAAATGTGTAAACACCATGGGAGGATGAACATTTTAAGTGTGGAGGGATGGAGCTGGATTAGGAGAACTAGGATGTCATTGTGGCAGATGAGAGGTCCCAGGAGTCAAAATTGCTGGACTGGTGCACACTGTTGGAGCCGATAAAGTGGAAACATTCTTGTATTTGAACTTTCAAAAGTCAGAGAACAAAAGCACGAAGAATCTTTGTCCAAGGTGCAATATCTTTAGATGTTATCTATCTGGGGAGAGGGGGGCCATGTTGTTCTTCTTTCTATGATGACCTGCCTTCCAGGGAAGTATGGTCAAGTGTGACTTGGATATATCCTAGTGTTTCTGATGTATTCATCTTAGCTTCCATCCCAGTCCTTCCCTGAGGGGAGTTAGTAAGTTCAAGGCCAAATACTGACATGGTCAGAAAAGCCTGCTCATTCCAAACAAGAGTGTTGTGTTCCCTGTTAAGTCATCTCCAGGGTCTTCTCTGTGGTTTGTTTAATGGACTGCCTTGATCAGACATGCCTTCACTGGATGGCCTCTGTTCCCTAGTTGCAGAATGGGAGAAGAATACATTGAACTAGGTTTTGGTCATGATACAACGAGACATTGATATAGAGAAATGCTCTCACAGTAAATATTCCTCAGTAAATGCCACTTTCCCTCCTCATTACAGCAGTGATTGACAATGAATGGGTTTTCTCTTTCCTAAATGCATGAAATGTAGGACTTGGGCTTGGTGATGCAAGCCTGTAGTCCCAAGCACTTGGGAGGCAGAGGCAGGTGGATCTCACTGAGTTCAAGGCCAGCCTGGTCTACATAGTGAGTTCCAGGCCAGCTGGGGCTACAGAGAAACCCTGTTTCAAAAAGACCCCCCTGAAATGTCTTCGAGAATGTAGGACTGGAATGTAGGCACGAGGACCTCAACCTGGGGTGTTTTGTGGGATTTTGGTCATCAGGTTCTCTTTGTGAGTCACAGGATGGCATAGTGATGAGTCCTGGTCCCTGGAGCGAGACTGACTGGATTTGAATCCAGACATCCTGGTGAGACTCTTCACTATTTTGTGCCTCAATTTCCTTACTTCAAAGTGGGGAGGATGACTGTCTTCTTTTTTCTAAGGACTGAGTGAGTGACACATGCAAAACATGTGATCAGTGTCTGGCATCATGTAAAGGCTAAGACTGCGGTTGATATTATCATTCCCAGTCACATATAACACATTTAAAGCAATGTTTAATTGATGTTAGCTATTGTTTTCATTATTATTAATTCTGTGAAACACAGTTAGAGATCTCTAAATGATAAACCTAAGTTCCAACTTTTGGGGAATAATTTCAGACTCGATTATCTTCCATGATCAGAACTGGGAATTATCAGCAGTGGCTAAGCTAGTGACAAAAGTCTGCAGAAGGTGGTGGCCAAGCTGACTAGACTAGAAAGGCTTGACCAAGCCTCAAGCAAACATCAGGCAGTTATCTGTTTCTTTATATACATATTTTAAATTGAATTTTTACAATTTTCACATAATATAATTGATCTCCTCCCCTAGCTGTACTTCCATGATGGATAGAAATATTCTGAATCCATGAGCCCAGATAAATCTTTCTTCACATAAGTCGTTTCAGTCTAGTATTTTGTCATAGTGATGCAAAAGTATTACTGCAGAAATTGGTACCAGAGAAGTGGGATCATTTCTCTGACTAAACCTCATCCTGTGGGTTATTAACCCTTTGGAAATGGTTGGCAGGAGTAAGAAGACTTTGAAGATGCTGACCAGAAGAACAATAGAATGCTATAAGTATATTTTACTGAGTGATTCTGGAAATTATTCAAAAAGCCTGAATGTCAATAGAAAGGTGGACATTAAAGCCTGGGCTCATGAGGTTTCAAATGGGAACAAAAGAGTCTATTGGGAATTGGACAAGAGACTATTCATACTACATTCTGGCAAAGAATCTATGTTTTCCCTGTGTCCTGAAATTTTGAGTGAGATTGAATTTAAAAATAACGAACCAGTTAATTGGGCAGAGGAAATTTCAAGACAGTATAATCTTTAGATTGTAGCATGGCTATTGCTATGTGCTCTTAGTCAGGTTTGCAGTAAAAACCAGAAGCAAAATTAGAGCAGAAAGATGAGAAAAAGGTGTAATTTGACCAGAAGAGCAAGTGATATTGCAGACAAGGTAAGTACAGAAAAATGGCCCAACTTGTTAAAAGATTAACACAGTTAAAAGGAAGTCACGCACTATGCACTGGGGCAGTAGGAAAGGTGACTTGAGGGTGAAGTCTCACTCATCAAATGTAAAAGTACAAACTCACTTGAAATATTTTCCTTTAAAAAGAGTACCTGAAAAAGAGTCTCTAGGGCACAGTGCTGAGAAAGAGTCACCTAAAAGCAGTGATCTCCTGGATTCAGCCCCATCCCCAGATTCTCAAAAGCCACTGCAGCCATGGTCCAAGGATGTTTAGTTACTTCTCAAGTGAGCAGCAGAATCTGGCATTATCTATATGGTGTTGGTTTTGTAAGCACAAAGAATGGAAGAGCTATGGGGGGAACATCATGTAAATTTAGAGTTTTAAGGAACGCTTTAGAGGCCAAAGTGTAGCAGGATCGATTTTCTGCAGGGATCCCCTGAATGGGCTATGCGCGAAGCTGTGAGACTGAAGCTCAAGTTGCCCTGGGGAACCCCGAATGTTGGAGATGCTGGGAATCTGTGAAATCTACTGAAGAAAAGTATAAGCACTGTGCCAAATTGAACCAGTGTGGAAGGCAGCACAGTTGGGGTGGGGATGCCCAAGTTCAGTGGTACTCATATCATGACACCATGTACCATGGTGCCAGATAAGGAGCTATAGGATTTAATGTTTGCCTTGTTGGGTTTTAGTCTTGTCTTGGTTCAATATTTCCTTGTTATCTTCCAACTCCTCCCTTTTCAAATTGGGATGGATACTTGATGCCATTGTAAATTGGAATGGAAGTATGTAACTTTTCTTTTGATTTTACAGGAGCTCATTAACAGTTTGCCTTGAGTCTTGGATAAGACTTTAGGCTTGAGCTTTTGAATAATATTGAGACAGTTAATACTCTGGGGACTCTAGAAATTAGACCAGCTGCATTTTGCATTAGAAGATGGTGATGAGCATTTGGTGCCTAGGGCCAGAAGGTTGGTTTGAGTCTGAAATATCTCTCACAGGTTCATGTTTTGTATGTTTGCTTCCCAGGAGGTAGAGCTATTTTGGAAGGTTGTGAAACCTTTACAATGAGGATAAAAGCTGCTGTGGAAGTAGGTCACTAAGGGTGGTTGTGGGTGGTTCTATCTGGCCCCTGGTTCCAGTCCTCTGTTTCCTGGTCTTACATGAAATGATGGGCCTCTGTCATAGCTCCTGCTACTGCTAGCACTGCCATGCCTTTGCCATCATGACTTATAGTTTCAGATGATTTTTGCCAGCACAAATCATCTGAAACTATAAGTCCAAATAAATCAGATTCTCATAAGCTGTTTCTGTCTGGTATTTCATCATAGTGATGCAAAAGTAACCAATAGGGTTCCAAGTTTCCATTACTTAACTTAGGATCAAGGTAGGTAGTTTTTGATACACCCAGGAAGATAGGGGATAGATTTTAATTTTAGATAAAGTTGAGTGTTTGCACCTACAAAATTATCATTTTGGTAATGGCACTCTTTATGAAACAAGGCATGGGATAAAAAAGGACTTCTGTTCTTCAGAAAATATTGCACTCTGAAGATGTCTGGTAAATTTAGATGAATCAGACTTGTGTCATGTGTGCCTAGGTGAGTGACATGCCTTTCAGAAGCAGGTGATGTCCCATCCATGTCAGAATGAAAACACTTCTTTGCTTCCTAGCACAGTAGAGGTTACAGGAACTCCATCTTTGCTCAAGGCTCCTAGAGGAACATCATTGTCAGAGTATAGAGATCAGCATTGCATTGTGCATTGCAAATAGCAAGGCACGCTTCTTTATCAGTAGAGTGGTATGCTAATGTAACTGTCACATTAAATATTTGCTGCTGTGGCTCAGTTAATGACTGTCATAAAAGCATGGCAATATCTGGCACTTTAAGTGTTTGTGGTACCTAATGTGCTGCTTGCTATTGTAAATAGGCCACACATTTAGAACTAATTACATGCAAGCTATGATAGCAGGTTTATTTTTTACAACTATCTGAGCTCTGATCAGCACTTGTAATCACAAAGCAAGGAAAAAATAAGCAATGACAGCAACAGCATCACATTGAGAGCAAAGTCTTGTCCCGACATGTTATGTAGTATTAAGTGTTTATAGAAAATGAAGGTGATTAGTCAGAAGTAGGTATCATAATGAAGTGGCCTGGATCTGGCTTTTATACTATGTTTAAATTCATATACATTTTAAAGCTCTATAGCATTCCAGAAAATACTGCAAATGGTACAAATGGGATCTTTTCTTTCTCTTTCTTTCTTTCTTTCTTTCTTTCTTTCATTTTTTAATATTTTATTTATTTATTTATTTTTATATGTATGAATGTTTTGCCCATCTGTAAGTAGTGCACCTGGGTCATGCAATGCCTATGAAGGTCAGAAGAGGGTGTTGGATCCCCTGGAACTGGAGTTAAGGATGGTAGCTAGCCACCATGTGACTGCTGGAAATCAAACCTGGGTTCTCTGCGAGAGCAGCTAATGCTCTTAACCACTGAGGCATCTCTCAGTGGACTTCTCTTTCTTTTTTTCTTTTTAAAACTGTTTTTGTGAATCAAGGAAAAGAAAGTTGTTGAATTTTTAAACTTTGGCAACATATTGTTGTTGCTGCTGAAGTAGAGATGTAATTTATTTAGCACATATACCATCTTTTACCAATTTCTAATATATATAATATTGCATATTATATAAAGGTGCTAGACCATCCCATTTCTCCGAAGCTCAACATTGTCTCTTTTTTGTACTATAATCCTGAGAGTTTTCCCATGCTGGCCCCCATGCCTGAAATGAAAAATCAAAGATTTATGGAAAGAAGCTATAGACTCAATCTTATTCTGGAGTCAGTGAGTTTCCTGGGGTTCAGGAATGGGCTGATAAGAGGAAAATGCAAACCCCCCAAACTGCAGACGAGATTTTATAGGAATGTCTTATTTTGTCTTCCTTTTTCTCTCCCCTCCTCCTCCCCCTCCCATTCTCTTCCTCTCTTTCCTTCCCTTTCTATTTTTTGTTTTCCATTCATGAGAAGGAGCGGTATATGGGTGACCCTGAGGGGCCTCTATTCTTTAAAAATAAACTCATAATTTTCACCACAAAATTACTGTTTAGTTTAGCATGACTTAAAAAATATTTTATTTATTTTTATTTAATGTGTATGGGTATATGGCTTGCATGTAGGTAGGTGCACCTGTGTCGTGCAATGCCCATGGAGGTCAGAAGAGGGTGTCAGATCCCCTGGAACTGGAGTTCCAGATGGTTATTAGCCGCCATGTGGGTGCTGGGAATTGAAACCAGGTCCTTGGCAAGAGCAGTCAGTGCTCTTAACTGCTGAGCCACCTCTCCAGCCTCTAGTTTAGCATAATTTTAAAGGCTCCTTGGAGTGATGAGAAAACAGTAGCTTTCTGTCTGAAAACTTCATCTGTAATAGAACAGGCACCTCTCTACCCCCAATCCTTTCTGCAAAAAAGAGTTCCAGCTACTCTGCACCCCACTCCAGTGTCACATGGATTCTAGAAAAACACCATCAGTGGGACCCAGTGATGGACTTTACTGCTTGGCAGACTTTTGGTTTGCTGAAGAATGTCTCTTATACTAGGTACTTTTCTCATTGTTGTGATAAGGTGCCTGAAAGAAACAACTTAATGGAGGAAGGATTTACAGCTTGAGAGGGTACGATTGACCATGGCAAGGAAGGTGTGATGGTAGGTGGCTCTGTGGCACCTGTTTTATGTAGAGCTGATCAGAGAAAAACCCTCTAGACCCATTCTGATCCTAGTCTGCCACAGCTTTGAGACTCAAATTCAGTGAGACTTTTCTCAGGGATGGTCCCTGAACACAGTGAAGATGGAGAAGATGAAGTCTCTGAGCAGCATCGTGAGACAGGGACCAGCTGTTGAAACAAATGAGCCTATGCCAGACATTTCTTTTTTAAACCATAACACATCTTTTACACATTCTTTTAAACCTGGAACTTTTCCACCTGGATTTCTCTATCTCATCTAGTTCCTGGACTAGATTTTCAATAAACCCAAGGCCACCCTGATGCATTCCCCCACCAGCTGCCGTAGCCTTACCCCTTTGTTCCTCATGATTTCTCACTATTTCTTCCATGCCTTTGCTGTCAGTCAGTCTTCTCACCACCCTCTTCAATGCTGCCTTCTCCATGGTGCCTTTTTAAATCCTCAGCCAGGACGAAGTTCTTCCCTTAGGTTCTATACCTGGGTACCAAATGCTACCTTGACTTATAGTCAAGTACGTACCTCAGGAAAATGATGAGAAGGTAAGACCTCCATCTTCATCTTCACTGTGTTCAGTAAAGTCTCACTGAACAAGCAGACTAAAGGAAGTCATTTATCAATAATGTTATGCTTATTTTCATTTCTAATATAAATTATCCTTGACAAGTTTAGTCATGTTTCACAATCATTTCTATTCCCTGCTTACAAAGAATATTATGGGCTTGGTCCTCCTTCACCCTGGAAGGGGTGGGCTTTTCTCTGTCTCCTAGAAAAGGCCAAACTCTCATCACAAACCCAGCATAGCACTGAATTCTGGGTCCTCGGCCTCCAAAGTCTCTACTCTCTAACTTTATTCTGAGATTTCTCATGGGAATGAAAAGTGCAGGAGTGAAGTGTCCACTTTCCTGCAGTCACATGTGGCCCTGTGATCCGCAGATTTGCTCCCTTCCCAGGTCACCATAGACCAGTTTGGTGAGTTGCTTGACCCCTTTTCTGGGGGAAGAGCACTGGGGCCCAGTGCCTAGTGCTTTCTGGCTGAGACAGCATCATGGTCATTTGCTTGGAAAGATCACAGTCTTTGTTGGGATACACCTCCCATCTTCAGCCTGCTGTGGGGCAGGAGACTGCTTTGATCTGTGTGCAGGCCTGGTAGGTTATGGCCCTCATTAATTCATGCATAACAATCTGAATTTCCTTTTCATTCAGAGAAATGCATAATCATTTCAAGGCTCCCATAATGCTGAATTCTTAAAATTCCAATTGAATCTTATTTTCTTATGTGTGTTAGGTGATCACTGGTAGACACGGAAATAAGGAGATAATGAAAAATGTTTCCTTTAAATTATTGGAGATTATTGCTGTTGGAAGAGGAGCTCTTATCCTCAGGAATGGTTTAAGAAAAAAACCCTCAACTTATAATAGGCAGAAGGGTGTCAACAAACTCCTCATCAGAATCCAGGTATGTTTGTTATGCGAATAACACCAGGCTATGAATATACCCCTGGAATAGGGAAATGCCATATAAACTGAAGAAAAATAAAAGTGTGAGGGAAGCTGTAGATATGAAAGTACTTTGTAAACAGCAACATGCTTTGTGAATATGACATGTTATTGTAGCTTGACTTCTGCAGTTCTCTTCCCCATGGTTAGAAATTATTAGCGGTCCCTTGACTCCTGTCAGCTTCTTTCTTAATGATCTTTAAGCCTTATTCCTAAAGGCAGGACAGTGGTACTGGCAGGAAAAGTGCTTAATAATTTGTTTGTGGTAAAATGCTATCCTAATTAGTGGATCTCATTAATTCCAATAAGGCATCACTCTAGCTTCCCCTCCCCATAGTCAGTCAGTCACCACATCCTGCTGACTTTCCTAGGGGATCTGTCTCTTGTCTCTTACTGTTTGCTTTGTCCCTATACTGCTGCTGCACAGATTTGTGACCTTTCATGTCACACCTGGGCAGAAGCTGTTTTTGTGTGCACGCACACACACACACAAACACACCACCACCACCACCACCACCACCACCCTTACAATTTACCTTCCATGGAGATCATAAGGGTCATTTGGTAAAAAATTATGTTATACTCTTAACTATGTGCCCTGTACATGCTTCATCATGGCCTAGAAGACCCTAGAGAGTCCAGCCCTGCTGGCTCTCAACTTCATGGCCTATGGCCGTCTCCCAACTAAGCTTATTTTACATCTCTCAAAGACTCAAAGCTCCTCTCTGCCTTAGTCTTGGCCTTGGCTTTTCTTTCTGCCTGGAATGCATTTTCCTCGGTTTCTATGTGGGCTGGTACTCATCTATCAAGTCTTAGTCCCACTGTTTCTTGTCCACAAGCATCCCCCCATAGGTGTCTACCCACTTTCACCAGCCTCCACCAGCCTCCACTAGTCTCCTTTACCTTACTTGTTTTCAGCTTTTTTTGTATGTGACAGCTTATTATTCATCCCTTCCTGACCAAGTATGTGTTCGTGTGGGACGAGGTCTATATTGTTCTCTGTGATTTCTCCATGCCCAGCAGAGGGCCCACAAATATAATATCCACATTACCTGATGACTAAATGGGCCCTAAAGACAGAAATTACTAAGGAAAGAAAAATTGATTTGCTTTATTAAAAAGTGTTTTGCTTTAAAAAAAAGAGTGATGTGGTTTCTCTTGGAATGCTAAAAGAATTAGTAAAATAAAATGTGATGGAGAAATGTAGATAAAATGACTGTTTTAACTGATCAGACTGATTAAGTCTGTTAGGAAAGTAACACATTGTTAAGAAAGTAATAGCAGGTACTGTACAAGTCTACAGTTTTTTATATTCCTTGGTTAAATTAGCCAGAGTGGCTTAAAATCCTTAATTCTCATTCAAGTAAAAATTACAAAACATAAATAACCATTTTAAAAAAATGTTGTTTGCAGGGTAATCCTGATGCCTAGTCTGGAAGGGGTGAGTTGGCTGTGCTTTTGTTATTGTATATTATAACTTTGTTTTGGTTATTTGTTTTATTCTTTGCAGAGCTGAGGATTGAACTCAGAGCCTTGTAGATGCTAAGTGAGCGCTCTCCTAGTAAGCCACATTCCCAGCCTTCTTACCCATTTATTCCAGTGTGTATCAACTCATGGTAGAATGCATTTACTTACAAATACATTTTGTGAACCTTGTATGGCAGACTGTATAGAAACCAGACAGATAATACTCCTGTCCTGGGAAAGGTTCTCTAGCAATTTCTCCTCACAGGTAATTTAGGATGAACACATTATCCATGGAGTTACAAGAAAGCCAGAATGATGGGAACTTGCTATAAGCAAAGTTGTATGTCTTCTAGAGGTCAAGTTCAAGAACATCCATGTGGAGGCCAATTGGACCAAAGGTTTCTGAGACAGACTTCATGGTTAAGCCAGAAGGGCAGCTAGATCCTCCTGGAGTCCTGCTGAGTAATCTGAATCAAATGACATGCCAGCAAATTCCATCTTTTCAAACTCACTAAGCTCCATGTCAAAATCTAGATCTGGGCCTAGTAGTTTCGAGTCAAATTTGCAGAAAGAGAAAGGAGCCTGTGGAGTGTGGGGTTACACAGCATATAACTAGGCTAAATTTAACTTTATATTGTTGAGTTACAAAATTATTCAGTAACAATTGGACCAAATTTTCCTCAAAGTTAACATCAGTAAAAACGATTAAGCAAAATAAATCCCTCCTAGGCAAAAACTGTAAACTGAGATTTTCTCAGACTTTGTCCAATTTTCCCATCCTTGGTTGACAAAGACATAAATTTGGGAGTGTTGGCAGGATTTTAAGCCTTTAAGATTATTACAAAACACGAGTTCCAAGTTTTAGACAAGTTTAAAGAAGATTTTTTTCCCCTGACATTTCTAATTGCTAAGTACTAAACTATACCACCCATAAAATAATCATAGGCTGTAGAATTCCAGAGCTTAAAGGAGCCGGAGAGATGATTCTGTCTAGTTCATGTATTACTACAGAGGTACAAACAGGCTCAGGAGGCAAAGAGCATTACTAAAGATTTAGGCTCTAGCCTGTAACAGCTAGCACCCGAGTTCATTTCGTCTCATAGAAATGCCCCATATTGGACAGATACAACTGTGGTTCCCCACAAATCCTCCAGAGGACCCAAGATCAATTTGCAGCACCCATATCTGGTGCCTCACAGTACATGTACCTCCAGTTCCAGGGGATCTGCCGCTCTCTTCCAGCCTCCATAGCACCTGCACACATGTGGTATAGACTCACTATACATGTTTGGAAACAAAAAGGAGTGTGGGCAGGTCTGATGGCTCAGAACCATAATCCCAACTACCTGGGAGGTTAAAGCAGGAAGAACACAAGTTCAAGGTCAGCCTGGGTAACTTAGTGAGACGCTGTTGCAAAACAAAAAGTAAAAAGAAGGCTGGTAGAGGGCTTGCCTAGTGTATGCAAGGCCCTGGTTCAGTACTCAGTACCAAACACATACAAAGGAGATTTAAGGCGCTGTACCATCAGTTATAGCTGGGATGCATTCCTTCCCTCTGATGTTCTTTTAGGTGACAGGGCCAACTGTACTCATTGGGGAGTTTTGAGACTCACGTTTCCATGTTGCCAAATGGAAAACATTTTATATCTTAAAATAGGAGGTGGCCAATTGTGTGAAATATCATTATCTTTGTGAATTTCTTCTTTTGTGAGAAAGCCATGCCCTGTCAGAGCACCTCAGCTCCCAGTTTCCTGTTCCCAAGAACCATGTACCCAAAAGCCATGAAAATGGAGCACAGAGGACTTTGGATTGTGTAGTAGGAGCTTCCCAGAGCCTCTGTGCTGGCCTGGAGTGTTAGTCGCCAGTTTGCACTAAATTCCAGAGTCATGTGACAGATATGGAAAGAAGGATCTTGCAGTCCCATTCTTTGCACACTTTCATTTTGTGTGTGGAAAGGTGCATGTGTAGATTCTCATGCCCCTTCCTCCAGCCCTTCCTCTACTTACAAAGTGACTGTGTCCAGACAGGCGTATACTTGTAAAATTATTTGGGAATAGGAATGAACTGAGAATTGAACCCAAGGCCTTATTCATGTTAGTTAAGAGTTCTACCACTGAGCCAAATCCCCAACTGCTATAAAAGAAAATTTAAAAGGTTCCAAGTGAGAAGGAATTTTGGCAGAGAAGAATTGGGAAGTGTTGCCTGAGTGGTGATTGTCTGGCTGGGTCCTTTGAAAACACTTGAGGAGTTACCTAGTTGCAAGCCAAATTAAAAAATAAAAAAAAAGTTTTAACTGTTTGAGGTAAACGATCATCTTTGCTTTGCCTACCCTAACACACACACAGCTAGCCATGAGAATACTTTTATTGTTTGTAGTCCTCTCCTTTGAAAACCCAAGAAGAAAAGTAACTGGTTGGTAACTGGAAGATAGATTTGGAAGGAAGAGCAGTAGTGGCAGGCAGGCCACATCTCTTCTAGGATGCTTCTAGATGCTTTAGGACCTGGGCCTGGCAAGAAAAAATGTTTTAATTCCTTTGGGGGGGGGTCATTATTGAAATTATATATTACGCATAAAATTATGTTATTAATTGATACCCACTTAAATGTCTATCGATAAATACCAAAAGTAATTAATCTTATTCTTAATAACATCAATATGTAATGTTGATAAAGCAATACTGTAATGTAACACATTTGATGTTTAGTATCAGAAACTCAAATTTATTTTTGTATATATTTTCTTCTGTATGCCTCTTGGCTAGTTCCTTACACGAATTTTTCATTGAAATATGGTCACTGAGCATTTTTCACAATCTTCTGATGATGGTAAAAACACTCTTATGTAAAAGAACTTATTAGATACTCTTTACTAACATTATCAATAGTGAACTTATTTGACTGAACTGAAGAGCCAGAGAAGCTTCTCTTTTTAATGGTTATATGTCTGTCTTTTTCCGTATTGTGTTCAAAAGAACGTGGGCAAAGCCATTTGGGTATCAGAATTTAGCTGGATGGTACATTTTCCAGGTGTGGAATTGGTTAATATCAGAGAACTCTTCCTTTACTATGGCTTGGAAACAAAGTTGTTAATACAATTATTTTTTCTGGCATTTAGATCATCAGTTTTTCGTGGACCCACATCAAGGAGAAAAGAGGCCCTCTGTATACTAGGCTTCCAGAATGACTTGGATGCTTTGACTAGAATGCTATAGAACAATATGGAAACAATAAAGTCAGGATCACCTTTGGTGTCTTCCTGACCTCCCTGGACTCAGTTACAATGAGTTATACCATGCTGAGGTCCTTTTCCAGCAAGGTTTGGTTTTATTACTTGCCTTCAGATCTGGACCTTAAAGGTGGATTTGGGTGATTCTCAGATCAGAGTTATGAACGTCAGTGTGCCTTAGTTTGGATGGTGGTAACAGCAAGAGTGATGGAGAAATACCAAGGCTGAAGAGAAGGGAGAAGGTATTTTCAGTACTGTTGTCAGGGCCTTGACATTTCTCCCCTCCAGAAGAAAGGAGCTCTTCAGGGCTCACCTCAGATGATCTGGGTGATATTTCATTTAAAAAGGTGGTAACTGCCTCACATCACTTTGGTACTTTGTTATAGCATGAAGTTTTGTTTTGTAATTGTTAGTTATCTGTTTTTTTATTGTTTCAATTTTTTTCAGAACAATTGTGACCTCAACCAACAGAAAGGCCAAAGGTACCCTGTTTGGAGCAAATTCTCTGTGTTTAATCTCCAGGAAGAAAGTGAGCCCTTGGCTCTATATGAGTTTTCTCCCTTAAATGCCAAATTATGACAATAGCTGTTGTTGTTTGAAATCTAAGAAGTTAATAGATATCTATTAAATGTCACTTGAAATGGTTAGGTTGTGGGTCAGATGAGTACAGGACTGAGCTTTTATTCAGCATCTATAAATATGATACCCATCACAAGACTTTCACCACCCAATCTAGTGCATATACTTGTATATGGGGAAAAACACAGTCATACACAGGAAAAGTTACCAGTGTTGATGATCAGTCAGACTGAAAGGATTTATTAACATGCTTTTGGGCCTGTGGTGGGAACAAAGTCCATGTGGATATCCACCAAAAATAATTCAATGGCATACACCTTACCTAGGAAATCCATATATGGCTGTCACATGATGCCATACCCAGTATCTGTCTAGTTTCTAGCAACCTGATTATTTTTCTTAACTTCTGAATTGAATGAGTATTTCATGTTAAATGCTTAGGGTTTTTTTTATTGATAATGCTTTCTAAGAATAGCACTTTAAAAATATAATATTTTATTAATTCTTTGAGCATTTTATACAAAGTTGTTTGATCATATTCACCCCCAGCTCCTCCCAGATCCCATCTCCCTACCCCGTAACTTCAAGTCCTCTTTCTAAAAAATAATCTATTGAGTCCAATTTATGCTACCCACAAACTCCTGGGTGTGGGGCCATCCACTGGAGCAATGTCAACCTACCAGGGGCCACACCCTTAAAGAAAACTGACTCTCCCTTGCCCCAGTAGCCATCAACTGCCCATAGCTCCTCAGTTAGGAGTAGGAGTTTATGAACCTCCATGCCAGAATGTTGAATGGCTTGTCTTTGCCAGGTCTTATATAGGCAACCACAGCTTTTGTGAGATCATGAGTGCAGTGGTTCTGTCATGTCCAGAAGAGACTCTTATCATCTTTCTGCACCCTCTTCTTTAATGACCCCTGAGCATTGTGGGTGTGATAGACATCTCATTTGTGCCTGAACACTCTGCTGACACTTATTCTCTGCACTTTTACCAGTTGTGAGCTTCTGCATTAACCACTGTTCTTAAGGTGTAGCCCTTAAACAAGTCAGTTCCAGGGAGAATATATCTGCAATACCGTTCTTACCTGACAATAACGGAAACTGTGATACTAACCCAGGTATTTACATTCACTGAGTCATTGCTTTCTAAGTTATTTTCTTCCGTAGTTATCACCTATACTGCAGTGAGACACAATCTGTGGACTTTAGTAGACTAGATGCTCCAAGGGAAAACACCAATTCTGACGTGTTTCCTGACACAGTCCTATGCTTTACGCACAGCAAGTTCTCAACAAATTCTTTTTCTAAAACACGGATGGTAGAGATTCAAACTCAGGTCCTCATGCTTGCACAGCAAGTACTCTTACCGACTGAGCTATCTCACCAGTCCCCCCTCCCCCCTTCTTTTTTTTTGAAAAGAACAAACATAGATACAAATTCTTTTGGGATGAATAAATACAGATAGAATCTCTCATCTTCCCCTCCTTTGGGGTATACCTATAATAGTTTCATCTCAAATAAACCTTTTTTGAAGGAGCTTCCCTTGACTCCTTAATATGGAATAATCAAACTGTTTTTCTTTCTTTTTCATAGAAACCAGATTATCCCTAATGTCCACAGTGCATATAGTATTAGTTTGTTTGTGGTCTACTTAGATGACATTTGTCTCACCCAGTTGATGAAAAGCTTGATTGAGGCTGAAGCCCACATCTGTTCTGTTCTTCATTCTAGGATGCTCTCTGGCACACAGTGGTGCTTAATACATAATAGGCATTTGTAAATAAATAAATGGTTAGATATGGTTAGATGGATGAATGTCTCTAATCCTCCTGCACATTTGCACTGGCAGATGCAAGCTGGCCCTCTTTCACTTTTTTTTTTTTTTGGTATTTTTGAAACAGGGTCTCCCTGTAGCCCCAGCTGGCCTGGAAATCACTATGTAGACCAGGCTAGGCTTGAACTCACAGAGATCCACCTGCCTCTGCTGGGATTAAAGGCATGTGCTACCACACCGGCCCTAACTGGCCCTCTTTCACTCTTGAGCAATGCAGAACAATGAAGAACTCTCCCCAGGGAGTGGTCATAAGCACCCTTGTCACAGGAAATTGCTACAGACGGAGTGGCTACAAAGTGTACTAAATAAGGTTATACTGCAGGATTATCAGGCTTGGGCTAGAGAACGTCTTTCTTACACTATGTCATAATATGCCCTTAGAAGGGCCCCACATGCAATTCTGGCTCTAATAAACTTATCTTTGGCAAGTTGTACAACCTTTTTGAACCTCTTTTCCTAATATGCAAATCTGGGACATAAATAGTACTTAATCCATGTGGTTATTTAGAAGATTAAACAGATAATGTATGTAAAGTACATAGTTTAGTGCCTGATATAGAACAAAGGAGAATAAGTACTCAAAAGAAGTTATTTAATAATAACATTTGAAGTCCATCAGCGGACTAATAGTGAACCAGGACTCAATTGGGTTATAATTAAATATATTAAACAATGTCTTGCTCAACTTTAATGAAAGGAATTAGTTCTTTGCTTTTAATGGCTATAAATTCTGCTGAGCTAAATAATAGAATCAGAAGCTTGCAGTTAAAGCTGTATTTGGAAAGATCTGGAAAAGTATAGCAAAAGGCATGCTGTCATTATAGATTAAAATACCTCTGCACCCCAAATTGTACAGTTATTTAATATTATGCTAGAGGGCTTTTTAGAATTTCTCTGACAGGAAGAAAATTCAACCACATGAAATAAGTCTTTAAAAGAAATCTATAACCTTAGCAAAGTATGATTTAAACAGTATTTATGATAAAATAATTATGTAAATACATTTTATCTTTTGTTAAAAGTACATTGCAAATTGCAAATGTATTACTTTTCCTAATTAGAAAATAATCTTTGAATGTAGTATTTTAAAATGTTTAGTTCTGTTGACATACAATTATATACATAAGTACATATATCTGTGTGTGTGTGTGTGTGTGTGTGTGTGTGTGTGTGTGTGTGTACCAATTTATATAATTTGCTGTGACAGGTAAGACCTAAATTACAGGAACCAGAAACCTAATTATTTCAAATTGAATAATCTTGCTAACCAATGTCACTCATTTGAAGGGAACAAAGGCAGTGACTTTTAAAAACGTCTTACTTGTATTATTAATTCTGTTATAATTTCCCTCAATTATATTGGTGTTCTGTATCACAAGGACTGAAAAATATGGACATTTATTTCTTCATCAAATGCAAGAAAATGCACATACTGCCTAACTCCTGAGTGTCCATTTATATGGGGCTCAGTGGAGTCTCTCACTTTATAACAGTCAGCCTACAATTTTCTCATCATTTTTCAGTTGCATAGGGGACTCGTTAATTAGAAAAAATCCTCACATTTTAGCCCTGTGTTAGATGTGAGTGGTATGTTCTTTTGACCATGTTGCTCTCACATTTTGACAGGAGAAAGGCATTGACAAACCACCCTTTTTTCTTGTTTGTCATCTTTTTGCTGCTTGAGAGGCTGGCAGGGAGTATGCTTAAGAGAACGGTTTGAGCACTGGAGTTCCAGTGCATAGATTCTGAGGCATGGTGGGAACACCAGCTTGCCATGCTCTTCCTTCTCATTTTCAGAACACTACCTGAGAAGGCCATTTTCAGCCATGGCAGAGGTCTTACCAAACACCGCCTTTGCTGTTACTGGATTTGCTGTTATCCACGCCCTATCATTTGAAAAGCGCTATGAACTTAGGACATGGGTGAGACCCACAGTGCAGCATTTCATACTTGGATTAGGAAGACTTCCTTGATTCAACTTGTTTTTATTCTATTGAAGTTAATGCCAAGAAATATTTTAATGATTACATATTATTGTGCCTTATTTTTTATTTATTAGCTTATAAAGTAGCAGATGTCCTTATGGAATCTTTTAAAGATTTTTTTGAGAATTTTATACATTAGTATTATATCTAGATCATTTCTACCCATTCCTTGCTGTGATGACCAACATGACCAAGGCAACATGTAGACAGGAGAGTTTATTTGGCTTATGGTTCCAGAGCGATGAGTCTATAATGGTGGAGGAGGCATGGCAGGAGGCAGCTGGAACAGAAAACTGAGGTCTTATCTTCAAGCAGGCACAGGAGAGAGAGAGAGAGAGAGAGAGAGAGAGAGAGAGAGAGAGAAATGGGAAGTGGCTATGAAAGCCAACTCAAAGTCCAACTCCAGTGACATGCTTCCTCTATCAAGGCTGTACCTCCTACACCTCTGGAAAGAGAGCCACCAACTGGGGCCAAGTATTCAAATACTTGGACTCTATGGGGAATATTCTTCATTCAAATCACCACAAATGTAGAGTACATATATATCTATAGTAATAAAATATATAAAGTACATATATATGCATACAAAGTACATGTATACATAAAACCTAATGAGTCCATTAGTGTTGTTCATATATATATGTTTAGGATTGGCCACTTGGAATTGGATAACCTAACAGGGGCACATCCTTGCAGACAATTGATCCTTCCTTCCACCAGCCATTGATTGCCTGTATCTCTTCATCTAAAGGTACAACCTTGTGAACCTTCACTCATCCACATTGTCATGTGATGGGTGTGGTCATAATGCAGGTCTTCTTTAGGCAACCACGTTGTTGAGATTTCATGGATGCAGCATCCTAGTCATGTCTAGAAGTCATTGTCTTGAAGCTGGCATCCTGGTCTTTGGGCTCTTACAATCTTTCCACCCACTCTTCCATGATGTTCCTGAGCCTTAGATGTAGGGGTAGTGTTGTACATGTACCAGTTGGGGCCAGGCTCCCCACAGACATTTATTCTCTGTATTTTGACACAGTGTGGAACTTTTTTTTGCATTGTTATTTATTTATTTATTTATTTATTTATTTAATAACGACATGATCAGAAGAAGCATTTCACCACAGCTTTAACACATTCAGTAACAATTTCCAGAGCAAGGATACACTTCTTTCAAAAGTGACTTAATTTTTAGGTTCATAGTTGAATCAATATAGTTATACAATATTGAACTCAGTATAAACCCTGTAAGACATAAAATTGAATGAGTTTTTAACCTTTAAAGAAGATCTCCATTTAATTTTAAAATATGCTATTTCATACATTTTAATTCATTTTCAATGCAATTGACATTAAGATGTTTGCACATGCATATCTAATCTCTATATATCAGATTATTACTAGTCAAAGTTGGTTACTTTCTGAGCTCCTTGGCATCTGAGCATGGATATAAAGTCATCAGGTAGATTTCAATGGTAATGTTTTTTCACATCTACTAATTACTATTTTTATCATTGTTAGAATTTTTAAAAACTACATGATTCGAAGAAGCATTTC